>NC_072474.1:11345000-11710000 GCF_027574615.1 Eptesicus fuscus
GACCTTGCTGTCTGCAGGCTGAGGAATTACCCACTGAGTCAAACCGGCTAGGGCAGGATATGACATTTCTTAGCCCTCCAGCAGCGGACCTTTGTTTTTTTTCTCCAGAAGTGTGGTGGAAAAACCCTAGACCACCTTTTTGGATTCTTATTACCCAAGTTACTAAGAATATTACCAGTGGCATACAGGAAGCTTAGCCAATGTGCAGTCAGAAAAGGTGTTTCCTCTATAGTTCACACCAATGAGGGCTGGGCCCTGCCCAGGCCTAAAGCCTCTGGCCGAAGCGTTAGGCCTGGGCAAGGGCCCTCCAGCTGCATCTGATCACCGGCTCCGCCCCTGCCCAGGCCTGCCCAGGCTGAAAGCCTCTTGGGCAGGAGCTGACCCCCAGCTCTCTGCGATCAATCGCAGGGGGTCCGCTCCTGCCCAGGCCTTACCTCACAGTGACCTGGGTGCCAGGATATTCCTGGGACACAGGCGCTGGGCACCTAAGTATGCAAATTAACTGCCATCTTTTTTTGGTTAATTTGCATAGTCACTCTGATTGGCTATGGGTGTAATGAAGGTATGGTCAATTTACATGTTTGTCTATTATTAGGTAAGATATATATATATATATATATATTACATTATTATTAGGTCAGATATATATATATATATATATATATATATATATATATATATATATATATGTATATTACATTATTATTAGGTAAGATATATATATTGTCCTCCCCTGTAGGATTGGTTGGCCCTAACTGCCCTCCCCTGCTGGCCTGGTCACCCTTAACTGTCCTCCCCTGCAGGCCTGGTCCCCCCCAACTGCCCTCCCCTGCCAGCCCGGTCACCCCTAACTGCTCTCTCCTGCTGGCCCAATCACCCCTAACTGCCCTCCCCTGTAGACCTGGTCACCCCCAACTGCCCTCCCCTGCTGGCCTGATCACCCACAACTGCCCTTCCCTGTGGGCCATCTTGTGGAGGCCCTCTGGTGTCCACATAGGGGCAGTCATCTTTGACCACATTGGGGTGGCCATCTTGTGTGTTGGAGTGATTGTCAATTTGCATATTATCTCTTTATTATATAGAATAAACTATTCAACAAAAGTTAAATGTCATTGGAAATAATTAGCAATTTGTTTATCAGTTGACATTCACATTAAAATGAAGTAAGAATTCCAAAGCATTTATATAGATAAATATATACTCATGTGTATTCACACGTATTTGTGTAGATCGTAAACAAAAAATGCATAATATATATACCACATATTTTTATTACCTATATGTATAAATGTGAAAATAGAAAATAGTTAGAAGGGGTATGAAGTTTAAAATTTACCAAAGGATGTAAACTCATTAAGAAAAGTTTAACCAGCTCTGGCCAGTGTTTCTAAGTGGTTAGAGTGTCAGCCTACCTACCAAAGGATTGTAGGTTTTCTCCCCACCCCTGGTCTGGGGGCAGATGCAGTAGATAACCAATGGTTGTGTCTCTCTTACAGCAATGTTTCTCTCTCTCTCTCTCTCTCTCTCTCTCTCTCTCTCCTCTCTCCCCTCCCCCGCCCTTCCTTCCTCCCTTCCACTCTCTCTGAAAGAGCAATGGAAAAAATATCCTCAGGTGAGAATTAACCAAAACATAAATAAATAATAAGTTTAACCAAAGATTATAAGAAGTATGGGAAACCATGTGATAGTACAATACAAGAGTAGTGTCGAGAGTGAGAAGCGATTTTTTTTTTCCTTTTCTAGTACTTTTTCACATATGGTCACATGCATACAAAAATGTATTGCCATATAGATGTGCATTTAAACATAAATAGAAATTAGAGTAGCATTGCATTAGTTACAAATCATGTCAATAACAAAACATTATTTCAAACATATTATTTTTACCAAAGAACTCAGAATATGTATCTACATATTTTGAGCATAAATGTGATAAATTTGTATTGTGTTCTTCCAGAGCCACCCTACCCTATCCTATCTTCTGCCAGGTTATGAGACCTGTTTGGATCCCATTCAAGGGTTTGCATGCCCCTTGACTTCCTGTTGGGTTTAACCAATGAGGAGTCATGGCAGAGAACTGGAGTTTGAGAAGAGGAAGGTTTATGTATAGAGTTTGCTGCGTTTCACACTGAACCTGCTTTGTGTTTGCTACATTCCTTCACAGAGATCAACCAAAGGACTTGTATGCATGCATGTAAGCATAACCAATGGACACAGACACTAGGGGGGTGAGAGCATGTGCTGGGGGGTGTGGTGGCCAGGGAGAGGTCAATGGGGAAAAAAGGAGACATGTGTAATACTATATACAATATTTAAACAATAAAGAAAATTTTTAAAAAAAAATTAAAAAAAGGTACTGCTGCTCCCAAACTGACCTCTTCTACACAATTCTTTTTTCTTTTGGAACTCTAGGCCTCTTCCTCATATCGACCCTTGGACCTATTTACACATATGTAAGATAATATATTAACTGAATATCAACACAAGTCACAAGAACCAGCGATATAAAAAAGCCTTAAATTGCTTATAAGCTCCAAACGTTATAGCATTTTACTTTTATAACTGCTTACAACAATCCTTTTCCTTGAAGAACTAATTACTATCCTTATCTCCATCAGGAGGGAGTACCTAGCACACATGTTTTTTATAGATACTACCAGATCTTCCTTTATCCTAATTGAATCAAACTCAACTTCCATAAACTTGCTTTTCTGACTCAGACATAGGCTGCTTGGACTTTGTACCAATATTTCCATGTCTCAAGTATAATATTTCATTATAAACTTCAGGAAATGTATTTGTGTCACAATAATCATCATTACATGTGATAAGATGTATTTCAGGTAAAGTGAATGTTTAAGGTAAATAGAAATATACAAGTAAAATACATCTGCTCTTTTGGAATGTTGCAAATTAAACTGAAATCAAGTAGAGTCGACTCCTAAAAGCCCCAGTTGCCTGATACTGGACATTCATTCCCTGCCAGCACTTGGACATTCTAATCTGGGGGTATCCACAGGCTGTGCTGTATTTCTTGCTGGCAGGAGGGATCTAGCCAGAGGAATAGGCATGAATGTGAATAGCACATCTTCAGAACCGGGGACTCGATGGAAATTTCTATCCAATTTTACATCTAATCACTTGAATTTTGAGGAGAAAATGTATTTGGCCAAACATGAGATCTGTTACCCAATATATATTTTCATTGCCAAAATATTTTTGAAATTCATTATCAATTAAATCCCCACTTACATCTTTACATTAAATGTAAAATACAATGTGATAAATTATCAGATTGATATATTCAGCATGAAAAAAATATTCTAGAACTGAAAGAGAAAAATGCCATATTACTGTTTAACAACAATAGCGATAATAATTCAGGCATCAGTCATGCTGAGCTTTTCACCTGCATCTCTTATCTTATTAATACAAATCATGAATAAAATGTGTCAATTTCAATCACATATATCTTCAATTCTAAAATTGATTCTCTAGTCCAATCCTGCTTCTCCACCTAAATATTATCTGGCCTTGATTTTTAGTTTCTTGTACATATATTCTTGAATGACATAAATATTGGAGGATCAGAATTACATACACAGGGGAAATTGGGACTTAAGACCATTAAATTGCCAAAGGCTACACATTAAGACACACTTTTTTATACCAAATCCAGGTAATTTTGACCAAATGATTTTTTTAACCTTTTGCAATTAATTAGATAACTATTATGGTATTTTTAACTACTTTATACCCTAAACTAATAGAAAATTGATTTCTCATTTTCAGGAACATGGTAGAGATGAAATACTTTAAATTTATGCTAACTATATTCAGAAGACAAGATTGATGCCTACTAGTTATTTTTTTAAATAACTAATTCTAGAACTAACTTAGATGCTGATTCTCTACCTTAAGGTTGACTGAGAACATTTCAAGAAAAAAGAAAAAGGATAACTTTTGTATGTCATTCTTGAAAGATGAGGGCAGACTCATCAGGCATGCTAGCTAACTATGGGGATTGGCAAGAAGGTCCCTGGAAGTGGAATTAGATTGAACTGGAGTGTTAAGTGACAAAAAATATTGTCAGAAGGATTAATGTTTACTATAGGAGAATTCCCTAGTCAATGTGATTGGCATGGACTAAAGTATAAACACCAAAGGTTGCAACAAAATTAAGAGTTAACAAACAGGTCAAGAAACAAGAATTCAGTGGAATAAAATTAATGATATGAGAATGTATGGCATCAATGATATCATTGATATATTATGGTTTTTTTTTTAAATTCTCACCTGAGGAAATATTTTCCATTGATTTTTAGACAGAGTGTAAGGAAAGGAGGAGGGAAGGAGGGGGAAGGAGGGAGAGGAGAGAGAGAGAGAGAGAGAGAGAGAGAGAGAGAGAGAGAGGTTAGAGAGACACATCAATTGGTTGCCTCCTGCCCCAATGGAACTGGGGATCCAACCTGCAACCAAGGTGCATGGCTCCTGAATCGAACTCTTTACCCTTAGGTTCCAGGGCCAACGTTCTAACCACTGAGCAACCAGCCAGGGCTAATGTATTATGTATTGAAAGCATGTTATAGTTGTGTATTGATAACTGTGAACTCGCAGAAGAATAGATGCACACTCCTTCATGAGCCCAACGAGGTCTCATGTTACTTGGCCTCTGCCACCTCTCCAAATATATCTTCTACCACTGCCTTCCTAGGCCACCACATGCCATGCCTATTGGTTTTGTTTCTGTTCTACTTATGTGCCCTATTTCTGCTTTCTAATCTTTGGATTTTCTCTAAACCTTTCCTAGAAACTTGTACTCTCCGATCTTTAGATTGTTAGTTTCTTCTTGTTACTTAGATTTTAGCTCAATATTCATGTCCCTTAGACATGCCTTCCTAAGCATCATATTCCAGTCCTACAACTACCCATTCCTAAGAACCCATTGTTATATGTTATCAATTGTACCTACCACTCGCCAAAATTAAGAACAATAACTCAATTTATCATAGCATTAGAATTGATACAGACTAGGTACAGCAAAAAGCCACAGAGAACAATATTTTCTGAGTGAAGAAAAGTTAATTTTTAGGTAAAGTTAAACTTGTGTTTAAATCTCAAGAACAATTAACATGTTGACCTAACATTGGAAACTCCTTCTAAATAAAGCAATTATAAAATAACACTATTATTTCATGTAACCCATATGGAAGAAAAAAAAAAGCCAGTGAAATAGACACAATGTTAAGAAGCATTTAGCAGAGATAATAAAATGAGACTGACACATAGATATAAAAATCAATAAAAGATGATAGTACGTCAATATTAATTACCTAAGCTTATGATATTTTTCCACAAGCTAAATATATATGTATTTTAACCTAATAAAGAGAATATCAGTTGTGAAAATTAACGGATCACATATGCTTATGGGAGCATATTTAATCTTCTAAAGTTAATGTTCTTAAAAGATAATTGCATATTACCTTTGATCTATAAATGATTATTATTTCTAAGAAAGTATTATCTCCATGTCAGTTGGGCAGCTGTTGATATTTCCCTTTGAGAAGAACACCTGGACACCAGACAGAAAATGTGGTTCTCATCATTTGAAGTAATAATCAATACTTTACTGCAAATAAAGGTTGACGCCATGTGTCTGTCTCAGATTCACATTCTACAACAGGATTTTCTTACAGCAGCTGTGACTCATGGAGCCTTAGACTGCGCTTACTGGTATTCTGGGACCATTAAGGGATGGGGATGTGGAGCAAGTAGGGTTAGAAATCCCTTTAGCTTTTCCCTAAATAAATAAGTTTATATTTTACTCTATTGTATATCTTGGAGACCCAAGTAACATTTCATATAAAAAGAAAAAAAGAAAAGGACTTGCTGACAAAAATTTGGAGAATATACAATTTCTATAAAAATATCCTATATAATAAAAGCCTAATATGCAAATTGTCCCCTCAACTGGGAGTTTGACTGGGAGGTGAACTGGGAGACCAGGAGTTTGACCTCTCTCTATAACATCCTCTGACACCAGAGGGCGGCTTTGAACATGGAGGGTAACAGTGATGCACTACAACCTCTTGCTGGCTACCTGGGGACGGGGGGGATGAGGATGGAAGTACGGTTAAAATGCAGGGTATCTGGTGAGCTCGCTCTCACTCCCCTTGCTACCCTCCCCTGGGAAACCAGGGCTCACACACCAGAGAAGCCCTCGTGCTCAGGTGCCGAGGGACCAACGAGGAGCCCGCCCCACACCTGTGCAGCATCTTCTGGGTGAGCCGGGCCACAGCCACCAGGACCAGAGGGGCCAGTCGGGTTCCCTGTGGGTTCCTGCAAGTGCTGGTCTGCAAGGCTGGCCGGGAGAGAGCGCGCTGCCCAACTGGCTTCTGTGCAGTGCCTCTGGGTGGCCCAGAGGCCCATGCTGCACCATGGCCCGTGTGTCTGGCTGCATTCACTGCATCTCCATGTGGGTACATGGGTGCTGTGGCTCAGGTGGAGGGGGCGTGCTGGGGCCCGGGGGGCCCAGGTGCTGCCCAGGACCCAGAGGTCAGCTGGGACCTGCTCTTCCATGCCAGACGTTTGCACTTTGATCGCTGGCCAGGCCTAGGGACTGCACCCATGCACGAATTTTGTGCACAGGCCTCTAGTCTATATATATAAAAGCCTAAGTTACCATTACAACTGGCCAACCAAACAACTGGTTGACTGGTTGCTATGACATGCACTGACAACCAGGGGCAGACGCTCAACACAGGAACTGCCCCCTGGTGGTCAGTGTGATCCCACAGCCAACTTCCCATGGCTGGCCAACCTCCCACAGTCCCTCCCCCAGGCTGGTCAACCTCCTACAGTCCCTCCCTCAGGCCGGTCAACCTACCACGGTCCCTCCCCCAAGCCAGCTGGCCCTGATCGGTTCTGATTGGGACTAGGCAAGACAGCCCCAATCAGCCCCAATCACTGGCCAGGCTGAGGGACCCCACCTGTGCACAAATTTGTGCACTGGGCCTCTACTTCATATATAAACTAAAATGAGTGATCACATATATGAATTTTATGATTACTTGGTATGTCAGTCTTAGAGACTGAGGCAAACTGTGAGGTTAAGGTCTGTCAGAAAGATAAAGTTGTACACACTCAGGTTTGCTTCACAGTATCAGTTAAAAAATGTATATTATCCTATCTAATAAAAGAGTAATATGCAAATTAACCCCCTTTTCCTCTATGCCCATACTTTCCTTTCACTGTTTACTCCAAATGTAATATCAGCCCCCTACATCGGTGTAAGTCCAAACTGTCCTAAATTTTCAAGGCTCAAATGCAATTTACTGAGTGACACTTTCCAGGATGTCCAGGACTAAAGTTATTTCTTCTGCATTTGAACATCTGAAACATTTTATGTCTACTTTTTAAACACTATTTAGCAACTATTCATCATTTACTTCTTAGTGCACATGAACCCCACTGCAAAGTAGATCTCTAATTTATACTTTCAAACCCTTACTGTGCCTAATATGACAATTCCCATATTATGAAGGAACATACCTATATTTATTGGAGAAAATAGTTTATGTTCCATGCTTTCCAGATCTGATATGAAATAGTGTAGCACAAAGAGAGTTATTACAATAAAATCTTTTTTTCAGAATTTAAATCATGTACACTATGATTACACTTACATAAAATGTATATGTATGTATTATACAAACTGAAAGAACATAGGACATGAAAAAATGAAAACAATTGTCTAGGCCAGTGGTCGGCAAACTCATTAGTCAACAGAGCCAAATATCAACAGTACAACGATTAAAATTTCTTCTGAGAGCCAAATTTTTTAAACTTAAACTTCTTCTAATGCCACTTCTTCAAAATAGACTCGCCCAGGCCGTGGTATTTTGTGGAAGAGCCACACTCAAGGGGCCAAAGAGCCACATGTGGCTCTCGAGCCACAGTTTGCTGCCCATGGGTCTAGGGTTTGAAAGAATAGGTGATTGTTTTCTTTCAAAATTTTCTTGAGTGTTGTCAGAGTGGAATTTTTTAATGTTGTTTTTATAAAAAATTTAAAAGAAGATGTGCAACAGGGTCATCCTAGAGAAGTCAAAGGTGATAAAGGTAGAGACTAGATCATTAAAGGTCTTGCTTATGAAGCCATTTGTATTCTTCTAGGTACAAAAAAAGTGTAGGAAGGAAACCAGATTAGGAGAGTTAAGGGGTGACTGTGGGGTGAGGAAACAAGGTTTATGGCACTTTTTCTAGAAATGACAGTACCATGAATAAGATTAATGGAATGGTAGCTAGAAGAGACATCAGAGTCAAGGTATCAGTGGTAATGATTTCTTTATTAATTTTTATATATCTTTTTATTGAATTTATTGAGGTGACACTAACAACATTATACAGATTTCAGGTGAACAATTCTACAACATCATCTGTACACTGTATTGTGTGTTCATCACTCCCAGTTAAGTCTCTGTCCATCATTGTTTACCTCCCCTCCACCCTCCTCCAGTTCCCTGCACCCCCTCCCCACATCACTGCTGTCCATGTCCATGACTTTTTCATTCTTTTTTCTTTCTTCTTTGTTCAGCCTCTCTACCCCTCCACCCAGTTTTCTCCCTGCTCCCCATTGACAGCTGCAGTAACAGTTTTGTTTCTCTGACATTTTTTCAAATGTAAAGTTTATTTTGAAAAGTAGAGGTTACAATATATTTACATAGTATACAATTAGCATGTATTACTTTTTTTATTTGTTTGCACCACTCTCCCGGTGCAGCGCACAGGGGTCCCTGAAGTTACTGCTGCAGGGAGCGCAGCCCCGCGCCCAGGCGGCTCATGGCCCTGCGGGCCTCGCGCAGGGACTAGTGGCTTCCGTTAGCTTGGATGCTGAACCGCTCCTGACTGTCACATGGAAAGGAAGCTCTGGACCAGGGGTCCTCACACTTTTTAAACAGGGCCAGTTCACTGTCCCTCAGACCGTTGGAGGGCCGGACTATAGTTTAAAAAAAACACAAAAAACTATGAACAAATTCCTATGCACACTGCACATATCTTATTTTGAAGTAAAAAAACAAAACGGCAAAAACACCCGCATTGGCCCGCGGCCGTCGTTTGAGGACGCCTGCCCTGGACACTGGCCGTTCCTGGAACCCCAGCTGCACCTTTTGCAGCCCTGCTTTCCCAGTCAGCTGCGGGGTTTATACGTGACTCCATTCCTAGTTTCTGTGAGACAACAAACTCAGACTCAAAACACCCACATTGTGGTTTCACTCGCATTTTCTCCGCGTCTTCCAAATCATCAGCACCTGGTTCCTGATTTACTCGCATGGAACTTACATTCTCAGACCAGATAGGAGATAACATACAGACATGAAGAGGCATTCACCAAACGGCAGCAGTTGTTGCCTCTGGTCTCTGAAATCAACAATGAATTGTGTCTTATCATTTATTTTTGCCATAGGCATACCGAGTCTTTTATTAATAAAAGCAGTATTAACCTATTTTTCTTGCTGTCTATCGTTACATTAATCATGTATTCTAAAAGAATTTTATTAATTATAAAATATTGCATAAAAAAGAATAATAGTAATTTCAGAGAAAATGAACAGTTGTTAAAGTGTCTATGGCTAAAATGTAACTCTTCAGGTTGGGTGGAAGTAAAATAAATTAAAATCAAATGTTAGAGTAACAGGAACCACAGTGCAATAACAGAGAAACAACAGGAACTATTTCAGAAATGTACACGGTAAATAACCTTTTAATAAATGTGTTGTCCTTAGATTGATGCATAATACAAATGTTATTCATGTTCTGTGAAAAGTAAAAAATAGTACTTCTATGTCAAAAAAATCAATGGATTTTTCTGCAGTGGGGAAAATACTGGGCTAAAGTATTCATACCCTTAGCATTTCTCTGACCAGTCAAAACCACGAGATTTAAAGCAAAACCAAAACAAAGGTTAGCCTACCAATTTACAAATATTCTATAAATTGAGTTTTATGGAATTCTAAACACTTCTAAGTCATTAGCACTGAAACAAACATGAATATATGCTTTGAAATAGGAAATTATAGTGCCTTTCATCATTTAGAATTATAATTTTAATTGAATTGTACCATTTAACTAGAATTTTAGTACAGTTTAAAATTAAAATACCATCATTTCCGTTAAGACATTGCTCAGGTTGGTGGGAAAAGTCCAGCAGTTTGTGAAAATGTATAATGGGCCCCGCTGTCATGGCACAGTGGTTGAGCGCCGATCTATGAACCAGGAGGTCACAGTTTCATTCCAGGTCAGGGCACATGCCAAATTGTGGGCTCGATCCCCAGTTTGGGGCATGCAGGAGGCAGCCGATGAATGATTCTCTCTCATCATTGACATTTCTATCTCTCGCTCCCTCTCCCTTCCTCTCTGAAATCAATAAAAATATATTTTTTAAAAAAGAAAAAATGTATAATGAACAAACGTGTCAGTCCAAACTTGACTATTCACAACATATTTATTTTATTGCCATTTTACACAGGATGTAATTCTCTGTTCAGACTCCAAAGAAAGTCTGCCACTGTGCAAACGACAATTATCTAATTTCTGTGGCAAGTACTGTTGGGATGGTGGTACTTTATAGGACAAATATCGCTTCCATACAGTGGATATTTATACTGTTCCACTTTACTGGAGAAATGCTTACATTGCAATACTGTGCGTAACTTGTGAGCTTGGGTAAGAGGTTGAGTTGGTAACATTAGTTCCAGCTTTTACATTTCCCCTTTCTTCCTTCTTAGTCCATTTTTGCGAATCATTTTATGTACCTACTTGCACAAATGTCATGTCCATCAGTTCAGGAAAATATCTGCTCCCTGTTTCTTTTCTCACCCCTGGAGTATGTACTTTAGCTTGAGAGACATAAAATAAAAATAAATTGTGTCAGACTATTTCTCTAAGCAAGCTGATAAAAATGCACAGTGTCTTGTTTGTGATGACTTTTTTTTATCCTCCTAAAAGTCTCAGAAAAAGAAATGCATTCAGGCATATGCCTACATTAGTTCAAAAGCACCAAACACTAGCATAAATAGGTTCAAATGCAGAATCACTAGCACAAATCTGTCAGCTATCAGTGGAGCCCACATAACCTAAAAAAATATGTTACCGGACTAAGTAGCAGTAGCTTGGTTAAATATTTTGAGTGTATGCAGATTTGGCATTTATAGTATCTCTAGTTAATTTTTCAAAATAAATATGCTATAATGAAGTATTATAACTAATTGAAACATAATAAATAATAATGATGACATTGTTATACTTCTCTGGATTTCACTGTCCTATCAGGAATTTTACACCTAACCATTCTGACAACCCCTGAGCCAAAGCCTTCCTTGGGTATATATGGGGCAAATAAAAACAGTTTGCAGGATAAATAAAGGCAGTTCTACAGACAAAGCTCAGTTAAATGGTAGCATGTAAGCTGTCACCATCCTCACAGAGAATATGCAAGAATCCTGAAGTAAAGAAATTCACAGCTGACAGGTTCACTATCAACCTTAAATCAGCTTAGTCTGTTTTACAAAAAAGGTTATTAAATAGTCACAATAAAAAGCCATTAGAATAGACACAATTGTACTTGAACTTTCAAAATTCTTTTTCACAAGTTTAATAGGTTTGGTAGCTATTTTGTTTTTCATATAAAAATGAAAATTAAGTGGTACTGTGCATCAATGTTTGGAATAATATTAGTGCACTAGTATATGAACAAATATTTTCCAATATTTAGCTTCCAACATTTAAGTATCAATATATATCTGATAAAAATAGTTTTCACTAATAATGTAAAGTGATATGTTGTCAAGTAATATGTTGTTAATGTAATATATAGATGATGTATCATAGAAGTGTATACTTAAAACCTATATGATCTTATTGACCAATGTCACCCAATAAATTTAATTTAAAAATATTAATTATAATTTTGTTTGCAAAAAGGAATATATTTATAAATTATAATTAAAACTAACATTTGACCTTCTTACTGTATTAGCAAGAAAGTGCATTTGACTTCTGGTAAAATGGATCTGAAAAATAAAGTGGCTTGAAAAATTAGGGATTTTAATTTTATCATATAAAATGAAATATAAAGGTAGTGGTCCAGGGCTAAAACTAAAGAACTTTAGTGTCATTAAGAATCTAGACTCTTTCTTCTGAGTCATCCTTATTCTATACTTATTTGTGCACAGTCCCAAGATGTCTACTGGAGTTCCACTCATAGCAGTCTAAGGAATAAGAGAATAAGAGAGGAAAAAACTGAACAAAAAGGCATGTGCAGACTTTGAACCCTCCTCCTGCATCACCTTTAAGAATGTTTATGAAAGATTCACTTATATCCTTCAGTCATAAGTTAACCATAAAACAGCCATTGCAAGGGAGAATAGAGGATAGCTTTCCCAATACAGTTATGATATATTAACAAAGAAGAGAAGAAGTGATACTGCGTGGGCCATAAGCAGTTTGTACCTACACTATAGATTGAAAGAGGTAAACCCAATTTAATACCATCTATATTTTTAAATATTTTTTATTAATTTCAGAGAGGAAGGGAGAGGGAGAGAGAGAGATAGAAACACCAATGATGAGAGAGAATCATTGATTGGGTGCCTTGTGCGTGCCCCCCCCCACTGGGGATCGAGCCCCCAACTGGGCATGTGCCCTTGACCAGAATCAAACCCCTCTTCAGTCCACAGGCCAACACTCTATCCACTTAGCCAAACCAGCCAGGACAATACCATCTATATTTTGATGAATATATTTTGTTAATTTTTATCAAAGAACAACAAATTCTCTCTTATGAGTTTGATCACACTTTTACCTACATCTGGAATTATTTTTATTTCTATCTCCCATATAGCCATATCTCACATACCAAGCATGGCCATCCTTATATGTCATCTCTTCTATATGTGCTGAATATACTGTATATACAAGTGGTCTTTCCCTCTAAATTTCATAAACACATATAATTTAAACTTCTTTGAACATAAATAATATTCTATTTTTATCAATATAATTATTAAATGATTTAATTACTACCATCTACATAATAGAATGGTATAGTATTGAATTCTCATCAACAATATTAACCTAGGAATCCAGTACCAGTCAATAAGTTCTACTTAATAATATGGCAAATTAAATTTATTTCAACCATTAGTATATAATTATTTGCTGGAAACAAAGGTCTAAGTCAAAAGAAAACGTAGCATGATTGAGACTAGTAAAAGTACTACCCAGGGAAGAAGATAAAGGGGAATTTGTTTAAAAACCTGGAATATATTCCATACACCAATTCTATTTCTTAGTTTTATTTTAAACTTTCTAATCATTATCCTTTTTAAGAGGCAGGAGGAAAATATGCTTTTTAGCATAGTGACAAAAGTAAGAGATAGATGAGGCAGAACATCTATCTAATCTGATAGCATTCCCCCCAAATATTGCACTGTCAAAGCTAACTCTACGCCTGTATATTCTGTTCTCTTTCTAATCTCTGTTACACAAAAGGTCCACAGGGAGAGTCCCCTAGACAAAGCTCAACTAAAAAAAGGAGAACTTGTATATTAATTTAGAAAAAAAAACCTTGAATTAAAGTTATTTAAAGCAATAGAATATATATAGTGAAAATGTTTCAATGACCAAAAATATACAGCAATTCTAAATTTTTGTTTTAAAAGAAAGCTAAAAAATGTAAACATATGAAAGGAACAATTGTGACTAAAGAGATGCTGGATAAAATGATTGATTTTTAGCTAAAGTTTTAAGAATGCTGGAATAATCACAATGTTAATAATCCCATCAGTTTTCTGAAGACTTATTATGAAAGTATATGACAAGAGTAATAAAAAAATCACATTTTTGCTTTTCATTGTGGCATAGTTAGATGGAATAACCAACAACCACTATAATTATAATTTCATTATATATTTTAATAATTATGAATACTTTAGGATAAATCATGAAATGACATTTAACCACCCACTCCTACCTGAAGTCTTATCTAGAAAGAATACTTTTGGGGGGAGGGGACACTCTTATTTATTAAGGAGGTACACATTGACTCCATTTGTCCCTGCAAGTGTGTTGTGTGTGTTTTTGGACTATGAAAACTAGTGCCTACTCTGAAGGTAATTGCCCAGTAATGAGTGGTTATATGACATACAACAGACTCAGTATATGGCAATCTCTTTGGTATTTACATTTGCTCTAAGAGAAATGATCCATATAATGAAAACACTTTTTAAAAAAAAAATTATTGTTGTCACTATTAGTGAAAAGACTTTAATGGCTAATTTTGCCTCATCAATTTAGATGTCACACTTTCCTAGAAACCTTTCATCATCTGCAGAGACTACATAAGCTTTACCTCCTATGACAAATCCTCTGTTTATTCTAATGTTTTATATTACGGAAAATTACTCTGGCTGAAATGGTGTTGATCTAGAAGACATGCTAATAGAATGGAGTGGGTTGGAGAAACAGACTTAAGGTTGACATAGCATCATCTTGCCAAAATACTAATTCACTTTCCTTTTCTTCTATGAATAGAAATATAGAGTAAAATACTTATTAAGTCAAAGCAATAAATATGTTATGTATTTATAGGGCATTAATCAAATGCAGTATATCCATATTTGACTTGTACTTGTATATGTGCCCCATGAATATTCAAAAACATTTTAAAATATGTGAATACTTTCAGTGAAATTGAATATTAAGTACACTTAGGTAAAATCTAACTTTTAATATATAATTAAATTTATGGAGAGGAGATTTGGAATTTGACATACTAAAAAGATTAATTTATGTAAAATATGATGGAGCTCTTGAATATTAAATGTACAATATATTTTTATCACTGTTTTCCATATTCTTGCCAGAACACAACAGAATGTACATATATACAGAATAAAATGCAATAACGGATCTTGATGAAATTTAAATATTTCATATCACCCTTGCCAAGGCCGTATATATTTTTATTATTATTAGAAATGTTTATAATTTTTTCAGTAAGGTTTTCCTTCTAAAATGACATTGAAAGTTCTATGGTAATTTTTCATGGGAAAAATTTTATACCACCTTTCATATATAATATATTGAAATTTAACAACTGATAGGCAGGTATCTATAAGGAAGCTATGGCAAACATTCCATAAAAGTCAGGACAAAAGACGTGGTATTTTATCTTTGTTTTCTTAACCTATAGAACTGCTTGTGTGGGGGGGAAACATATGCTATAGTACTGTTGGGAAGTATTCAATAAGTGATTTATACTCAAATGATTAAAGTCAAAAGAAGGAAGGAGGGAGAAAGTGAAATAAAGAAAGTGAGAGGGAAGGGAAATGTTTTAATTACCCATCAACTTAAGCTCAATAGGGCGAATATTTCAAATTTATGTAGTCAATAATTTTTATATTTACACTTGTGCTTCCTGTTCCCTTTAATTTTTTTTTTCTTTCCTGTTTCTGTGAGCTGTCATCTGGGCTTATTTTCTCCTGCATGAATAATATACTTTTTCATGCCAGTTTGTGTAGATTTGTTAGTCTCTTTTCATAGATCTTATTAGATCTTATGCTTTAATTTTGATGTGCTTTAGTGTGTTTATATTGTTCTGAAGTGTCTTCAGTTCACTAATTCTCTCTTAGGCTCCCTCTAATCATCTCTTACACTCATTCATTGAATTTTTTAGTTCAGTCATAATACTATTCAATTTTGGGACATTTGTTTGCTTTATTTTTATAGTTCCTGGTTCTCTACTTTCTTCATCTTGTATTTTATTTTCCTAAACATATTGTGCATATTAAAATCTGTGTTTAATAATTTCATTACATTGTTTTCTTTGTTCTTTCCCTGCTATTTAACTCTATTCACCTTCTTGCAGAAAGGTCTGTGTTTTTATAGGCCTGGTAATTTAAATGGAGAGATGGATGCTGTTTATGAAAAAGCATGTAGATAAGTCAAAGCCCTGGCTTATGTTTCCCCATTGAGGCTTTTCTTTTACTTGAGGCTGTCAGCTAGGCTGGAGGCAAATGCAATCATAGATCAACTTAATTTAAAATAATTTTAATGGGGTTTTGATTGCTGTAATGAGTGGTCTATGTTTGATATAAGCTTGCTCTTAGTGTTTGCCCATCACGGTTTCTTCCAAAAATTGGCAGTTCTAGCTCCCTTTCCACTATCTTTAGATGCAGCGTTTATTTCTCCATTTTCTCCTCTCTTGGACTTAAAATGTTTACATTCATTCACTGGAAGAGAAAAGGGATAACAAATTGGATTCACATTTCTGGTTTTCCCTACTTTTTAGGACCTTAGCTGCACAAGTCCTTCCTAGATTGCTAGCAATACGATGACTTAAGCACACAGTCAACATGTGTCAGCAGCACGACACCAGGATTTCTTCTTAAGATTTAGAGGTAGAGACCCTTTACTTCCATACTGACAATATTGAAGCTGGACAAACTTCACATTAATGACTTTTGTTGAGTCCGTCAGAGAACCTGGGTCACAGAATTGTGAATACAGGCTGAACCATGAGTTTTTGCTCACTTAAAACAGATGTCACCTGATACTACATAAGCCATAAACTTAATTTTCCTATAGGAAACTTTCAGAAATTGCTCAAATTTAAGTGTAACCTCCTGTGAGATTGTGAAGCTCCCAGTGTCCACGATCATAGGGAAATTTCCACTCGTTTGCAGGCTTTTCTTTAAAAATACCCATCTGGCTCTCAAAGGAGAATTAATTAAGGAGAATACAGAGAGAGTCTCCCCCACTCTATGTGGTGCTGGCTGGTAGAGGAAAACAGCCACTGCTGAAATCTGTGTAAACCCATGTGCTCCGTCTTACTTACGGAGCAAAAGATTTATTCTGCTGGTGAAAATTCCCATTGCCGCTGTTGGAAGGTCAGGCAAGCCACCAGACACTTAGCCTGGACCCGTTTTTCCTATATCCCATAGGTAACTAAGGTTTTAATCTGCAGGGGAACAGCTCGGGAACTATCGCCTGAAGACAATGGTGGACATGCACTGCTGCTGGAGAAAGAAAAGAGTCCAAAAAAAAAAAAAAAAATCTTGGAAGAGGGGAAGGAAAACTTGTAAAGGCTTATACCCTCATCTTAGGTCCACAGCCAGAGGCTTGAGATCATTCAAGATCTGAACATCACAGACTGCTCCTCCATGTCTCGTTCCCTCTATCATCACACTAACAATCCCCAAAGAAAAAATAGTAATGATGGAAAAGAGACATAGAAACATCTAACAGAACGTCAAACCTCAGAGGGGAGGTAAGAGAGGGAGGAGGGGGAGTAAGAGATCAACCAAAGGACTTGTATCCATGCATATGAGCATGACCAATAGACACAGACAATAG
Organism: Eptesicus fuscus; assembly: GCF_027574615.1. Taxonomy (NCBI): domain Eukaryota; kingdom Metazoa; phylum Chordata; class Mammalia; order Chiroptera; family Vespertilionidae; genus Eptesicus; species Eptesicus fuscus. Next base: position 11,362,416 of record NC_072474.1, read on the forward strand.
GGGAGGTGGGGCAGGCCATGTGCTGAGGGGCAGGAGCAGTCGGGAGAGGTCAATGGGGGGAAAAGGACACATATGTAAAACTTTCAACAAGAAAGAATTTTGAAAAAAGATAGATAAGCAATCTAAAAAAAAAAAAAAAAGGAAAGAAAAGAGTTAGGATTGCTGAAAGAGAGAGACACTTTCAGGGAAACAGTACAAAGGAGAGACCAAAACCCAATTAGGGAGACTAAAACAAAATATAAATATTCCTTGACTTATGATAGTGTTAGATCATAATCAACTTATTGTAAGTTGAAAATATCTTAAATCAAAAATGTATTTGCCCTAACCAGTTTTGCTCAGTGGATAGAGCATCAGCCCAAGGACTGAAAGGTCCTGGGTTTGATTCTGGTCAAGGGCATGTACCTTGGTTGTGGGCTTGATTCCCAGTAGGGGACATGCAGGAGGCAGCTGCTCAATGTTTCTCTTTCATTGATGTTTCTAACTCACTGTCCCTCTCCCTTCCTCTCTGTAAAAATCAATTATATATATACTAGAGGCCCGGTGCACGAATTCGTGCACAGGTGGGGTCCCTTTAGTGTCCTGCGGGGATCGGACTGAAACCCGTAGTCCAATGTTGCCTGCTACTCCTGCCTGCCACTCCTGCTTAACCCAGCCCCGCTGCGCCTGCCACAGGCTTGTACCCAGTCAGACCCGATTGGGAAAGGCTCGCGCTGCCGCAGCAGCGTTCACCACCCATGAACCCTGCAACTGGTGTCCGTCCCACAGAGGGTCGGAGGGTGGGGGCTGGGACACAACAAGCCCTCTGGGTGGGCAGTGGGACGACCTTGCTGGCTCGAGATCTGGATCCGTTCGCTGACGTTCACGCCGGTTGTTGGGAGCCACCTGACAGCTGCTTTTATATCGTTTCTTCCTTGAAGAGGAGGCCAGCAGCACTGTCAGGATCGTGCGGGCAGTACCCGTCCGTAGGTACCTGGCCCATTCTCTGGAGATTGGACCTGCAGGACTACTGAGGGAGTGAGTGGCTGCTGCCAGGCTGGTGTGCAGCCAGAACAGGTCTGTCAGCTGAGTGGTGCTCCCGCTATGGGAGTGCACTGACCACCAGGGGGCAGCTCCTGCACTGAGTGTCTGCCCCCTGGTGGTTAGTGCATGTCATAGTGGCCAGTTGACTGATCATTCAGTCATTTGGTTGCTTAGGCTTTTTATATATATAGATATATATTAAATGCACTTAATACACCTAAATACAGAACATCACACCTTAGCTTAGCCTACCTTAAATGTGCTCAAAACACATTAGCATACAGATGGGCAAAATCATCTAACGCAAAGCCTATTTTATAATAAAGTGTTCACCACTTCATGTAATTTATGTAATTATGTCTTGATGCCTTCGTGCTGGGCAAGTGTCTTGAGTTTCATCTCAAGTGTAATTGCCTTTCTCCTTTTTTCTCACCAGAAGCAGGAGACACAGATGGGCACTTGTAGACATGATCAGATGTGAAAACACAAAACATAATATTAGAGAAATGCTGGTAATAGAGTACACTATAGAGTAATGGTGGTTTATCCTTGTGATCACATGGCAGACTGGGAGCTGGGGCTCACTGCAGCTGCCCAGCATCACCAGAGACTATGGTACATACCACCTATCACTAGCCCAGGAAAATATCAAAACTGAAAATTTGAAGTACAATTTCCACTGAATGCATATTGCTTTTGCACCATGGTAAGTCAAAATATAATATGTAGAACCATTGTAAATTGGGTGCTGTCTATATTCAAATTACTACAGAAATTTGAATCTCTGGTGGCCATAGCAACAACAAATTTGAACTCTGGTAACCATAGTAACAACTTTATACAACTTGGACTCCTGAATAGATTCACACAAACCCTCCTTCATGCTAAATGCTTAGGAGAAGAAAATGGTGCTCTTCTCCAAACATGAAACAAATTAAGTCCTTTAGTATCTACTGTCTGATATACCATGTTCAACTCACAACAAGCAATTGCTATGTATGCCAAAGTCAAGAAAAAAGCACTGCTTAGAGACAAATCAATTATGAGAAACAAAGGTAAATATATCAGAATTAAAAGCTAGAGAATTTTAAATAACTATGATTAATACATTAACAATTCTAATGGAACATGCAGGAACAGATAGTTAATTGTAGAAAACATGGAAACTATAGGAAAGAACCAAATAAAATAAGAGAAATCAAAAACAACATAACAGAAATAAAGAATGCCATTTTTAGACTTATAAGTAGGGTTGACATAAAAGATGAAAGATATAGTAAATTTCAAGATATTTCAAAAGAAATATCCCAAACTGAAAAATAAAAGGAAAACATATATCCCCATTATTACCCCTACATTTAATGTTGTAAAATATGCTGTATTTGGAGACAACAGCTAAGATCGCTACATTATAGTAATTTTGAAACAATGATTTATTTCTTTACAAAACTGATACTTGTATGTAGGACATATACTTGGTATATCTGGGTAAAATGAGCTACATCTTCATTGATAAGGAGTTCGTTAGGGCTTTCCAGTTTCTATTTTCTCAAGATATTTTCAAAAAGGTGTTCAGACAACAAAACATGTTATCTATTAAGACACAATAAAAATACTTTAGTCTCTGAAAACTGAAGAGTGCAAAGTGGAAGTTTTGGTTTTAAAATTATTCTTAGCCTTCCTGAAATACATGGGCACATTTTCTCTAATAGATTATTAATTCCTAGGCTAGCTTGAAAACTGGAATCACTGCCATAAAAAGAGGTATTATGGAAAACAATATTTTATTAGTATTTTTAAGAAATAAATGCTCAAGTACTGTCATTTCAGAAATACCTCTCCAAAAATGAATTAATTAAATGTATTTCCAGCTATAGCTCTGAGAAACAACAGTAAATGCTCTTTAGTTATGTGTTTGCAACAAGGTTCCTCTTAGGACAAATAAAATATCTATCCCCATAGGTCTTCAAACACAGCTCTTTCAATAGAAGACAGAATACCTGGTGGCCAATAGGTACATGTGCATGTGTGTGCATATGTATGTGTGTGTTCATGTGTGTGTGTGTGTGTGTGTGTGTGTGTGTGTGTGTGTAAAACATCACCTACAAAAAGGAACATCCATACACTTTCTAAATAATGTTTTAAAAATAATTGGAAGAGTGAAAACAAATAAGGTTTTATTCATTGTTATCTATATATATAAAAGCCTAAGTGACCATCACAATCAAATGGACGACCTAGGCTGCATGGGGCGACTAGGCCGACAGGGGGGTCAGTGAGGGGCAACCAAACAACTGAGCAGCAGGCTGACCCTCTGGGAGGGCAGTTGGGGGTGACCAGGCTGGCAGAGGGGGGCAGTGAGGGTTGAGCAGGCCAGCAGGGGGGGCATTTAGGGGTGACCAGGCTGGCGGCGGGGGTAGTTGGGGGCAACCAGGCCAGCAGGGGGGGGGCAGTAAGGTTCAACCAGGCCAGCGGGGAGGGACAGTTGGGGGTGACTAGGCCAGCAGTGGGAGCAGGCATGAAGGTGAGCAGTTAGGAGCCATTGGTCCCAGATTGTGAGAGGGGTCCTGGATTGAAGAGGGTGCAGGCTGGGCTGCCTCTAGTAATATATAAGAAATATAGAAAACGAGAAAAACTTTCAAAAGTGTTCTATGATTTTATCTTACTTTGATTCTCCATCTGGAAATAAACTCCATAAAGTAAAATGTAAGGTAAAATACAAACCTTGTCTAAGATATTTTGGCTTCTATAAAAAAGTACCATGGACTGGGTGACTTATAAACAATAGAAATTTATTTATCACAGTTTGGGTGGCTGTAAGTGTGATATGGGTTTTAGTGAAAGCCCTCTTCCTGGTTGCAGGCTGCCAACTTCTCATTGTGTCCTCATATGACACACACAAAAAAAGGAAGCAAACTCTCATCATTTTTATAAGGCATTAACCCCATTCATGAGAGTCTACCTTCAAAACCTCATTTAATCCTAATCACTTCTCAGAGGCTTTACCTTCTAATATCATAGCCCTGGGGAATAGAGTTTCAACAGATAAATTTTGGGGAGACCTAAATATTCACTCCATAAAAATTATTAAATTTTACCAAAATATCATCTATCATTTTACACATGATTTAAATCTTCACTGATGATGGTGACACGGTAAAAATAACAACATAATGTTCTGTTTATAATTACAGGGGTCTAGGCCCCTCCTGAGCACCCCCGCCTAGCCCCTCCCACCACAGCCCCCAATCCCCTGTCTGTCAGCAGCCCTGCTCCTCCCACCACTGCTCCCACACACTGATGGTTCTGACCCCACTCACATTTGCTGACGATGTAGAGCCATTGGGGCTGTTGCCAGCAGCTGGTGCAAGCGGGGCTGGCACCATCAGTGGGTGTGAGTGGTGGCTGCTGCCCTGATCGCCTCTCAGGAGCAGAGGGAGGTGGAGAAGCCCTGAGGGTCAATTGGGATGGGCAGCTACCACTCGCACCTGCTGACAGTGCTGAGTGATCAGGGCCGGCGCTGGGTGCCAGCCGCGGGTACAAGTGGGGCCGGCGCCAGAAGCAGGTGTAAACACCATGTGGCACTGCAGCATGTAGGAGCAAAGAATTTTCAGTAACCACCAGAGGCTCACCCTGATGATAGTGACTGGTGCCCCACCTTGGTCTGACACCCCCACTCACCTGCTCCACCATCCTGCCATGACTGATGCCTGCCATGTTCCATGCATGCCCCCTGGTGGTCAGTGCACATCATAGTGACTGGTTGTTTGGTTGTTCCTCTGTTTGGTCTATTTGCATATTAGCCTTTTATTATATATGAAAAGGATTAGGTACATGAACTATACATTTCTTATATATTCACAGATATATTTTAAATGTACTTTACATTATATTTTTCTTCTTTTTATATGTAATTAGGGGTCTGTAATTTTATGTTAATAATAAAATTGAGTTTGCAAACATGCTCTAAATTAGCCACATATTGAATTGTCTTTATAAAATGGATTTAAATTTTCTACAGAAATATGAGCAAGAGGGAATTTTAGAAATCACATTTTGTGGGAGACCTAATAAATTGAGTGGATTTGCATAATAAGATGATTAATAAATACCAGCTAATGTATGGAGAAAACACTGAATAAATAAAATTGTATCTTAAATTAAATTTAAAAAATCTAAACATTGGGTATTGGGTACATGATCCATCTTTAAAAATTGCAATATAACAGTGCCTTTTGTCTTTTAAATGTTTTATGTATTTAAATATTTATACACAGCAATATCCATCTTTACAAGACTGAAAATGAAGGACTCACAATATGCCAAAGGAATAATTAATAAATAAAGTTAGTTGACCATTTAGTATCTTTCAATGTAAATGGATTTAAGGGGGCTTTATATTCAATATGCCAAACCTGTACTCAGAAAACTATAGGACATTGGAAAATGAAACAGAGAAAGATACAAACAACTGGAAGCATATACTGTGTTCATAGGTTAGAAGAATTTACATCATTACAATGTCCATACTACACAAAGTAATCTACAGATCCAATTCAAAACCTATTAAAATACAACAGCATAGACAGTTAGATACCACAGGAGTTCCAGGGACTGGCAGATTGAGCTCTCCTTGATGGGGAGCCCCTGCTACTACCTCAGGCACTCCCAGGCCTGCATGGCTTTGTTTCAGAGCCCACACAATTTTGTAGAGGGGAGCAGCCAAGACCAGGAGCACAGTCACACCAATACCCTGACTGCCCTGGGACACCACACCCAGACCTGTTGAAGGAGCCACTTGCCAGCCATAACCCATGTGGAACCACCACTGTGTCCTGGCAGTGAGTGGTACGGTGCCTCGCCTGGACTCCCAGACATCTTCAGTGAATGCATGCCAAAGAGACCACCTGAGCCACACCTCCTAGCCTTCAGACCCAGCATGCCAGGAATCCATGCCGTAGGACCCAGTGCTTTGAGTCAAAGCCAGGGGTACCCCATGCCCCACCCCATCCCCAGCTCCAGGATAGAGCTGTTGGCCTGCGTGCTCCATCCCTGGCCCCAGGATAGAGCAACAGGTATGACCCAATGGGCCCAAACACAGGCCACAGGACCACGCTGCAAGTGAACTGCCAGAGGGACCTAGGGTGCCATCCTACATTGGGTGCTGGGGCCACACAGTGAATTGCATGCCAGGGGGCTCTGGGCCTTCACAAGGAGTCTCACACCAGAGGAACTGTGCAAGCCCCCCATTGACCCTGAGTATCTAAAGTCGACAACTGAGGGGCCAGAGCCATGAGAAAAGGGAGTACAACTCAGACCAGAGACAATAAAGGTGTGAAAGTCAAGGCAGACCCAGCCTTCAGGCTAACCAATCCCAGACCATTGGGCTAGTAGTGGTTTCAACCTCTGAGATCCCAAACAAGACGCCCAGGGCCAGAAAGAGACAGAAAATGGGGAGACAAAGAAACAATACCCAAAGGAAAGAAAAGGAGGAATGGCCAGAAAATGAACTAAATGAAATGGAGGCAAGAAATATGTCAGAGAAAGAATCAGACTACTGGTGATAAGATACTCAACCATTTGAGAAATTCACCAACTTATGCAAGAATCAAGAGGAAATGAAGAATGATATAGCAGTAATAAAGAACACAATGGAAGGTTTCAACAGTATAGAAGACACAGAGAACCAAATCAGCAAGTTAGAAGACAGAATATAAAAACACCCAATCTGAACAGCAATTGGAGAAAAAAATTAAAAAGCAGAAGGAGAGTTTAAGGGAGCTTTGGGACAACATGAAACAAAGCAACATCTGCATAATAGGGGTGCCAGAAAGACAAGAAGAGGAGCAAGGATTAGAAAACCTATTTGAAGAAATAATGACAGAAACTTCCCTGACTTGGGGAAGAAAAACATCACACAAGCACAGTGAGTCCCAAACAAGATGAACCCAAAAAAGACCCACATCAAAGCATGTCATAATTACAATGGCAAATGTTAATGGCAAAGAAAGAACCTTAAGGGCTGCAAGAGAGAGACAGAAAGTTACCTACAAAGGATAGCCCATTAGACTATCAAATGATTTCTCAACAGAAACACATCAGGCTGGAAGGGAATGAAATGAAGTATACAAAGTGATGCAAAGCAAAGGACTGAATCCAAGAATACTCTATCCAGCAAGGCTATCATTCAAAATTGAAGGGGAAATCAGGAGCTTTGCAGACAAAACAAACAAACAAACAAAAAAACAACTAAGGGAGTTTATTACCACCAAACCAACAATTCAAGAAATGCTAAAGGGACTGTTGTAAAAGAAGAAATAGAAGGGGAAGAAGGACCACAAGCATAAAGAATAAAAATGACAACAAACAAAATACTTAGCAATAATAACCTTAAACATAAAAGGATGAAATGCTGCAATAAAAAGGCATAGATAGATAAGAAAACATGACCCATATATATATGCTGTTTACAAGACACCCACTGCATCGCAAATGATTCACACAGACAAAAACTATGGTACATTAGTATACAATGGAATACTATGCTTCTGTAAAAAAGAAAGAACTCTTAACATTTGCAACTTCATGGATGAACCTGGAGAGCATTATGCTAAATAAAACAAGCCACTCAGATAAAGATAAGTATCACATGATCTCACTCATTTGTGGACATAATGAACAACAAAAACTGATGAACAAAAATAGATCCTGAGACACAGAATCATCAAACAGACCATAAAACCTTAGATGGAAGGCAGGGGAGGGCGTGTTGGGTGGGGGGTGGGGGGCGTGATAAAAGATCAGATAATGGGGGAGGTGATGAAGGCTGGATCTGGGGAGGGGGTGAGGGCAGTCTGGAAGAGGACAATGGGAGTTTATGGGACATATGTAATACTTTCAACAATAAAGAATCAAAAATATATAGAGAGAGCAAGACCTATTGAATGGCCTCTAGCAAATAGTATTAGTGTACTTAAGGCTGCTGCCATAAGATTGAAATATTTTAAATTTCATGAGCCAGGAATTCAATTTTGATAAATATATAAAAAACTTATTATATCTAGAAAATCAGTATGTACTTTTAAATTACTCTTGTTATTTTAGTTAATAAAAGCTATTGCAAAAAATAATAAATAATAAAACAGCATATTACACAGATCTAGAACAAATATTCCAAAAATTTACCTGAAACCAATAATAGACCATGAATAGACTCAGCAATCATGAGAAAGAACAATAAAGTTGGAAGGAACACAATACCAAATATCACATTATACTTCAAAGTCATTATAATCAAAACAGCCTAGTATGGGCACAAGAACAGGCATATAGACCAATGGAACAGAACAGAGACCCCAGAAATTGACCAACACCATTATGTTCAATTAATATTTGACAAAAGAGGCAAGAGCATACAATGGAATAAAGACAGTCCCTTCAATAAAGGGTATTGGGAAAATTGAACAGGTACATGCAAAAAAAAATGAAACTAGACTGCCAATTTACACCATATAAAAGAATAAACTCAAAATGGATAAAAAACTTAAATATAAGAAATGAAAATATAAAAATCCTAGAAGAAAACATAGGCAGTAAAATCTCTCATATTTCATGCAGCAGTATTTTCACTGATACATCTCCAAGGGCAAGAGGAAGTAAGGAAAAAATAAACAAATGGGGACTACATCAAACTAAAATGCTTCTTCACAGCAAAAGAATCCAGCATCAAAATAAAAAAGGAAGCCACTATATGCGAGAACATATTTTACAATGATGCATCTGATAAGGGGTTAATTTCCAAAATATATAAAAAACCCATATAACTCAACAAAAGGAAGACAAACAATCCGATTTTAAAAATGGGCAAAAGGCCTGAATAGACACTTCTCCAAAGAGGACATGGACTAGTAGATGGACAAGAGACATATAAAACAGTGCTCAAGGCCACTAATCATCAGCGAGATACAAATTAGAGTTACCATGAGGTATTACCTCATACCTGCCAGAATGGTTACCATCAGTAAATCTATAAACAACAAGTGCTGGCAAGGATGTGGAGAAAAGGAAACCCTAGTACACTGCTGGTGGGAATGCAGACTACTGCAGGCATTGTGAAAAACAATATGGAGTTGCCTCAGAAAATTAAAAAATGGAACTTCTGTCTGACCCAACCATCCCACTTCTGGGAATATATTCTAAGAATCCAGAAACACCAATAAGAAAGAATATATACACTCCTATGTTCATAGCAGTTCGATTTACAGTAGCTAAGATCTGGAAACAGCCCAAGTGCCCATCAGCCGATGAGTGATGAAATAGCTGTGGTACATTTATACCATGGAATACTATGCAACAGTAAAAAAAAGAAGGATCTCTTACCCTTGGAGACAGCATGGATGGACCTAGAGAGTATTATGCTAAGCAAAATAAGCCAGTCGCAGAAAGACAAATATCACATGATCTCACTTATATATGTAATCTAATGAACAAACTAAAATGATGAACAAAATAGGTTCAGAGGCATGGATTTATGGAACAGATTGATAGATCTCAGAGGGAATGGATGGCAGGGAATGAAAAGAGATTAGCCAAAGAACATATACATGTATATGCATAGCTCATGGCCACAGACAATAGTGTTGTGAAGGCCTCAAGGGGGTTGTAAAGGAGGGCGGGAGGAAATGGGGTGAAAATGAAGGATATCTGTAATACTGTCAACAAAAAATTAAATATACAGTGTCCCAAAAATATATACACACTTTAAATAATTAGAAGGACAGTTTTTATTAAAACACATTTCATTTCCAAAATGTAATAGAAATCAGCTGTTAAAGCATGTATACACTTTTTGGAATACCCTGTATACATGTTAGGATAAAAAAGAATGTTCTTTTGAAAAAACGTGGCCACCCAACCTTGAACATTTGAAAACAGCAATGTCTCATTATAAGATTCATATTTAAATAAATCAAAATAGCAAGAATAAAGATTTTTTCCAATCTATTGATTTGTTTTTATGTCAGTACCTATATAGGTTATAAAATAAATTACAAAAGAAAAATGGTGTGGTGAAACTCTACATACAGTAAGAAAAAAATTGCAAATTTGTCCAAATAAAAAAAATCAATACTAGTAAAATACTATTAACTAAACAACTGGTTTTACTTGAATTTCACCAATTTTTCTACAATTTTTTTCTGTTTCAGGATGCAAATCAGGTCATTCCACTGCATTTAGTTTTCATGTATCCTAAGTCTCCTACAAGCTGTGGCAGTGTCTCTGTCTTTCCTTATTTTTCTTGCTCTTGACACTTTTGATGATTGCTTAGGTTCTATCTGTTCTCCTCAAAAATCATAGGAAAACTCATCATATAACTTATTTAAGTCATATGTTTGTTCTTTCATTAAATGCTATATATTTTGAGAATTTTTTTTCTCATAATAACTAAAAAAAATATTTGAAGTAATTTCATTAGGTTAAATATACTTTGCCAAACATATTATCTCAAGTCTTTCTGAGATGTTTTTTATCCCTTGCCAGGAAGTTATCACTTTTGCATCTCAAGCCAAAGTACAGAATATTAAATCTTTTTCATCCTCATCATCTAATTAACCAACTGTTCAGTTGTACATAGCCATTTTCTTCCAAGATTTCCAATTTCTACTAGAATAAGATTAAAAAACACAACCTATGTCTTTAAATCTTTGAATTTTCACAATATATTTTACTTGTTTTTCATTTTCAAAATGTTTTTATTATTTTGATATCAAAATTGAATAGATAATTGCCACCTCTTTAATTTGTATAGAGTCATTGTTGAATTTCTTTCTCTTTCATGATAGTAGTCATTATTCTATTGCTGTGTATTTTGAAGGATTTAGACAAATTTCCCATGGTTACATAAGATTTTAATATTATGGAAAGCTGGGTGAAGCGTACTTGAGAAATGTCAGTGCTCTATTTTCATCTCTTCTTGACATTTGTATGTGGGTCTATCTGCACCCTATATTCTGTCCCATTAATACATAAGTTTATTTTTTTAATAACATACTCTCTTGAATACTGTAGCTAAGTCAGATATAAATCCCTTTCAAATCACTTTGGCTATTTTATATCCTTTGTATTTCCATAGACTTTTAGAATTACTTGTCAATTTTTTTCAAAAGCAAACAAACAAACAAACAAAACAAACAAATAACCTTAACTGGGATTTTGAGATTCCTCTGAATTTATAGATTAATTTGGGAGCATTGATATCTTCAAAATGTTGATTCTTCCAAGATTCTTTGAATCCTTGAACATAACTGGACTCTTCTTTAATTTCTCTTGTTTGTAGTTTGCAGTGTAAAAGTCTTACATATATGGTCAAGAGCTCAGCTGACCTAAAGGGAGAGCTGAGTTATACCAGGTGTTATAATAGCCAATTAAAATAATAAGCAAAAAAAAAAAAAAAGTAAAGTGACAGTTAAGCCTTTAATCACTTAATGCCACAATATAAGCAAGACTTTAAAAGCAGCAAAGGTGACCCAGCACTGTGTCTTTTTGGTATCTACCCCAGTATTTTGAAAGTTATATGTGTCTCTATGTTCATTGCAGCATTATATACATGGTGGCCAAGACTTAGAAACAACCTAAGTGTCCTTCAATAGATGATTGATTGGATAAGGAATATGTGGTACATATATCCAATGGAATACTTCTCAGCCATAAGAAAAGATGAAATATTGCCATTTGCAAAAACATGGATGGACCTTGAGAATATTATTCTAAGTTAAATAAGTCAGTCCAAAAAATCTAAAAGCAATATGATTCACTCATATCTGTGTTATAAAACTGAAACTCATAGACACAGACAAGAGAAGGGGTTGGGGATACTAAAGGGTAAAGAGGGCCTAATATATGGAGATGGAAGATTATTTTATTTGGGTGATAGGCACACAATGCATAGAACATGTATCACAGAAATGTGCACTTGAAATCTATATAATCTTATCAACCAATGTCACCCCAATAATTTTTTTTTCTAATAAAAGCAGCAAAGGTGCCAACTATCACCATTCCATTTTCCCTTATGGAACAACACTCAGGAGGATCAGCATGTAAGGGAGATGAAGGTCATTACAGCAATAAGAGAGTTCTCAAAACAAAAAAGGAGACTCTCACAGTTTTATGGACCTGGCGACTGGGAGCAAGGGGGGTGAGGTAGGAGTGGAATGTGCTGACTGTACACCATGTGCGGTGTGGACAAGGCAGCTCTTCCCCATGAGGCCTGCCAGGTAAAACCTTTGTAATTGCCTTTGGTTGCGTCTGAAAGACCACACATTATTTTTGGCCAGGAGCCCAATTCTTCACATATATTGTTAGGTTTATCTCCAAGTATTTCACGTGTTGGGATGCAATTTTAAATAGTAGGTTTAATTCTTTTTATTAATTGCTGGTATGTTAAAATATTATTTTTGTATATTGGCTTTCTTGTGTGCAGTTGAAAAGAATATGCATACTTTAGTTGATGTGTGTTGTATTTTTAAATTTCACTACTCTGGATGTGAATTGTTTTTAAATATTGGTTTGTGTTTTTTTTTTTTTTTTTAATGTGAAAACAATAGCCAGAAGATGTCTCATCTTTCTTTCTTTTTTTTTTTTAATATATTTTATTGATTTTTTACAGAGAGGAAGAGAGAGGGATAGAGAGTTAGAAACATCGATGAGAGAGAAACATGGATCAGCTGCCTCTTGCACACCCCCTACTGGGGATGTGCCCGCAACCAAAGTACATGCCCTTGACCGGAATCAAACCCGGGACCTTTGAGTCCGCAGGCCGACGCTCTATCCACTGAGCCAAACCGGTTTCAGCTCATCTTTCTTGAATGTGAGAAAATTCTTAATCATTATTTCTTTAAATAATTTCCCCCTATTTACTACATTTATTTCCTTTAATTTTAGATTTTTACTATATGGGTATTAGTAAATATTTTTGTTTGAACAAATCTGTTTTATTTATGTTCTTATCTGTTTAATTTTTTAAAATAGATTAATGGAACATCAAATAAAAATATTAAATAACCATAAACATTTCCCAAAAGGGATATGAAAATATAGCAGAAATATGAGCCACTTAAAAATAGTGAGTATAAAATTAATATTATTAATATGAAAAAAAATAGTCAATGAAGTAAATAGCAAGTTGAATGCAAGAGAAGTATCTAATATTGAGTTTCAAAATTAGAGAAAGCTACCTTAATAACCAAAACCTAGTAGTTGTCAACTTAAAAAATTAACTTTGTATTGCTTGATTATTTACAACTAGAGGTCCGGTCCCCTCAGCCCAGCCTGCACCCTCTCCAATCCAGGACCCCTTGGGGGATGTCAGGCATCCCTCTCACAATCCTGGACCGCTGGCTCCTAATTGCTCACTTGCCTGCCTGCCTGGTTGCCCCTAACTGCCCCCCCTGCTGGCCTGGTCACCCCTCACTGCCTCTGCATGCCCGCCTGATCACTCCTAACTGCCCTCCTGCTGGCCTGGTTACCCCTAACTGCCCCCGCTGCCAGCCAAGTCACCACCAACTGTACCCTCCCTGCTGGCCTGGTCACTCCTAACTGACCCCCCATGCAGGCCTGGCCATCCCTTACTGACCACCCTGCCAGCCTGGTCGCCCCTAATTGCCCCCCTTCCGCTGGCCTGGTTGCCACTTACTGCCCCCAGTGCCGGCCTAGTCACCCAACGCAGCCTGCTTGTTCAGTTGTTTGGTCATCCCTCACTAACTCGCCTGGTCCCCTGCCAGCCTGGTCATAGCCAGCCATCTTGTGAGGGCATGAGTGTTAATTTGCATATTATCTATTTATTATGTAGGATAACTGACATTCTTAACCACTTCTTCCTTCTTTAAAATTTATTTTGTGTAGGGAGCGGTTATAGGGTTAAGCCTCGGACTGACCTGCTGGCAAAGTCACAAACAAGTCCCAAGCTTGGAAGGGCACAGTCCTCTAAGCATAATTAAGTTTGATCTTGTAACTGCTCCCTAGATCTTTCCTGGGTAGCTAGTGGGCTGTGGGAGGGGCAGCAAGTGCTGCCAAAACAAGTGAAACTTACAACAACATTGTAAATTACCTTGTTTGTCCCTGATTATAAATAAAGCCTCAGCTTTGCAGTCTGGATCTGTTCTGTGGCCTCAGCAAGGCACAGAAGATCCACCTAGACCCAGCTTTTTCTCTTTGTCTATCATTTCTCCATCCTTCATTGCCCCCGCTCAGGCTCGCCGAACCCTTGGCTAAGCTGGCGCAGCACAATTTTGTCTTAAACCTTCAACATTATTAGCTTCCTACTGCCTCTGGTCTAACAATTTTATTCTCTTTAGAGATTTCCTACTTTACACAAAACTGAAATATTGGTCCTCCCTAATGTTACATTCTCATCTGTTTGCTCTTTCATTAAAAAATACAGCCCAGCCATCTTGGCTCAGTGTTTGAGCATTGGCCTATGAATCAGGAGGTGAGGTTTTGATTCTTGGTCAGGGCATGGCTTGATCCCCAGCAGGGAGCATGCAGGAGGCATCCAATCAATGATTCTCTCTCATCTTCAATGCTTCTATCATTCTCTCTCCCTCTCCTTTCCTCTCTGAAATCAATAAAAACATATTTAAAAACACACATATTTCTAGACCAACACCTTTTACACATAGTTTTCTATTAATATTCAGTTTGAGTTCAAATGACCAAAACAAAAATTTTTTAAAAAAATGTATATAGATCACAAAGAAGCTAAAATTGTAATATACAGTATATTGGAGTAGTCTAGGGACACAGGCTGCACTATTTACAAAAGACATAATTCAGGAATGTTCCTGAAATAAGCTACATTTCTTGTTACTGTAACTTTTTCCAAAATTTAAATGTTCAGCCTTCTCCTGTACCAATTGCTAACTGTGCTTATCCTTGGCTTATATTTTAGAAATTCTGGGTTGATTGATCACATACTTTTTTCTGAAGAAGTTAAAACCCCTACTTGCTTTAACCTTTGTAGACCATGATTGTTGTAATTGCCCATTCATCACCATCACCAAGCATGAAAGAATAAAGTGACACCCCAATGGGTCCTACGGGCTTCAAACTTACATTTTCCTACACACAGTGTAGTAGCAAACATAGCTACTCGTGGCAATGAAAGCTACTGACACCTTGCAAGTAAAGTAACTCTTTGCCTGCTGTTTCATATATAAACCCCAAACTGATTGCATGGCGATAATAGATGCACTATTTGCCAATGTCCCAAGTGGAGCCATTTTCATCTGCTCTCACTATAGGTACCAAGACCCTGGACCTCTCATCCAACAAAACCTATGGGTTCAAGAAATTGAAACAAATTATCGCATCCTCCAGAATGTTACTCATACCCATCAGGGAGATTTCTCTAGGCTGATATCTTAGTTAAGTACTTAGCAGTGCATTCCATAGTTCTATTAGGACTTTTGCTTCAGGATGACTATAGCATGAAAACTTGATTCCGTGATTATGAGTTGATTGTTCTATTTCTTTTTGCAAAATATGTCTCATGGTCAGCAGCGATTTAGGAGAGTTCTCATGATGGTAAGCCAGGGATTCATTTTTGACATTAGTCATTGTACCAGCAATATAGTGGCCAAGGAGAAAGACTGGCTGGCAGTCACAGGAAAAAGTCTTGTCTACATGCTTGAGAATATTTTGTGATAATGCACTCTAGTGGACATAAGTATGAATAATAAAGATATGCCATTTTATGTATAGTTTTATACAGAAGTCTTTTTCTAAATGTCATTCATTTAGTCTTCTAAATTTGCTAGGTCCTTGACCTACCTAGCAGTCAATCCATTTCTCACACCAATAGTGTATGGATATTCTATGAATTTTATTAATTAGGGCCATTTCAATTTTCATAAAAAATGACTCATCCAGTGTTCTGCTCACATTTCTGCAAGTGGAAGAATTGTATTCACCATTATTCTTCTTTAATACATCATACTGGATCAAACCATATCTTAACAAAACTGAGCTCTCTTATCCTCTGGCAGTTGGTTCTAGGGAAGATAACACTTCCCCAATTTTATGTCTTATGCAATTTGAGAAAGAGGCATTGGTGCAACAGAGGAGACAAATAAAATTGTGCATATTTGGGCCGCATCCCCAATATACAATTTCTGAGGTATGATGGATAGCTGTTTCACTTATATGACTCTTGACTTAGTGAATACTGTGTCTTATTCTATTAAGACTATTGTAACAAAGTACTTAGACTATCCTACCTAATAAAAGAATAATATGAAAATTGACCATACCTCCGCTACACCCACAAACCATGCCCACCAGCCAATCAGGAGAGAGTATGCAAATTAACCCAACCAAGATGGCTGTGGCCAAAGAGCTGCAGCAAGCAAGAGGCTTGGGTTTCCCCGGCAATGGAGGAAGCCAAGCTTTCCGCCTGCCCTGGCCTGCCTTGGCCTCCACTTAAGGCAACAAAGTTTCAATTATAGAAGATAAATAAATCACAACAAAAATGGCAGCAGCCAAGGAGCTGGAGAGAGCAGGAGGTTTGAGTTGCCCCAAGTGATGGAGGAAGCCAAGTTTCCACAGCCCTGGCCTGCCTTGGCCTCCGCTGAAGGCTACAAAGTTTCAATTAGAGAAGACAAATAAATCCCAGATCCCAGGGCCTCCGCTTGGGGCGCCAGGGGGCGTGGCCAACCTGCAAACCACCACAGGCCCCTCGCCCAGGCCGCGCCATGTCTCAAGGGAACCCCCACCCTGATCCAGGACACCATTCAGGGAAAATCAGCTGGCCCCCACCCGTGCACTAGGCCTCTATCCTATCTAATAAAAGAATAATATGCAAATTGACCGTCATTCCAACACAAAAGATGGCTGCCCCCCCATGTAGTCAAAGATGACTGCCCCCATGTGGACACAAGATGGCCACCACAAGATGGCCAGAAGGGGAGGGCAGTTGGGAAGGACCAGGCCTGCAAGGGAGGGCAGTTGGGGGCAATCAAGCCTGCAGGGGATGGCAGTTAGGGGTGACCAGGCCAGCAGAGGAGGGAAGTTGGGGGCAACCGGGCCTGCAGGGAAGAGCAGTTGGGGGAGACAAGGCCTGCAGGGGAGAGCAGTTGGAGGGGACCAGGCCTGCAGGGAAGGGCAGTTAGGGGTGACCAGGCCTGCAGGGGAGGGTAGTTAGGGGCAAACAGGCTGGCAGGGGAGTGGTTAGGGGGTGATAAGGCTGGCAGGCAGAAGTGGTTAGGGTCAATCAGGCAGGCAGGCAGGCGAGCAGTTGGGAACCAGCAGTCCTGGATTGTGAGAGGGATGTCCCACTGCTCCCAGTATGATCGGGCCTAAATGGGCAGTCGGACATCCCTACAGTGGTCCCAGATTGGAGAGGGTGCAGGCTGGGCTGAGGGACACACCCTGCCCCATGCACAAATTTTGTGCACTGGGCCTCTAGTGTGGTTTATAAAGACAGAAATTTATTTCTCCCAGTTGTGGAGTCTAGGAAGCCCAAGATCAAGGTGCTAGCAGATACATTGTCAGGTGAGGTCCAATTTCCTGGTTCATAGATGACCATCTTCTTCCTATGTCCTTACATAACAAAGGGAGTGAGGAAGTCCTCTGGGACCTCTTTTATAAGGAAACTGAACCCATTGGTAAGGGCTCCCCCTTCATGACCTAAATACCTACCAAAGGCTTCACCTCCTAATACTATTACATTTGGCTTTAGGATCTCAACATATGAATTTGAGGGAACATAAACATTTAACCCATAATAGGAGTGTAGCAACATGACCTTTAACTTAAAGCATAAACCCTGGAAGGACAAAAATCACCTGAGCCATAATAATTTTATTGATGTGTCATGTTTTTTATCTGCATGGGGTTGATCTCCAACCCTTTGGTCTGCATGTGTCTTTGTGGAGCATTCAGAGTACTTACCACTTGCTGCTTATTAGATCCTGTTGCATAATAGCATAGTATTTTCCAATGTAATTGATCAGTGTGGTGTTCTCTGGAATGTCTGAGACTACCAAATTCCCTAAAGACTATATGTTTAGAGATAAGAAATGTTAACATAATCCTGAATAAGACAGATACTACTATCTGTCCCACATAAAAAGTAGGTGGTTTTTATCTCTTTACTTATGGGCATAGTGAAAAACATATTTTCCTGTTTATAATGTAGCAGTGACACTTGACCAACACAGCAGCTGATCCTGGAGCTATCTTGCTTCTGGTAGTTTCCCATCATTCTCCATATTTTATGTAGTTTTCCAAGATCCAGATGAGTTGTGTAAATCCTATCTAATAAAAGGGTAATATGCAAATTGACTGTCATTCCAACGCACAAGATGGCAGCCCCCATGTGGTCAAAGATGGCCACACCCATGTGGACACAAGATTGCCTCCACAAGATGGCCAGCAGAGGAGGGCAGTTGGGAGGGACCAGGCATGCAAGGGAGAACAGTTGGGGGGGACCAGGCCTGCAAGGGAGGGCAGTTGTGGGGGACCAGATCTTCAGGGGAGGACAGTTGGGAGGGACAAGGCCTGCATGAGAGGGTAGTTGGGGGGGACCAGGCCTGCAGGGGAGGGCAGTTGGGGGGACAAGGCCTGCAGGGGAGGGCAGTTAGGGGTGACCGTGCCAGCAAAGGAGGGCAGTTGTGGGTGACCAGGCCTCCAGGGAAGGACAGTTGTGGGGGAGGACCAAGCCTGCAGGGAAGGGCAGTTAGGGGGGACCAGGCCTGCAGGGAAGGGCAGTTGGGGGGGACCAGGCCTGCAGGAAAGGGCATCTAAATGAGACCAGGCCTGCAGGGAATGGCAGTTTGTAGGGACCAGGTCTGCAGGAGAGGGTACTTAGAGGCAATCTGGCTGGCAGGGGAGTAGTTAGGTGTTGATCAGGCTGGCAGGGGAGTGGTTAGGGTGCAATCAGGCTGGCAGGCAGAAGCAGTTAGGGGCAATCAGGCAGGCAGGCAGGCAAGAGGTTGGGAGCCAGCAGCCCTGGATTATGAGAAGGATATCCGACTGCCCGTTTAGGCCCGATCCCAGTGGGATGGGATCGGGCCTAAACTGGCAGTCTGACATCCCTCGAGGGGTCCCAGATTGGAAAATGTGCAGGCTGGGCTGAGGCCCCCCCCACCCCACCCCCATGCACTGGGCCTCTAGTGAGGATATAATAGGAAACCCATATTAAAGTTTTTTTATGTGGTGCCAGTTTGCATTTCCTAATGGGATTCAGCAATACATCTGAGGCACTATGCTGGCTGAGGTAGGAGGATACACTCAGAGGTTTACATTTTTGCCTTTCTACTATAATTTCTACTTTCATTTCATCTACCAGGAAACCAATGTGAGGGTTCTGCAAGATGCTCTATATAGTTTATTGTTGATAATTACATCTGCCTTTGTGGAATCCTATTATCACCATTTGTCACTTTATTCAGTCCCAAAGAAACAACTCTTACTATTATTAGTAACCAAGCAGAAACAAATAATCAGCTTTTGAAGGATCTTTTGCATCTTTCCAGCTAGTGTATTTTCTCTTTGGTGAAGACAAATGTCAAAAATAGTGAGTTGTCCATGATATTACCCTACTTTTAAATAAATAAGTTATACCTAATATTGTTTCATGAATATTGGCACAAGCTATAAGATTTATTTCTCAAAGACAAAGAACTAAATTACTCATTGCACAGCAAGCTACGTTATGTCTGTGTCACTTGCTCTTGCCCACTGTGTTAGGTATCATTCTGCAATGATCCCAATCACCCTGCTCAACCTTGAATAAACCCCTCCTTTGAGTCTTGGTGGGAACTGTGAATATTTTGAGGCATATGACAAAATGGAAATTATTCTGAGTGGGATTAACCTAATCAGATGAGACCTCTAAAAGCAAAAGTGCCTTCTCTGCCTGGCTGTGACAAAAGAAATCAGAAAGACATGCTCAGATTGGCCTGAAACAAAGAAAACATCCATGTTGTGAATTTTTTATAGAGTCCCATGGCAAGGAACTCTGGGTGGCCTCTAGGAAATAAAGAAATCCCTGACACACAAGTAACAGCAAAACAGGAACCTCAGTTGCAAGGAAATGAATTCTGTTAACAACTAACAAGGTTATATGAGTACCCTGAGTTCCAGATAAGAACCACAGCTCCATTCAACACTATAATTTCAGCCCAGTGAGAGGCTGAACAGAGAATTGAACCCTGATGTGCCCAACTTTCTGGCCTATAGAAATATATTTCTATTGTTTTGAGCCACTAAGTTTGTGGCCATTTATTATGCATCAATGGAACTAATATACCTCCTGCACAACTACTGTAATGATGGAAAAGGGGCTACAGTAGATGCTGCATACACAGTGGGGTTTGCCTCACTGCTGAAAAACTCTAACATTAGTGAACTCATAGTCATTATACTAAGGTAGAGGCAAATGAATCCTCCTTTTACTCCAGAGAGGCAAACTCTATATGTCAAGACACTTTGAAAACCTCACCTACTTGGAAAGGTAGTCTGGAAGAAAAGCAGACACCACTGCTCCTAAGACGTGCAAACACATGAAAGACATGTTGCCCAACAGAAGTAACCGCTGATCACTTCCAGGGAACAGTCATAGAGTGGAGTCTCTGGTCTCACAACTATTTAATTTTATGATAACTCTGTACTTACTGTGCAACTGTAATCTGACTTTTATCCTACTTTATCTTGTTTGATGTTCAAGTGATACAAAGTTACCCATTTTAAAACATAGATACATAACATGATTTGGACTGAAATTACAAAGAACAATAAAATGTAAATTTCAGTTTTTTTCTTTAGGATCAAAATGAACTTTAAGCAGTATTGATATGTGAAAAGATGTTACTTATGCTACATTTATAAATATACTAGGGGCCTGGTGCATGAAATTCGTGCAATGGGGTGGGGGATTCCTCGCCCAACCTGCCCCATCTCACATACTGGGAGCCCTCAGGGGATGTCCTACTGATAGCTTAGGCCCGCTCCCTTTGTGGGAGGCAACTGGGCTGATCAGGGGAAGGCACCAACCCCATCACCCCGCTGCTGCAGCCACTGCTAGTTACCACAGCCACCAAGGTGTTTTCATCAACACGGACTCCAGTCCCTTCACCAAGAAAAAATGGCAACTTTCTTTAGTCATTTTCAAGATGTGTCTTTCATAGGATATGCATTTCATCCTCACCTGAGGGTATGTTTCCATTGACTTTTAGAGAATGTGGAAAAGAAAGGGAAAGACAGAAACATCAAAGTGAGAGGAACACTTTGATTGGTTGCCTCCTGCATGAGCCCTGATCTGGGCCCCGGCCAGTGAGGTGCCTGCAACCTAGGTACATGCCCTTGATCAGAATCGAACCCAGACCCTGCTGTCAGCAGGCCGAGGCATTATCCACTGAGTCAAACCGGTTAGGGGAGGATATGACATTTCCTCACCCTCCAGCAGCAGACCTTCGTTTTTTTCTCCAGAAGTGTGGTGGAAAAACCCTAGATCACCTTTTTGGATTCTTATTACCCAAGTTACTAAGAATATTACCAGTGGCATACAGGGAGCTTAGCCAATGTGCAGTCAGAAAAGATGTTTCCTCTATAGTTCACACCAATCACGGGCTAGGCCCTGCCCAGGCTTAAAGCCTCTGGCCAAACGTTAGGCCTGGGCAGGCCCCTCCAGCTCCCTCTGATCACCGGCTCAGTCCCTGCCTAAAGCCTGTAGGGCAGGAGCGGAGCCCCAGCTCCCTGGGATCTATGGCAGGGGGTCCGCTCCTGCTCCAGGCCAAAAGCCTCCGCCAGAGCCTTTCAGCCTTGAGCAGGAGCAAAGTCCCAGCTCCCTGCGATCAATCACTGGGGTCTGCTCCTGCTCCCTGCAATTGATCACAGGGGGTTTGCTTTGGCCTTGTGCAGGAGTGGAGCCCCAGCTCCCTGTGATGGATCGCAGGGGTTCCGCTCCTGCCCAGGCTTTACCTCACAGTGACCTGGGTGCCAGGATGTTCCTGGGACACAGGCACTGGGCGCCTATGTATGCAAATTAGCCGCCATCTTTTTTTGGTTAATTTGCATAGTCACTCTGATTGGCTATGGGCGTAGCGAAGTTACGGTCAATTTACATGTTTGTCTATTATTAGGTAAGATACACTGAGTGGCCAGATTATTATGATCTCTGAACGCATAATAATCTGGCCACTCAGTGTATATCCTATATAATAAAAGGCTAATATGCAAATTGTCCCCTTGACCAGGAGTTCGACCAGCAGGAGGCCGGCCAACCGCCCATGTCCCCTCCCCCTTTCTAGGCTGGCTGGACCCCACCCATGCACGAATTCATGCACCAGGCCTCTAATATATATATATATGAGTGGCCAGATTATTATGTGTTTAGAGGTCATAATAATCTGGCCACTCAGTGTATGTGTCTTTATGCACATTCATAAAATATTAAAATTTAATATACAGCAAGCTATCTGTGATTATCTGAGTGTAAGTGAATTTTATTACTTTTATTGAGATTTGTCTATATATTTATGTTTATAATGAATATTTTTGGTAACAGAAAATGTACATGTTACTTTTTCAGTTAGTGATAAAAGAGGGAAAAAAGAAAGAAAGGAATGAATGAACTAAAGTAAAATAAAGGAAAGAAGGAGTAAAGGAAGGAAGAAAAAAAGTTGAATTTTTTGTTCTATATGATTAAAGATTTGGTAGCAGATACACTATTAAGTCAAAATATTTTAATTATCTAGAAATTGAGTTAATTTAAGGAGATTAGCATGTATTTTAGAGAATAAAAAGGAAATAAAGAGAATATAGAAAATAAGCTAGGAAGAAGTAATATAGCAAAAGATCAGTTACATTAGAAATATATGGGGGAAAATGAAATACAGAAATAAATACATAAGTCCAAAGGTCATTTCATCATTGAAAGTAAAAGAAAAATACCCTCCTTTGAATCTGATCAAAACATTTACTGTAGGGTTATTTGTTGAACAAAAATAATGAAACCAACCTAGCTGCCCAAAGTTAAGAAACTGGGAAACTGACAAGAAAATATAAATAACTCCAAAAAAGAAGCTTCTTCCGTTGCTTCCAGATCAATTTTAGGAGGTAGCTACACAATATCAAGTATACAAGTGTGAGTTTTCTAACTAATATAGTTACCTAAAATAAATGATTTGTACAAAAAGAATTTCTAAAATGAGGTTTTACTAGTCTATTTTCCTGCTCAATCAGTCACATAAAACCAGGTTGTCACAATATTGCATTTTCTCATTACAATAAAAAAAAATCTCATTTCAATCATGCACATAACACTTTGGTTTATGGAGTCAGAATCTCTCCACAAATGGAACTTCTACTTGTCTCTAGAAGCCAAAACATTCACACAAAAAATATTTTCATAGTAATAACACAAAATTCATTCCCTTTGAGTAGATAATATTATTCTAGAGATTCATTTCTTACTATTACAAGAAGGGGAAAATGAAAATGATGTCCACATTGACCTTTATCATAGGCTGCGGCAATCAGTAGATTAACTAAGAATTTATGCAGGGACATAATTGCATTGGATTTAAGGCCTTAGCTGAAAATTCATTACTACAGGTACTAATGTGAATAAAATAATAAAGTTCTTATTAATTTAATTGGTTGCTTGTTTATATTACCATTAAATTAGCAGCTGAATTTCTAAATTAAATACATAATATTTGAAGTATTTGAGTGATATTCATTGCCTTTGCTTTAGATTAAATTTTAGATTATTTAATCTTTCCATTGTTATTATAAACACATATTTTAACTAATTTAATATTTAAGTTATTTTTATATTTTATAACTTAAAAATCTTATCAACTTATTAATACAGTTGAATACAAGGGAAACATCAAAACATATACTTCATACATTCAAGGAGTTCTAAACTTGTAAAAACAAAGGGTGTATAAAAACACAGTAAGGAATGTCCAAAAGTAATTCTATTGTAGTTACCAATCTTTTTCATTTGAATTATTTGCATAGTTATTTGGATAGTTGGGGAAATTTTCATGTTTTTTTAATACCCTAAAAAAGCAATTAATACTTAGAAGTATTGTTACAGTGACTATACATTTACCTTTTTGTTAAAATAATGATTTTAGTGACTGTCAACACATTCAATCTGATTTTCAATAAAATTAGTAAATGTATGATTAAAATTAAATTTTCATGTAGAATCTTTTAGCAGATTTTAATTTTGTAATTCTCAGACAATTAAGCTTGTGGCCATGTAAGTGGTAAGATACCTCAACAAGACACATTCAGTAACAATTAGGAAGAATTATTTGAACTTTCTAATTGAATGGCTTCACTTCTAAGAACATAGTGAGTTTTCTGTGCTTGTTTTATGGCTAGAGTGAGTATATAAAGGAATATTTTTCTGTGTCAAATGTCAGAGTTGAATATTACAACAGAGCTCTAAAAATATTTTAAATGAACATCAAATACATCAGTTAATATATCAGTTTCATTCATTTAAGAAAAGACAGGCCTTAGAGTTTTTAGCTGAGATTCTTGCTTTTTAGGCTGTGGCACATCTGTAATTCTGGAACTGTACTCCCCAATGATTCACACAAATCCTTTCCTTTCTTTCTTTTTTGAATCAATGACTCTAGGATCCTAGGTCTCCCATTTATTGCTCCACTCTTATTTTGGAGAAGAATATTTCCATTGCCCTGGCTGGTGGAGCTCAGTTGGTTAGGCATTGTCCGAGGCACGAACGGGTGGCTGGTTCAATTCCCACTCAGGGCACATGCCCAGGTTTCGGGCTCGATCCCCAGTGTGGGGCATGAAGGAGGCTAATCCATGTTCCACTCTCACATCAATGTTTCCTCTCTCTCTCCCTCTCCCTTTCTCGCTCTCTAAAAATTAATTTTAAAAGTATGTTTTAAAAGTTTCTTTTATTTACCATGTACTATATTCCAGGCAATATTCTAAGACTTTACATACACGAAATTAGGTATTTCTCAAAGCAATCTTATTACGTAGGCAGGTTTAATTATAATTGACAATAATCCTTATTTTAAAGATAAGAAAAGTGAGATTTATATAGTTGAAATTACTTGTCCAGGTCCCCATAATAAAGAAAAGACAAGGCTATTCTAACCCAAGCAGGAGGAGTCCGGAGTGTGCATTTAAAACCCATATGAAACTCTGCCCTTAATGTTGTTGAATGGCTATTTCATGTATCAAAATGAACTCACTCTCCTTTACTGGATTTCTCCTCTCCCCAGAATTATTCAAAACTCTGTCTTCTGATCTCTTATAAGAGAATGATTTTATCTTAGTTTAGACACTTCACACTACCATTGGGTGACAAGCTTTAAGAATGAGATAATCACCCAGCTCCTTTTTCTCCTCCCAAGTATCGACTCACTTTCATTTTTTTTCTTCAGAAGGTTATTAATATTTTTATCTCAAGTTTATGTTATTTACAGATTTTTGGTCCTGCATGAGGTACTTCTCTTTACTAGAAATATAAATCATCTACAATTCTTTCTTTTTTTATTTTTTTAAAGAAAAGAACAAGTTAAATAAATGTATTATACTTTCTTATGTGTAAACACTTAATATTGGACATTATGAAGGAGCAATATTACCACGGTAACTTAGAGACTTTGCCTATAACCATATAGGCAAAGGTTTGAATTTCAGCATATCTTAGCCTTTTCAGAATGTCTTTTGGCCCTGTCACCTAGATTAGACCTGAAGAAAAAAGGAAGCTCAGCTAGAATTACTTCCTCATCAATAGTTTCCCACAACTTGTGATGCAATTGTCCAGCCCATTTCGTTTCAGCATCATCTTTTTTACTCTATGAGAATCTTATAATCATGGCAGATGGCACCATTGGCATGCTAATCTTTCCTCTATAAGTAGTAAACTGTGGACATCTAAAATTGCTTCATTTTACCTTTATGAGTCAAATCAGTCAGGCCTTGGCATTGACCTTGCTTTCATTACATGTCTTAACAAAGATGATATATTAAAATGAACAATAGTTTAATAAAACAAATATAACTAAAGATATAACACTTTATTCATCTTGCATACTTTCATGTTGAATACCAGCAATTTAATTAATATTCTACCAGATTTGGCTCTAGAACACAACCTCACCAACACTTGTCATTGGCTGATTTGTTGATGATAGCCATTCTGACAAGTGTGAGGTAATATCTCATTGTCATTATGATTTGCCTCTCTCAGATGATTAGTGACTTTGAGCTTTTTTTTTTTTTTTTTTTTTGTATGTCTCTTGGCCTTCTGTATGTCCAGTTTGGAGACGTGTCTATTTAGGTCCTTTGCCAATTTTTAAATTGGATTGTTTACCTTTTGTCAAGTTATATGAGTTCTCTATATATTTTGGAGATTAACCCCTTATTGGGTGTATCATTGGCAAATATGTTCTCCCATGTAGTGGGATCTCTTAATTTGTTGATGGTTTATTTTCCTGTGCAGAAGCTTTTTATTGTAACGTAGTTCCATTTATTTATTTTCTCCTTAGTTTCCATTGTCCTAGAGATGTATTGGTGAACATATTGCTATAAGAGATATCTGAGATTTTGCTGCCTATGATTTCTTTTAGGATTTTTTATAGTTTCACATCTTACATTTAAGTCTTTTATCCATTTTGAGTTTATTCTTGTGAATGGTGTTAAGTTGGTGGTCTAGTTTCATTTTTTATTTTTTTGCATGTACCTCGCCAATTTTCCCAACACCATCTATTGAAGAAACTGTCTCTGCTCCAAAGTATGCTCTTGCCTCTTCGGCAAATAATAATTGAGCACAGTGGGCTTGGGTTGATTTCTGGGTTCTCTGTTCTGGTCCATTTGTCTATACACCTGTTCTTGTTGCCAGTACCAGGCTGTTTTGAGCACAGTGGCTGTGTAGTAAAACTTGATATCTAGTATTCTGATTCTTCCAACTTTGTTCTTTCTCAAGATATGCAGTGTGGCTATTTGGGATCTTTTCTGGTTCCATATAAATTTTTGGAGTGTTTGTTCAAGGTCTGTGAAATATGCCATTGGTATTTTAATAGGGATTGCATTGAATTGGTCTATTATTTCGGGTAGTATGGCCATTTTAATTATGTTGATTCTACCAATCCATGAACATGGTTTATTCTTCCACTTGTTTATATCCCTCTATCTTCTTTTGAAATGTCCCATAGTTTTCATAGCACAGGTCTTTTACCTCTTTGGTTAAGTTTATTTCTAATTATCTTAATTTTCTTGTTGCAATGGTAAATAGGATTGTTTTGTTTGTTTGTTTATTTGTTTGTTTGTTTGCTTTTAGTTTCTCTTTCTGAGAGTTCACTATTGGTGTATAAATAGCTAGGGATTTTGGGGAGTTAATTTTGTGTCCTGCTATGTTTCCAAATTCATTTATCAAATATAATAGTTTTGATGGAGTTCACGTTTTTTTGTAAGTATAATATCATGTTGTCTGAGAATAATGAGAGTTTTATTTCATCCCTTCCAATTTGGATTCATTTTATTTCTTCTTCTTTTCTGATTGCTATGGCAAGGACTTCCAGTACTATGTTCAACAAGAGTAGTGAAAGTGGACATCCCTGTCTTGTTCCTTTTCTTAAGGGAAATGGTTTTAGTTTTTACCCATTGAGTATGATTTTGACTGTATGTTTGTCATATATGGCTTTTATTATGTTGAGATATTCCCACTTTGCTGAGAGTTTTTATCAAAAAAGGGTATTGGATTTTGTCTAATGTTTTTTATATGATCATGTGATTTTTGTCTTGCAATCTGTTTATGTGCTGATCACATTCATTGATTTGCTATGTGTCTTAGAATTGGTCAAGTGGCCTTGTGTAGTAGGTATCCTGTACGTCCCAGTGGCTCAGCCTCCACAGTCACTTGAGCTGTGCCCTCTAGGTGCACCCTAGTGTGGTCTGTGTGCATAGTCTTTTTGTAGTTGAGATTTGATTGCTGTTGTGATCACTAGGAGGAATTGACCTCCAGGCCAGTTGGCTGTAAGGAACAGCTGCAACTACAGTGGGAAGAGCTCCTGTGCAGGAGACACCCCTATGAAGCTGGATTTGCTTCAATGGGGATTTGGTATTCACTGAATCTACCTCTTGAGTATGTTGCTTGTGGATGTGTAGAATTGTAATCTGGTATGGTCTGAAGCTGTCCACTGGGTGCACTGACTCTCATGCCTCCCCGGATGTGCAAAGTCAACTATTGCCTGGGACTCCCTACAGGAGCTACAGAGTGATCTGCCGATGGCTGCTACTTGTATTGGGCTTGGAAGTGCCCAGGTGAGGCCAGGCTGTGATGTAAGGCAGTCTGATGCTAGTGCTGGGTCTTGCTGACACCAGCTGCTGCTTGCTTGCAAAATGTTAGGAAGTATGAAGCCTGAGCCAGAATAGGCATTCATATGGAGCAGCAGCTGCAAACAGCTTTAGTACAATTGCAAATTGGAGGAATGGGGTCTAATGGAATCACTAAGGCAGAGAAAATAGTGTGAGCCAGGCTGATGGAAAATCATATATGTCTGCCAGTCAGCTCTGTGACTGGGGAGGTCTCAGCATAGGAACAATGACCCCTGTGAGCATACCTGTCTGGGAGAAAGCCACCCCTGAGTTCTTGCTCTGATGCCAGAGAATTAAGTTCCTCACTGTATGTCCCTGAACCCTTTCAAGCTGCTGCCCCAGTACTAGGGCTCAGAGGGAGCAGGACCATGTAAGTTCATGTGCCAGCCCTTTAAGAGGAACTGCCTGGGTCTCCAGCAACTCTGTTTCACTCAGCCATAATCCCCTCCTGGAGTTTATGGGGATTCTCTTCTCAGCTCTGGAAGACTGGGCTGGGTGTCTGGTGTGGGGATGGGACCCCTTGCTCCTCATGGGTGGCCTCTGCAGGCAAAATATTCTTCCTGATTAAAGACTTGCCACATGTGGGTGTTGGACCAGCCCATTCCGCGCCCTCTGCCCCTCCTACCTATCTCAATGTGCTTTCTTCTTTATTTCTCTAATTGTAGAGCTTCCATTCAGCCAGCTTTCAGGCACTTCTGAATGATGGTTGTTCTCTATTTTAGTTGTAATTTGTATGTGGCTGTGGGAACTGGTGAATAACAGCATTTACCTATGCTACCATTTTGGTTCTCGAAAGACGAACATTTTTTATGGTTATGTATCTGAAGCAATTACTTGAAATCACTATTTGTTAGAACAAAATCTTTCTAAAGTAACCTATGGCATAATCATACATATTTGAATACTTTACTATTTAAACTCTTACCCCTTATGAATTTATTTTGTAATATATTTTATGATATATACACTTTGTTTTTCTTATAATTTAAAGATATAAGAAATATAATTTTTAAGCTAGTTCAAGTCATTTAAAATGGAATGATTTTATTATTTACCTGCTGGCACAGAAGAAAACAAAATATTTGAGGTAGGAAATAAATTAATGGATTTATATAAATATAAAATATGAAGTATATACTAGTACATTAAATCAATTGAGAATATATATTAAAAAACAATGGAAATTATTTTTAAGGATTATGTACCACTTGGTGGAAAGTATACAGCACCAAATTGAGCAGGTATATATAACGCATGTTAGAATTTGAAAATGAGGAAACAACATTTTTTTAAATTTCAAAAAGGTAGAATAGGTGGGGTATAAGATCATAATTTAAAATGTTGACTTCTAATAAGAGAATTACAACTTTTTCTAAGCCTGGAATCAAGAAAAGTATGGATGGATTTAAATATAGACAACAGCCTTGAGGGGAAGGAAATTGAGTGCATCTAGATAAATATGTGCATATGAATGATTATGAACAAATCGTCCAAACTGTGACAAATGTAATCAGTATGTGTAGAATTGTGATCTGGTATGGTCTGAAGCTGTCCACTGTACCTTTTATCAACTTAAATATTCTTTTATACATGCAGAAAATAAGAAAAGTAAAAATTCATAATTAGATTTCTTCTAATGTCAGGGAGAAACAAACAAAACCAACTAACAGGAAAAGTCATATGAGAAGAAATGATATCAACAGCAAAACCAAATATAGTAGTAATTTAGAGAAAGTAATTTTCCCTCAGGAAATGTAAACAGGATAATTATACTTAATTTTTCATTTAAGATTTAGAACAGTTCTTCTATCAAACCTAAAGTTAGACTAATTTTCTTTCATTTAAAATTTGTAAAATATTAACATTACATTTTTACTTCAGAAAAAAATTTTTTTTTCTTTTGGAGGACTTAAGAATTCATTTACTTAAAATATAAATGTTTATATGTTTACATGTTTATATATATATATATATATATATATATATATATATATTACCTTTATAATTATTCAAAGTGTGTATATACAATTTTAGGACAATATATACATATAAGTATATATGTATATATTGTCCTAAAAATGTATATAAGTGTATATATATATATATATATATATATATATATTGTCCTAAAAATGTATATACACACTTTGAATAATTATAAAGGTAGTGTTTATTAAAATACATTTTATTTTTGAAATTAAGTTATCATCTATTAAAGTGTGTATACATTTTTTTTGGGATACCCTGTATGGTGATGTAATTTAGCAACAATTATTATAGCTTTTATCACTTACATATTTACTTATATCACTTATAATTATCAAAAACACTTTGATCCTTTTAATCCATACCACTTTCAACTTCCTAGCTTGATAAAAGAATCTTTTATTATAAACAAAATATTTATTTATTTATTTATTTATTTATTTTAGTTCTTCACAGCTTTGCCCCAACAGTAAAATATCTAAGATAATGTTGCTAAAAGATGTCCTTGTAGTTTGTATTTCTATAAAGTTTGTTTATAAAACTGTTTAATTATTTATCATGTAGGCTGATGAAACATCTGTTGTATTTAGAAATTTAAAGACAAAATAAGATTAGTGTTATATTTTTTCTAAATTAGAGTCCCACTAGCCATTTTTACTCATAGTAGGAAACAAATGTTAATTTTATAGTGCAGCAGCTATCTCATGTGTTCCAATGAAGAATAATATAAAGTTTTATTTCAAACGGATAAGAAAAATAAAAAGAGATTATACAATTTTTAATTTTCTTATACTTATCACTTTACTAACACATAAACACAATCTGACAGAAATCCTTTTAATTATAAGTCCCTTATTCTAAATCATATGACATATCAACTTTCTTGTAATTTATCACAATGAGACTTGCACATTTTAAAGTTATGGATTTGAAGAAAATGAATGACTTCATTGAATGGATGGAAAAATATAACTATATTATGTTTGAAAATAATATGTAGTTAAACATTACATCGTTTTCTTGAAAGATCCATAGCTCAGTTGTGGAAATAATGGGCATAGAGATGTGTTTAGTACCGCTTCGAACAACATTAAGTTGGAATTATGTTTAACATTAGGAGAAATCAATGATTAAGGGTTCAAAATATTTGGTACCCACCATCTGGGTCCCAGTACACATACCTTTTGACTCACAGAGACTTTTACAATGGAGATATTTAAACATATTACCACTTATTTCCCCAAAATAACCTTTGCTTATTTGAAAATGAACAAACAAAAAACAGGAGGATCAGAGAGCTTAATTATGCTAAGAAAAAAGCTTGTCTATAAAATGGACAGACTTCAATATTTTTGCCTAAAGTGAAATTGTTTAAATTTTTGCTCAAATAATAAAATTTTTATTGTTAAAAAATCATGCCTGATTTGACAAGTTTTTAATAGTGCTTTTTAAAAATTTTACTTTACATCCTATATAATAAAAGCCTAATATGCTAAGTGTCCGGTCGTCCGGTTGGCCATTCAACCAATCAAAGTGTAATATGCTAATGATATGCTAAGGTTGCTCAACCGCTAGTTCTAACATGTACTGACTACCAGGGGGCAGACAGTCAACCAGTCGACCAGTCTCTATGACATGCACTGACCACCAGAGGGCAGATGCTCCAACTGGTAGGTTAGCTTGCTGCTGGGGTCCGGCCAATCGGGACTGAGGGAGATGGGCCGACATGCCCTGAAGCCCTCCTGTGGTCCTTCCCTGGCTTGCCAACCTCCATGTCCCTCCCTGGCCCCAATCGTGCACCTGTGGGGGCTCTCGGCCTATCCTGAGCCCTCTCATAATCCAGGCTGAAGGACCTCTCCCCATGCCTAAATTTCATGCACCAGGACTCTAGTTATATATACACAGCAACTTCATCTCATACTGCATATAATAACTCATTCCAGGATTTACAATTTCAATGCATTATATTTTTACAGTGTGCAATGCATAACTTCAAAACAGAAATATGTTTTTAAATGAAAATGATTATATCATATCTAACATCACTATATCTTTGGGTACTATATTTTAAAGACTTTAAGAGATTCTATTAAGTCTCTGAGCAGCAAAATCCCTGAACCTTATGCAGGAGGTCAAAATGAAGATAAATGTCTAGAAGACATTTCTAATTTAAACTAAGAAAAGTGCACAATTCTATTGTCAAGAAATTAAATAAATAAATGGCCAGTACATAGAAAGGTTAAGTTATATAGCAGAGTTGCAGCTGTTCTGTGACATTTCTACTACAAGCAATAGTAATATCAACATTCCTTTATTTTCCATCTAGCTCACCTCTGCATCCCCAGGGATGAATTTTCAAGGTTTTCATTTTTTTTTTTTTAACCTAGAAATAGAGATGAAGGGTTTTTCTTTGGCCAGTTAACTGAATTTATTGTTTCTAGACAAAAATATCTTAACTATTAAATGTATGTCAGATGATATTTCATGATTATAAAACCTAAAAAATTATTTCCCCAGTTTCCTTTAATTCTTAGTAATATTTATAATGTTTGGAGTTTTCATTAACCCTTATAGACCAACCAAATACTGAATCACTATTCATAATATTAATCAATCAATCAGCCAAGAATCTTATAATGAATGTGGCAAGCACAGTGCTACTCATTGTAACAAATTTTGTCCTTATGTCCTGATTTAGTTGAAAATTATTAAAAATCTCCAGCCAAGCCCAGCTGGTGTGTCTCAGGAGGTCTATGGTTCAACTCCTGATCAGGGCACATGCCAGGGTTGTAGGCTTGATCTCCGGGCGGGGGGGTTGGGGCCGGGGGAGGGAGCCTGCGGGAGGCAGCTGATCAATGATTCTCTCTCATCATTGATGTTTTTATTTCTCTCCCCCTCTCCTTTCTCTACCTGAAATCAATAAAAACATGTATTTTTTAAAAATCTCCAAACAAAAATCCTTACAGAATTTACCTTTAATTAAAGATACATTTATTTCAAGTACATAAATGAACATGTAATAAACAATTACAGGGGTAAACTATATGAAAGAATGTACACCTTTAAAAAGTAATTTAGATTAATATCTCTATAATTCAGAATTAATAAATGGAGAAAAGCAATATTTTCAAACATCCATAAGAAAAGACCATAAAAAACAATTCAGTAACATTTCATAACAACAAAAAAAGTGCATTTTTGCTGCACCAGAATCCCATACAAAGGGTACTTTGAAATCAGATCCTTGATGAGATACTTGGTTTATAGCCTATATTTTATTAATTTTTATGTTGATATGATTAAAACAATGTCTGGCACAGTTACAGATTGAACAGCATTTTGGATACAGTGTCTATCTTAATCTGAATAACATCTTGTGGGTGTAACTAGAGAAAGAAGTAAATATTAATGCATTATTGATAATCAGACTGAAATATTAAGGCATAATTAAGAATAGGAATAATGCTACATATTATCTTTATAGTTTTGAAAATCTGCTAAAAAATTTCAAGCAGAACCTGAAAAATAAGTCCAAAGACAACAATTATGAAAATGTGAACAACAAAACTGATGAGGTAAAGAGGTAAGTAGTTACTCATGATGAAGAACAGAATTAATACATACACAGAGAAGATGTAGAAATAATGATCAATTGCAGAAATATATAGAAATTTAATTTTCAGGACTTTGTGAAAAAACGTGTAATTGTAAAAAGAAATGGAAAACCAAGAATGAATCCCAGGATGTGACCAAGATTTTGACAGGATAAGCTCTGGAATTTCTGTCTTCCCAAGAATGCACCAAACAAGCAGCTACATATGGAACAATTCCCTCTGAGAAATCCAGAAACTAGTTGAGTGACTCCTCCACAATTACTATCTCCTTCCCCTTTCTCCTCAATGCTGAGTTGTATACAAAAACAGCAATCTCCCAGTTTTTTACTGGAAGGAGTTTGATTGCATACTTTGCCAGCAATATAAGCAAATAAAAAATGTGATACACTACATTAAAAGAATAAAAAAATAAAAATCATATTAATCTCTCAATAGATACAGAAAAACCAGTTGACAAAATTAACTCTCAAAAATTAAATATAGATGAAATGTACCACAGTATAAAAAAGGCCATATGACAATCCACAACAAATATCAGATTCAATAGTAAAAAGCTGGAAACTCTTGCTCAATGATCAGGAAAAAGACAAAATACCCAACCTTGTCTCCTAGATAAAGCAGTTATGAAAAAATAAATAAATACATAAATAAATAAATCAGAAAAGCGGTAAAATTTGTCTCTAGTTGACAATCATATATTATATATAGAAAATCCTAAAAATTCAATTAAAAATTATTACTACACTAACTATACTAACAAACAATTCATTGAAGTTGCAGGATGCAAAATTAATATATTAAAATCTATTGTATTTCTATATTACAACAATGAACTATTGAACAGAACTGAAATTAAGTAAATAATTCCACTTAAAATAACATCAAAACAATAAAATGCTTAGAAAAAAAATAACTAAGGATATGAAAGATCTGGACACTGAAACTGTAAAACATGAATGAAATTGAAGAACACACAGATAAATGGAATGATATTTTATGCTCACAAATTAGTAGATTAATATTATTAATATGTGCACACTGCCTAAAGCAATCAAAAGATTCAGCACAATCTCTGTCAAAAGCCCAGTGGCATTTATCAAAGAAATAGAAAAAAAATATCCTAAAATTTATATGGGACCACAAAAGATCCCAAATAACCAAAGCAATCTTGAGAATGAAGAACAAAGCTGCAGGCATCTCACTTCTTGGTTTCAAACAATATTTTGAAGCTATAGTAATCAAAACAGTATGGTACTTTCATCAAAATAGACACATAGATCAATGGAACAGTATAGAGAGCCCAGAAATCAATCCACACTTATATAGTCAATTTCTATTTGACAAAGGAGCTGAGAATGTACAATAAGAAAAGGATAGTCTTTTCAAGCCACATGCAAAGGAATGAAATTGGACCCTTATCTTACACCAGGGGTCCTCAAACTTATTAAACAGGGGGCCAGTTCACTGTCCCTCAGACAGTTGGAGGGCCGGACTATAGTTTAAAAAACACTATGAACAAATTCCTATGCACACTGCACATATCTTATTTTGATGTAAAAAAAAACAAAACGGCAAAAACGCCCGCATGTGGCCTGCGGGCCGTAGTTTGAAGAAACCTGTCTTACACCATACCCAAAAACAATAAAAATGGATTAAAGACTTTAATGTATGACCTAAAACCATAAAAATTCTAGAAGAAACATAGTGTGTAAGCTACTTGATATTGATCTTGGCAATGATTTTTCATATTTTATACCAAAAGCAAAGTCAACAAAAGCAAAAATTAACAAGTGGAACTATATCAGGTTAAAAAGCAAAGGAAACCATCAACAAATTAAAAAGCAACCTATGGAATGGGAGAAAATATTTTCAAATCACATAACAAATAAGGCTTTAATATTCAAAACATATAAGATACTCATAGAACTCAAGAGTAACAAACAAATAAACTAATTGAAAAAAATGGGCACATGACAAGACACATAGACACATTTTCAAAGAAGAAATTAATTTCTTGAACAACTTTTAGATGGTTTTCCTTATTGGCTGAATCAATTTATAGTCCCACCAACATTGCCAAAATGGTCCTTCTTTTTTCACTGCATGACCATCATTTATTATCTTTTCTCTTCTTGATAATTGGCATCTTAACAGGTGTGAGATAATACATCATTGTGGTTTTGATTTGCATTTAAATGATGATCAGTGATGTTAAGCACTTTTTCAATATCTGTTGGCTTTTTCTGTGTCTTCTTTGGAAAAAAAAAAAGTCTATTAAGGTCCCTTTACCATTTTTCTTTTCTATACTTGAGATATTCTTAGTTCATTTATTTAGTTTAGGGGTTACACATTTTTTCTTGTAAAACTCCAGATAGTAAATATGGTAGAATTTGCTGGCTATATCATGTCTGTTCCATTCACTCAAATAGGTCCCATTTAGTGTAAAAACAAGTCATAGCCAATATGTAAAAGAATGTGGGGCTGTGGTCCAATGAAACTATCCAGGCACTGAAATTTAAATTTCTTAAATGTTTTTACCTGTTATAGGTTATTACTCTTCTTTTGATTTATTATATTTTAACCATTAAAATATTTATTTTTGGCCATCTGTATGTCCTATTTGGAGAAGATTCTATCCAGGTCCTTTGCTCATTATTTAAATTGTTTGTCTTCCTGTTCTTTTTTTAAAATATATATTTATTGATTTATGAGAGGAATTGAGATGAGAGAGAGAGAAACATCAATGATGAGAGAGTCATTGATCGGCTGCCTCCTGCACTCTCCACACTGAGGATTAAGCCTGCAACTCAGATATGGTCCATGACCAGGAATTGAACTGTGACCTCCTGGTTCATGGGTCAATGTTCAACCACTGAGCCACACTGGCTGGGAAGTTGTATAAGTTCTTTATATATTTTTGAAATTAATCCTTTAGCAGATGAATCTCTGGCAAATATGTCCTCCCATACAATGAGTACTGTTTTTATTTTGTTGATTGGTTATTTTGCTGTTCAGAAGCTTTTTATTTGGTGTAGTCCCATTTTTTTTATTTGTACCCTAGTTTATCTTGTGCTAGGAGACATATGGGTGAAAATATTGCTGCATGAGATGTCTAAGATTTTATTGCCTATTTTTCTTCGAGGATTTTTATGGTTTCAAAACCTAAATTTAAGTCTTTTACCCATTTTGAGTTTATTCATGTGTATGGTGTAAATTGGTGGTCTAGTTTCTTTCCTTTTTTTTTTTTTTTTTCATGTACCTTTCCAATTTTCCAAACACCATTTATTTATTTTTTTATGTTATTTCAGGTTATCTTTCTATTTTTTTAATCTTTATTGTGAAAAGTATGATATATGTCTCCTTTTCCCCCATTGACCTTTCCCAGCCTTCCCAACTCCCCCACCCCAGGCCTTTATCACCCTATTGCCTGTGTCCATGGGTTATGCATATATGCATACTAGTTTATTGGTTGATCTCTTCCTACCCACCCACCTCCCCTCTGAGGTTTGACAATCTGTTCAGTGCTTCTATGTCTTTAGATCTATTTTTGTTCATCAATTTATGTTGTTCATTATATTCCACATATGAGTGAGAGCATGTGATACTTATCTTTCTCTGACTGGCTTTTTTTGCTTAGCATAATATTTTCCAGGTCCATCCATGCTGTTGCAAATGGTATAAGTTCTTTTTTTACAGCAGCATAGTGTTCCATTGTGTAGATGCACCACAGTTTTTTTAATCCACTCATCTGCTGATGGGCAATTAGGTTGTTTCCTAATCTTAGCTATTGTAAATTGTGCTGCTATGAACATAGGGGTGTGTACTTTTTTTCTGGTTCATGTTTCTGATATTTTAGAATATATTCCTAGAAGTGAATCACTTGGTCAATGGGAGTTCCATTTTTGATTTTTAGGGTACAGTGAAGTGGTACCTTATTGTCGTCCTGATTTGTATCTCTTGGATAATAAGTGACTTTTGAGCATTTTTTTTCACATGCCTCTTGGAGTCCTGTATGTCCACTTTGGAGAAGGGTCTATATAGGTCCTTTACCCATTTTTTATTTGATTGTTTATCTTCCTTTTGTTAAGCCTTATATGACAGATCTGCAGCCAACATCACACTCAATGGGCAAAAACTGAAACCATTTCCCCTATGAACAGGAACAAGACAAGGATGACCACTTTTGTTTGACATAGTACTGGAAGTGCTAGCCATAGTGATCAGAGAAGAAGAAATAAAAAGCATCCAAGTTGGAAAGGAGGATGTAAAACTCTCATTTGCAGACAACATATATTGTATATATAAAACCCTAAAGACTCAATAAAAAAACTACTAGATTTAATAAATGAATTCGGCCACATAGCAGGATACAAAATTAACACCCAGAAATCTATAGCATTTATATATGGCAATAATGAACTCTCAGAAAGAGAAACGGAAAAAAAATCCCATTTGCCACTGCAACAAAAAAATGAAGATACTTAGAAATAAACTTAACTAAGGAGGTAAAAGACCTGTACTCAGAAAACTACAGGATATTGAAAAAGGAGATTGCTAAAGATATAAACAAGTAGAAGAATATATCATGTTCAGGTATTGGTAGAATCAACATCATGAAAATGTCTATACTACCCAAAACAATCTATAGATTCAATGCAATTCTCATCAAAATAGCAATGGCATATTTCACAGACCTAGAACAAACCCTCCAAAAATTTATATGGAATCAAAAAAGACCTGAAATACCCACAGCAATCTTGATAAAGAAGAACAAAGTTGGAAGGATCATAAATAATACCAGATATCAATTATATTACAAAGCCACTGTACTAAAAGCAGCTTGGTACTGGAACAAGAACAGACATGTAGACCAATGGAACAGAAAAGAGAACCCAGAAATCAACCCAAACCATTATACTAATTTATATTTTACAAAGGAGGCAAGAGCATACAATGGAGTCAAGACAGTCTCTTCAATAAATGGTGCTGGGTAAATTGGACAGATACATGCAAAAACAATGAAACTAGACCACCAACTTATACCATACACAAATATAAAATACAAATGGACAAAAACTTATATGTAAGACATGAAACTTTAAAAATCTTAGAAGAAAAATAGGAAGCAAAATCTCAGACCTCTCTCTTAACAATATGTTTACACATTTACTGATACATCTCCTAGGACAATGGAAACCAAGGAGAAAATAAACAAAAATAAAAGCTTCTGCACAGCAAAAAAAACAATCAACAAAATAACAAGAGAGCCCACAGCATGGGAGAACATATTTGCCAATGATACATTTGATAAGGGGTCAATCTCCAAAATGTATAGGAAATACCGTCCCCATTGAGAAGTACATTCTAGATTCTGAGTTTCATTGTTATTGACAATGAGTATTAGATTATTTCCTGTAAGTAATTGTATCTAAACATCTATATATATAAAAAGGCAGTGACCGTGACAACCGAAACGACCGTTCAACTGGTCACCATGCAGTGCTAGCATAGATGCACACACACAGATAAAGTCTATGAGTGAACTAAGAATGTACAAGACAAATGCTTATATTCATGGAGCCTGCACTGTAAGAAGGTTAGGTCAGGGATGAGAATTCAAAATTGCCACCAGCACAGACCTGAGGTGCTGCTTCTCAGAGTGGCCAGATATACACCAAGTAGCAGACTGGGGGCATGACTGAAGGGCTGGCACCAACGTGAAGGTGGGGCCATTCTGGATTTCCAAGAGGAGCCAATGGCTGCCTAGGAGGTGAAGCTTTTGAAGCTGACTGGCAGAGAAACCGACCAATCAGAACAAAATCTGGATGATCTGTGAGTAGCCAATGGCTGCCTAGGAGGCAGAGCTTTTGACACTGACTGGCATAGAAACCAACCAATCAGAACCTAATCTGGGTGAACTGTGAAAGGCAGAATCTAAGGTGGGGGCTGAGGAGGAGTTTTCAGGGCAACAGCTGTTTGGTGTAAGGTGTAAGAAAGTGGTTCAATTTTTTAATAACCAGTTTTGCAATATAGTGCATATGGCTGGCTATTAGTCCAGATATAGGGGTTAGGTATTTTTGTCTGCCAAGAACATCTCCTCCTGCAGAAAAGGCTTTCCCCCCCATTTAAGCAATACTATCCTATATAATCTATCTATACTAATAAAAGGGTAATATACTAATTAGACTGGTTCGACCGGCCATCTTCCAGATGTCTGACTTCCTTCCAGACAAAGTCATGGTTGTGGGGGCCAAGACAGAGGCAGTTAGGGGTGATCAAGCCGGCAAGAGAGCAGTTAGGGGCCATCAGCCTGGCAGGGGAGGGCAGTTGGGGGTGACCAGGCCTTCAGGGGAGGGCAGTTGGGGGTTACCAGGCCGGCAGGGGAGGGCCATTGGGGGCAACAAGGCCAGCAGGGGAGGGCAGTTGAGGGCATTAGGCAGGCAGGCAGGTGAATGGTTAGGAGCCAGTGGTCCTGGATTGCAAGAGGGATATTTGACTGCCAGCAATTGAGGTTCTGGATTGGAGAGGGTGCAGGCTGTGCTGAAGAACACCCCCCGCCATATGAATTTCATGCACTGGGCCTCTAGTCATTCTATATAAGGCAACATAACATGTATATGTTCAAAATATAATAATACATATAATCATATACATGTACATTGACACAGTTTTTGTTTTGAAAACTCAAATATGTTACCACATAGGTCCATTATATTTCAGATATGCATAGCCTGAAAAATGACACAAAGCATGAGAAACAAACAACAAATAAAGAATAGAAATGAAACTAATAGCATTGATTAATTATCAGTTCTTAAACTTAAAAAATCATAATTTTAAAACAGTATGACTTTGTTTCATTTTTTATAAATGCTTTAGATTATTGTAAAGCTTGTTAGAAATATAACTCCTTAATTCAGTAAAATAATATAATTAACATTGCATTTTTATTTTTGTATATACTTTTGGATAAACTACAAAATTGAAGACAGTAGGTTTTCTTTTTTTAAAAATATATTTTATTGATTTTTTTACAGAGGAAGAGAGAGGAATAGAGAGTTAGAAACATCTATGAAAGAGAAACATTGATCAGCTGCCTCCTGCACACTCCCTACTGGGGATGTGCCTGCAACCAAGGTACGTGCCCTTGATCGGAATTGAACCTGGGACCCTTCAGTTCACAGGCTAACACTCTATCCACTGAGCCAAACCGGTTAGGGCTGCAGTAGGTTTTCTTTAGTGTTAATTAGCTGAGATGAGACTTGAATTGGTTCTTGCCCACATTGGTATTGGAGACGGGAGGGAGTAATTTCAAAAAGGATACAAATGATCCTGAGCCTCCTTTGCCGGTATCTGCCATTATGCCAAAAGCAAGACTGTAGCTGTTGAAAAAATTAGCATCTCCTATAAGCCTCCCACTAAAAGGAAAACCTGGAATCAGAGCCTCTACCCTTCTCTCAATAAACTAAAAGAACAGCAATTATTGCAATTTCTTTGTGACACAGGCCACAGGCAGAGCAGAACAAAAACTAATGTTCCTAAGCACAGTAATGGGATGGTGCTGTGTTTAGAGGACAGGGCCAAATCCTTCCAAATAGGGGAACTATTTTTTTTCTTCAATATGCCATTAGGCTGTTACCACAGAGAGAAAATCATGTTTTGGACAGAATAGACTACCTACCATGAAGGAAGACAGCTGATGTGTGGTTCTCAATTAAGGAAGCTTTGGAATAGAACTTAGTTTATCTTCATTGATTAGCATTCATAAGACACCTTGCACCTTTACATCTTTGCAAGTGTAAATACCCATATTCTCCTGACTAAGATTTCTGATGCTAGAGCAGAATGAGAATATTGGAAGGAATCACAAAGCAACATTTTCTGCTGTGAATAGAGGGTGATTTGCCAAAAAGTAAGAAAGTTGTATGATTTCAAATGGGAAGGCTCCCAGGTGAGGGTAGAGAGATAGAAAGTAAAAGAGAGACAGAGAAATAGAGAGAGTGAATGTAAGTGTGAACATTTTCAAAAAAGAATGATGTAATGAGTAGAAATGATATTTATAGATACACAGATCTCAGGGTGGCATTAAGTTTTGAACTATTTTCCCTTATGCAGAACAATAAACAGTTTAATTGAGTGAGAACTTCAAACTTTGTTCTTTCTAACTTTCATTTTTCTTCAGTCCTCTACTTTCAGTATATAATTTTTATAACTTCATATTCCCTTTAAAAAATACATGGTATTTGTATTTGTTGAAAGAGAAATGGTAGCTAGAGGATCCTTCTGTTTATTTCCTTCAGAGGTAGGGGCCATTATTCCTGAGTGAATTAGGATTGAGAATTCCCAATGACTTTCAGTGGCAGCGGAGAAGTGTTTATTTAGATCTGCTGCCCATCTCACCTATGACAGGTACTAGAAGGAAATATACTTAAGAGCTAGAAAGTTTAACCTTCATTATGTTCTTGAAAGGAGCGAAGAGAAAAACAATGGACCCATCCACACTTGGGTTACAGAAAATAATATGTAAAATTCTCCTCAAATCCCATGGTCACGTTACATAACAATTTATGTTTGAGGTAGTAGTCACCTGCCATGTCTAATCATCCTTTTCTTTTTCTCACAATTCTGGACATTTTGCGCTATAATTATTCTGACCCCCAAGCATAACCTCTCTATTTTTTCCACCTTTTATTTCCTTTTACATTCCTTGTCTTTCCCGTTAAAAAAGCAAAAATAATAACAAAACTTCCTTCCTTCCTTCTTTCCTCCTTTCCTTCCAATTTACTTTTTTGTAATTAGGAATCAATATCCATACTTTTCTATTCATTAGGTTAGCATAAATCTTATTTTGATAACTCAATATTAAAGTATACTTGCAAGCATTTTGATATCACTGCTCAGGCAATGGGTGAAGTATATTGACAAGAGAACTACAGGGCGGTTAGCCAGGAGCACTAACTCATGGGTTTGCCTTGTTAAGGGCAAGGGCAGGCGTTTCTGCCACCAGAGGCTAAATGAAGTCTAGGAGGCACAGCACTATGGGCATGGGTTCAGCGGCTTCCCACATGGACAGTAAGTCTTTCATGAGAATCTGAAGGTCTACAGTGAACCAATTCAGGAAATGGTACACTCTCAGTACCAGCCTTAGACATGTAGGTTATAGTTTTCAAAGCTTTCACGGAACGTCTTCATATACTTAGTTGCAACAAGAGACATATACGTATACATATGTGATAGATTGAATACTTAAAATAAGTAGTACCAATATTTTTATCAACAAAAATAAATCACTGGTATTGATTAAATACAACATGTTAGCCATAGTGATAAATGCTTTATAAAGATTAGGTACTTTAACTTCACAAATCTATGACCAGAGACCACAATAAATCTATGACTAGAGTCACAGTACCATTAT
The DNA here is from genome assembly GCF_027574615.1 of Eptesicus fuscus. Classification (NCBI taxonomy): domain Eukaryota; kingdom Metazoa; phylum Chordata; class Mammalia; order Chiroptera; family Vespertilionidae; genus Eptesicus; species Eptesicus fuscus. The sequence continues at coordinate 11,405,835 of NC_072474.1, forward strand.
ATAAGCAGTTTGGAAAATAATATTCATTTTTAAGTACCAAAATGCCATGCATTAGATTTTCCTGTAGCATACAGCTTCTCATTTTTTGAGTGTTTCTCACAGATGGCAAATAAGCCGGTGGAATCGCTGCCTGCTCCTTGATCATGATCCACACGCGTTGTTTCTGAGCCAAACTTCAAGTCTCCAGCTTTCCCAATTCCTCAGTCACCTCAAGACTGAGTGAGCCCATCAGGGAGACTCTGCTACACATAAAACCAATTTATAAAAATGCTGAGGAATATCTTTCCTTGTAGCTACTATATTCACTTTACTAAAAAGGAGAAGTACGGTCTTGCAGGCATGCCACATTACTCTCCTGTGAAATTTCAGAGTCCACATGTGTTCATACTGCAGCTGAGCCAGTTCTTTTTGGGGGAGTACAATAGCACCTTTATGTTTGTCAAAGTCTCTGGTCGAAATACACACGTGAGCTTTTCCTAGAGATTAGACCCCAATACCTATCTGAGTTGTTTGTTGCTGACTTAACCACAAGGAAAAAGAAATTTTAAGGTTTAGAGCTTTGGATGACTTCTAAACCTGAAGATTAGGAAAAGTCTAGTAATTTGTCTTCACTTGTACATTAGGACTTACTATTCTTGGATGTCTCCTTGATGATAAAATTAACAACTTTCTTTTCAAGTTATTGCACTGTCCTAAGGTGATATTAATAGTTTAGTAGCACATGGTCTCTGCCAGGTGCTCCAAACTTACTCACTTTTTCACAGTCTGAGGACAGACCCTTGAGCTTGTATGCTTTGAAGCTGGAGGACCTATTCTGCCATGGCATACAACAGCACAAAATGCCCTTTATTGGAAAGACTCCACTTTCCTTTTCCAAAAACTCTCTACTTAGATACTAACATTTTCTCCATGCCTCCACACACGGTACCCTGTGAGGAAATCACTTCTCTTAATCCCATGGCAGAGAATACAAACCACTTCCCATTCATGTATTTTCATCTGAAACATTTAATTTCTAATTGTGTGTCCCCCATAGCCTTTCATGTTGATTCCAAAACAATTCCTACAACTTCATCAAACTGCAAAGATATTTCATGAGGTCTGAACGCAGCCTGACCTGGGTTAATGAATAGTCTCCATAAACAGGTACCTAATGTTTGTCAGCACTAATTCAAATGTCCTGTCTCGGTTCTGGGGTGATAATTATGCTAAAGGGAAGTTGTTTACAACACCAACTTCAGGGATCTCAGAAGCATAACCTGACTGTAAGTTCCTTGTCCTTTGAGATTCAAGTAAAATTAGTACAAAATTTATTGCATACATGATAAATGTCTTCTTGATCTCTCTGGTTTTGTTCATGTCTGAGCCTAGGTTTCTGCCTCTACTGAGTTAGTTTATTTTGGTAATTTTTAATAGCTTAAATATCTGTTAGTTCACATTAAGTTTAATCTATAATAATAAAAACATAATATGCTAATTAGACCTGATGTCCTTCCAGACGACCTTCCGGATGAAGCCAGGGCTGCAGCCACAGGATCGAAGCAGCCACCGTGGCTGAAAGGGAGGGATCGAGGCAGCTGCTGCAGCTGCAAAGGCCTACTCTTGCAAGAATTTCATGCTTCAGGCCTCTAGTCAGATTATAAAACACTAGAGGCCTGATGCACGAAATTCATGCAAGGGCCTTGGCGCTGGACCCCACCTGCCACCACCATGGCCAGGGGCCTCTGATGTCTCTTCCGTGGTCCTGGCCCACTGTGGCTTTGTCCTGGAGGAAGGATGTCCAGAAGGACATCTGGTCTAACTAGCATATTACACTTTTATTATTATTGACTAGTAGCTCGTTTGCACGAAGATTCGTGCAATAGACCTTCATTCACCTGGCTGCCTGCACCAGTTTTCTGCTGGCACCGGGGACCCAGGCCTTGGCTGTGGCCACCGCCTTCTGCCTTCTTTCAGGGTCGGGGCTTGGCCCCGGGCGGTGGCCTTGGGCTCGGCTGCACCCAGCGTCCCTGCTAAGGATCGCAGGAGCCGACCCCCAGGGGCTTCCTGCGATCGGTGCAGGCTCCCCGCTGGTGCCCTCCGCCCGAGGCTTTCCCGGCCTTAGGCTCCGCCACACCCCAACGTCCCTGCAACGGTTTCCTGGTGGGCGTGGCTTGGTTGGTGGGTGTGGCTTGGGCGTAGCGAAGGTGCGGTCAATTTGCATATTTGTCTATTATAAGGTAAGATTGCTTTATCTTAATCTTTTTAGACTTCCATATAAAATTATTAGTTTGAGATAGTTTCTTTTAAAAATAATATCAGTCATTTTAATTTGCATGTCTCAGATCATTACTAGTCATGAGCATTTTTTTATATGTCTCTTGCCCTTTTGTATGCCCTCTTTGGAGAAGTGTTTATTTAGATCTGCTGCCCATTTTTATATTGGATTGTTTGTCTTCCTTTTGTTGAGTTGTATTAGTACTTTATATATTTTGGAAATTAACCTCTTATCAGATGTATCATTGGTAAATACCTCACACCTGCCAGAATGACTATTATCAACAAATGATATGTACTGGTGAGGGTGTGGAGAAAAGGGAACCCTAATATACTGCTGGTAGGAATGCAGATTGGTGCAGCCACTATAGAAAACAGTATAGAGTTTCCTCAAAAAACAATAAAAATGGAACTGCCATTTGACCCAGCTATCCAACTTCTAGGACTATATCTTAAGAATCCCAAAACACCAACTAGAAAAATATATATGTACCATTATGTTCATAGCAGCATTATTTATAACTAGGGGCCCGGTGCACAAAATTTGTGCACAGGGAAGGGGTCCCTCAGCCTAGCCTGCCTCCTCTCACATACTGGGAGCACTCAGGGGATGTCCTACTGATGGCTTAGTCCCATATGTTGAAATTCTAACCCCCAAGGTGATAGTATTAGGAGATGAGCCTTCTTAAATTATGAAGGTAGAGATCTCATGAATGGAATTAGTGCCCTTACAAAAGACACCCCTCAGAGTTTCCTAAGCCCTTCGGCCATGTGAGAATATAGTAAAAAGACAGCTATCTCTATAAATAAGAATGTAAGCTCTTACAAGAAACTAAGTCAAGCCTCTAGAACTGTGAGAATACATTTCTGTTGTGTATAAGCCACCCAGTCTATGGCATTTAGTTATATATAATAATAGAAGTGTAATATGCTAATTAGACCAGACAGCCTAATGACCTTCTGGATGTCATTCTGGACGAAGCTGTTGCAGCAGGGGCCGAGGCAGAGGCAGTTAGGGGTGATCAGGCAGGCAGGGAGACAAGCAGTTAGGAGCCAGTGATCCCAAATTGCAAGAGGGATGTCTGACTGCCGGCAGTCGGACAACCCTCGAAGGGTTCCAGATTGTGAGAGGGTGCAAGCCGGCCTGAGGGACACCCCCAACACACACACACATGAATTTTGTGCACTGGGCCTTTACTAGGATCTATAATGAACTAAGACTGAGTCTATACACTTTTGCAAGATAATCCCTAAATCGCACCATCTCTTAAACCATTTTTAGTCCCATGTTAGGTGGGTGTGGTAAATTATAAATACAACATGTACTTTTTCCTCACTCATATCCTTCCCTAGTGTTCTTCCAAACTTCTCTGGGTTAGCTTTGTGACTTATTTTAGCCAATGGGACAGTAACAAACATGACACAAACAACACTTGTAAAGTACTTCTCCTTAGGGGTTATTCTCTTGCTACTCTTAGAACCCATTTGCCAGGTGAAGAAGCCCAACCTAACCTGCCTTCAGGATGATAGTAGACACAAGAATATTACCAAATTAATCTGATCACAACTGCTGATATTGGGACAACCATGAGATACATGACTGAGGCCCTTTAGACCATTCAGTTCAGCCATTTGCAGAGAACATTTGAGCTGGTTCACACTGACAGAACTGCCCATCTAATGCATATTTGTGTCTTAATCCTCTAGTAGGTATGGGATGGGTTATTGCATAGGAAACATAACTAATAAGCAAGATAGTGTCAACTACAAAAAGAACCATTTTATAGGGAAACCCTTAAGTGTGTCCTTCTGTTTACATAGAATGCAAATTAGCATACAGAGAATAAGATACCCCTAATGTATTAAGAGGTCAGCTAAGGAAATGGAGACTGTTCTTTAAAGAAGGTAGGAGCTCTCTCCTGACTTAGAATTATCTGACAGCCACTGCCACCTGGGACTAGCCTAAGTTGTACACTTCAAAGATCAGAATACTAAACAAGATTATTTCACCTGATGATAATGTATTTCCCTTTATGTAGATTTTCTTAGTGATACTGATTTTTTTTGCATATCCTCTATAGTAAACTATGCAATGGTTTTTGTGCTGTGAAGAAAATTTCATGTCAACCAATTTTGAATAGAGTTAGAATTTCTTATGTCCATATCTACACACCAATTAAGTCACTTTTCTTCTAATGGTAGAATACCAAAAAAAATTCACACAAAAAAACATAATTGTTATTTACAACTGAAACTTTAAAATAATTTGTATATTTACATTTTCAAGCAGATGAATTAACATATTTGAGACAAAGATTGATGATATGTAATAAATGTATAGGTGAATGGGAAAAACTCACTATAAGGTTTTAATGACTGTATCATACATAAGTTGTTTATCCTTTCACAAACCATGTTGCTCTGATCAAATATCCTCAATTTTATAGGTTATTGCAATGAGTCCAAGAATAACAATAGATAAAACTTAGGTTTTGATATAATAATTTCATAATCTTGAAAAAATTCTATTTCGGTATATTTTGGTAAAATCACTCAGCTGAGGACTATAGGTTTTAAGTACATTACTGTATATTCATGGACTATGTTTTGCTTATAAAATCTGGGAAAGACACACTTATGCTTCCTGGTTATTTTTTATTGATACTGTTTGTTATTTTCACTATTACTATATCAGAATAGCAATCTCCTTTTACATGAAGAACGATGCCAGGTCCCTTTCGCAACACTTATCACATTCTACACCTCATCTCTAACATTCTGAATTCAAATGTTTGATTCAAGTACCTGTGGTTATCAGATTAAGTCTTCTTAGGTTCTAACAAGACACACAAGTAACAAACTACAAAAACAGCAGATATGAGTTAAAAGACTACTTCAACTAACTTATACAAAAAGGAACTATACCTGGACATGTTGTTTGTCACCAGGTGAAATTTTGTAAGAATTATGGTCTTAGGTACAAAAGTAAAATTAAGGCAGTATCATTCTGTATATTTTCTTTTAGCAATATTAATGATTATTTGAAGATCCATTGCATCAGGATGACTTTATTATTTTCATTGATCTCCACTGAATGTGAAGTCTGGGATACCTCCATATATGTAAGTATATATTTAAAAAAGCACAGACTGGCTTCGGTGTATCTTGGAAATATATTTTAGGTCTCTACTTGTCTACATTTTTCCTGTTCTTGCCCATTATCTCTTTTCTGGCTTCTTGAAGTAGACCCTAAAATGGATTCTCAGGTTTCAATCTTACTCTGCTATTATTGATTTTTATTTCATCTTCTGTTACCTTTCTAAAATACATATCTGGTCATGTGTCTTCCTTGCTTGAAGCCTTCCAGGGATTTCTCATTACTCAGAATAAAGTTAAAACCCTTGCAATGCCTCATGACCTGCTTCCTTCTCAGCTTCTACCTTTCTCTCTCACTACTCTCTTAATAAAAGTGTCCTCCACACACACACTCACATTATGCACAGTTCATTTTAAGAAGCATATTTTATAAGTTAATTCTATTTTAATAAAATTTATAACAATATTTTAGCCTTTCTTTCCATCTTTTAACTTTTGGGACTTATACATCATAAACATGAGCTCTTCTTAAAATATTTGTCAAATGTTTCTTTGTCATAGTACATCTTCACTTATGTTTTTAAAATATGTTGTTATAGATACATGAAATTGAATTATTTTGTTAATTCATAAATTCTGCTAGAATCTTATGTTACTGAAAGTATGCTTATGAATGTTAAAAGATTAGAAAATAAGCTAGGTTTAAAATTCTTGAATAAAAAATTTCATGTACATTTAACTATATTTTTTCTCTTCTCAAAAGTTTATCAGAATTTATTTAAGGGCAGCATGTCCTGAAGTTCTTTCTAAAAATCTCATCTTAAAAAATTCTGCAGGCATATATGATTTTTCTTGATCTTATAATTGTAAGAAAATGTCCTAGTTCATATAAGTGTAACTATATTTTAATTATTTTATCTAATCTACATATACCATTTTTTATTTTTTATTTTTTGCAATTCAGAGTCTTTTTCAATCAAATTTTTAAGTATGGATCCTGTTGCAATGGTTCAGCTTTTACTTTCTTCAAAAGAACCAATAATCCTTGAACACATGTTTAAATATTCTCTGTGTCAAATCAGTCACCTCTTTTTCATTCTTTTAAGGTCTTTATCTGAGAACATCTATTAATGTTCAATAGACCTGCTTCTATTCTTTATTTCTCCATATAAGGACGTAAACACTGAAGTTAAATATTTTGATTTGCTTGCCATTTAAAAAGAAATCCTCACCTGAGAATATGTTTTTTGTTTTTTTGTTTTGTTTTGTTTTTATTTTAGAGAAGAAGAAAGAGAGAGAGAGAGTTCCAAACAGATCAACCCCTTATTCCTCTCACATCTGCCTCATCTGTGCCAGGGGAAAAGTTTTTTTGTTTTTTTTTTCCTTAAACCTGAAATATCCCAACATAGTCTGATACAACCAAGTCTCCTAAGGAGTGGAACTGAGAACTCATTACATATGGTTGTGCCCCGTTAAAACACAGACACAGGTTCTAGACTGCCACTTGCACCCTTGGATGGTCTGATCATCTGAAGCCCTCAGAATCCAAGGATACTGATGGTGAAAACACGTGGTACGTATGTAGTCTAAGTGCCCTAGTGATATAAAGAGACAGCGCCAAAGCTTGTGACTTTAATCTTATAGTCATCTCCTCCAGAGACAAACAGTGGCTGCTGCTTATGGAAGTCAAATTGGACCATCATGTTCATCAAATCTGTCAATGGGGGTGCACAGAACTATAGTTTTATATCTGGATGACCCCAGGGTGTAAACTGGTCTGGATCCAGGATCTTTTGGGGTTACCTAAGTGCTAAGAATTTATACAAAATAGTGCTTTCTCTATGTATTGTTTTTATATATTTCATATTCACATGATGCTTTCTGTCTGATATGCATTTATTCACTTTATATAATTTAATCTTTCCTTACTTTTAATTCTCTTTATCCAAAATTCAATAACCAACCAAAAATAATAAGATTTAAATTATTCCAATGCATAAAATGTCATAAAAGAATCACCCAACAGCATGGTTTGTTTTTTTCTTAAGATTATGTATTTATCATTTTGTAAAATTTTTACTTGTTAAAACTTTAATTTTCACTTCAGATTTTTCATCTATAAAATATAAGTATTAACTGACTACAGTGTGTCTTTATATAATTTACAAAATAACCACTTTTGGCCTTGCTAAAAAAGGAAACAACCAGGTTACAAATTTAAAATATGCTTCATTAGAAGTGTGCTGAAATCTGTGTTTTATTGTTGGGTACCTTGGATTATTCTGAAGCACATAGCCCAAGCACTAAATTTTGAGCAAATAATCTTCAATTTCCTTTCTTATCTGAAAGTATATGATTCTGATTTCTGGTTTATACTTAAATGAAAGTCGTGTTCTAAAGTTATTTTTAAATGGTGCTTTCCACCACCACACTGACTTATATTTGCCTTCTGTTTCTTATCACATACACATCCTAATATATAAAAACCTAGGGTCCGTCACATCCACAATGACCAGAGGCTCAACCAACTGGAAGTCAGTCCTGCAGTCAGCTATGGCTGCAGGTGCAGTGATACAGCACAGACTGCTGAGGGGGCTGCAAATCAGGTCCAGAGAGAGGCCTGAAGGGAGAAGCAGATTCTGATCCTAGGCCTCTGTGGCAGCTTTTGATCAGCACTTGCCTCTTTCTTTCTCTCCAGGCCTGGCCAGCAGCTACACCTCCATTTCTCTCCAGGCCTCCACTGGGGCTGCTGATCAGCCCCGCATTTCTAATCAGGCCCTATTGATAGGCCCAGAGACGCTGACTGGGATAGAAACTGACCAATCAGAACCAAATCTGAATGAACTGTGAGGAGCCAATGGCTGCCTAGGAGGTGGTGTTTGATGCTGACTGGCATAGAAACCAACCAATCAGAACCAAATTGGCTGGCAGAGGAAGGCAGTTGGGGGCAAGATCAGGCCAGCAGGGGAGGGCAGTTGGGGTGAGATCAGGCCGGCAGGGGAGGGCAATTGGGGTGAGATCAGGCTGGCAGGGGAGGGCAGTTGGGGCAATCGGGCTGGCAGGAGAGCAGTTAGGTGTTAATCAGGCCTGCAGGGGAGCAGTTAGGGGGTGATCAGGCTGACAGGCAGAAGTGGTTAGGGACAATCAGGCAGGCAGGCAGGCAGGTGAGTGGTTAGGAGCCAGCAGTCCCAGATTGTGAGAGGGATGTCCGACTGCCAGTTTAGGCCTGATCCCTGAGGACGAATTTTGTGCACTGCACCTCTAGTTTTAAAAGAAGAAACTACCATACTTACCCTACTCCTGTCTCATCTTTGCCTCTTTGCTGTGGTGGAGATGGAGAGCATGATTGACTCTAGTCAAGGCTCTCATGTGGAGAGTTGTATTTAAGCTGCTGTACTAAAGGAATGACACTAAAACTGCCTCATCTATTCCTGGACCCACTTAACCCTTTGCACTCGCTTGCTTTTTTCTCGATTCCTTTATTCTAATGCTAACCATATTGAGTCACAGTCGACATCCGAGTGCAAAAGGTTAAATGATGAGATCTTAGAACCTGAGCCCTTGAGACCATGCCTAATGCTGTAAAAGATGCAATTTTGGGAGTCAAATGAGGGCAGAATATATTTTGAATGTGGAAGAAATACCAGTGATTTATATGCTTATGGCCAACTTGGTGATTTTAATTTGCCTGTATATTTTTTTGACATTCCTTTCACAAAAATCTGAGTCCTATTTTTAATTTCTCAAATATGACTCACTTTTAACAAGAAAATGTAGTGAAAGTAACACTGTTCAACATTTGCAAACTGGTTTCTCTTAGGTCTTTCTCCATTAGGATTCCTGCCTTTGGAGCCCTGAGTATCTGTGGAGGATGTTTGATTACCCTGAAGCTTCCATGTTGGAGAGACCACATGGCAGAACAAATAGAGACAGAGAAGTGTGACCTGTTCCAGCTCCCAGCTGTTCAATTTTTCCCAGACACCAGATACTTGGGTGAAGAAGCCTTTCAGACAATCCTCTGCCACTAGCCACTCAATCAATGCAACATCATGAGAAATTCCAGCTAGAACTATAAGCCAAGATGCTCTTGAATTCATGATTCAGAAGCACAATAAGAGATAATAAATAATCATTGTTTCCAACCACTAAATGTTGAATTACTTGTTCATTATCAAAAGAAAACATATAAATTCAAAAGAGAAATAATAATCTTTTAAATAAATATTATTGGAAAAATTAGGTATTTAAATTTAAAAAATTTAAATATGAAAATCAAATGATATTTTTTAGTTATCTTAAAATTATTAGTGTAAATCAGTAAATATTCTTAACCAAACTAGTTTCATGTTTTAAATTAATGGATACATAGAAGTATATTTACTACAGTATATATGTGTACTTTTTTCCTTGAGAATTCATGAAAGAATGCAGTATCTTAATCTCTGATATAGTATAAACCTGTTGCCTATATCTGCTCCCAAGTTACCTTTATCTAGTCCTATTTTTATTCTATTACAGTCTGATTTGTTATCTCAAAGGCAGGGACTATACAAATGAGTTGGATATAATATGAATTTTGGTATAAAAATACATATATATATATATATATATATATATATATATATATATATATTGCATCATTCAAGTGCCTATCTGTAGAGAATAGATCTAAAGAATAAAAAATTTTAGAAAATTAGTATTTCAATTTCAATTTGGTTAAAGAGTATGGGAAGATGATATGTAAATTATTATTTTTTAACATTTCTCTTAAATTCTTCATCTAATGCTTGCAAGGATCATGTGCATAAATTTTCTTATAGGAGTGGGCAAAAGTAGGTTTATGGTGTAACATTCTTTTGAGTTAATAAAGCTATTTCAATAATGATAACCTGCATGTCTTTTTCCATATGAACAACCGTAAATCTACTTTTGCCCATCCCTGTATGTTGAGGAATGCTTGTCTTATAATTTAAAGCAAGATGTTAAATAAATGACAACTGACTTATTTTTGTGATATTAAACTTGGCAGATTTACCTTGTTTGTCACCAGTTTGTCAGTTTAGAGATCCAAAGTTATTTACTAGTAGTTTCACACTGTTCAGATTTTAAAAGGTATTCTGATAAACCAAGGTAATCAGTAAACATATAGGATATACCTTGATAATCACAGCACCCTGAAAAATGAACCAATTAGTTCTTTCTGACTGAATCCTCAACCTGATATTCCAAATTTCCACTGTGGTGATATAAATGTCAGGTTTGTAAAAATATCTACATTAATAGACCATGGCACTATCTCCTTAGATCATTCTGGAGACAACCTGAAGTATATTACCAAAATAAATAAACATTACAAATTTGATATCTCTGTGAAGACCACATCATTTTTTTCTACAATTGTTACTTAGTCATCCAAATTACAGTCCAACTGCAGATTCGTCTTTCTATAGTAAGAATATACAAAGCACCTCTGCTTAGATATAGCCATTTCCCAAATGTCAAAATACTACATTTATTCTTACAGGAAGATAATTTTAGAGCACTGATTGTTATCAGCTTTATACCAGATGGTGGCCCTGGTTGTGGCACCCTTTTTAAAGTATTTTTGTTTCCATTACAAATGACATATAAATTCACTGCACAGACACTTTCTAACCATCTATAAAAATAAAATAGTAATATGCTAATTAGACCTGTTGTGCTTCTGACAAAGCCAGGACTGCAACAGTCCTGGGTGCCTGCTGGTGGCTGGAGGGAAGCCCGGGTCCCGGGTGCATGTGGGCAGCTGGAGGGAAGCCAGCCTGGGCCCCTGTCGGCAGCTGGAGAGAAGTAAGCCCGGGTCCCAGGTGCCAGAGGGAAACTGGTGCTGGCAGCTGGGGGAAGGAAAGCCTACTCTTGCATGAATTTCATACATCATGCCTCTAGTCTATATATATAAAAGCTTAGCAACCAACCGATCAAACGACCAAACTACCAGTTGCTATGAAGCACACTGACAACCAGGGGGCAGATGCTCAATGCAGGAGCTGCTCCCTGGTGGTCAGTGTGTTCCCACAGCCAACCTGATGAGGTCCCTTTCTCTAGCAGGCCAACCTCCAGCAGTCCCAATGCCTGAGGGCTCCTAGACTGAGATAGGGCACAGGCTGGGCTGAGGGACCCCCTGAGTCAGTGCCTCTAATCCTACCTAATAATAGAGTAATATGCGAATTGACCATACCTTCACTATGCCCACAATTGGTCAGGAGGCGTGGGGGGGCAGGACTCGGGGTGGCCGGGTTGGCTAATTGGCCGGCGGGACGCTGAGCTCGCATCGCCAACGGCGCGAGCTCAGCGTCTGCGCCATGGCTGTGCTGTGGCACAGAAGGGGCCTCTGGGGCAGCGAGCCCACATCCTGCCGCCGATCATCAAAAGCGGGGAGCTGTGTGTCCGCTCTGGCACCAGCAGACTCCTTGCCACCAAAAGTGGGGAGCAGGCTGCCAGCAGTGTCCACAGAGCATGCTAGGCTTTGCAGGGCAGTGGATATGGCTTGGATGGCAGGTTAGGCCTAGGGGACCCTACATGTGCATGATTTAATCATGCACTGGGCCTCTAGTATAGTGATAATGTTTAACGGAGGAGTTCACATTTGTTCACACAGGAGTTCACACCTGTGCTTTGTAAAGCATATTACTTTATTTTTCAAAACAATCTTGCACTGTAGATATAATGTTCCCATTTTACAGATAATGCACTAGGCCCAGCCATAATAAGTAGTCTATGATTTAAACAACACCTAATGCTTTAGAGCTCAAATGGTCATAAGTGCTACCCTATGAAACATATCCATCTGTGGATTTCATCCATTATTGTTTACAGATTATTAAGCATTCGCTGTGTGTATGATTTTATAGTAGAGGGGATAAAGAGAACCATACTCAATTATGATACAAACTATTATTATAAAAGTTCTATTTAAATCTTACATAATAATATGCAAATTGACCTCACCTTCGCTACACCCAAGTCATGCCCACCAACCAAGCCACGTCCACCAACCAATCAGGACGAGTATGCAAATTACCCCAACAAAGATGGCGGCTAATTTGCATATCAAGACAGCAGCGAAAGAAGCCAAGAGCTGCAGAAGGGAGCAAAGCTGTGGAGAAGCAAGCAAGCTGAGGGGGAGGAGAAGGAAGGGGCAGAGGCGGGGCCAGGGGACAAGGGAGAAAAGCAGGCAGGCTGGCGGAGAAGGCAGGGCAGGGGAGAGGGGAGGAGCGGAGGCAGGGCCAGGGGAGAAGGAAGGAGAGCGGGCGGGCTGGTGGAGAAGGCGGGGCGGGGGAGAAGGGAGGAGCGGAGGCGGGGCCAGGGGAGAAGGAAGGAGAGCGGGCAGGCTGGCGGAGAAGGGAGAAAAGCAGGGGGGCTGGCAGAGAAGGCGGGGCGGGGGACAAGGGAGGAGAGCAGGTGGGGCGGGGTAGAGTGCAGTAGGAAACCCTATTGCAGGATTTTTCCCTCAATGGGAATGCTAGTAAAAACATAAATAAATATATTTCTATATATAACTTAAAATCGTATTAACCAAAACATTTTTATAAAATAGTTTCATCATATTTGGTCATGGTATAAAAATACTTACTTTTTTATTAGCAATCTATTAAATTGTAAAATATATTGTTTTACTTGCTTCATGAGAGCAGATATAATTCAATAAAATAATTATTGATAATAATTTGGATAAATATAAACATTACATGGGCTAAACTAATGTCTTATATTGCAGTGTCTAAAATATCGTGTCTGTTAGGCATATTTCTTTCTTGAGTTAAGTTTAATGCAATATAATAAAACTATAAAAATAAGAATGTTGAATAAAAATAAATTATATTTTAGAAGATTGCATAAATGGTTAAAGACTATATATATATATATATATACACATATCTGTTATATATATGTATACACATATACACGTGTATATATGTGTGTATATATATATATATATATATATATATATATATATATATTAGTGTGAAATATAAAAGGAAAAAAAAACAAATAAAAAAAACAAAACAAACTCATTGAAATAGAGAACAGAGTGGTGCTTATCAGAGGGAAAGTGGGTTGGAGGGAGGGGAAAATGTTGGAGGAGATGCATGATGATAGATGATAACTACACTTACAGTGGTAAACACAATGTTGTGTATACAAATATCTATACTAATAATAGAGCAATATGAAAATTTTCCAAGATACTGTCATAGTAACACCCGAACAGCAGGCTGCATGGGGCGACCAGGCCAGCAGGGGGGTTAGTGAGGGATGACCAAATGACTGAACAGCAGGCTGTGTGGGGTGCCCAGGCTGGCAGAGGGTTTAGTGAGGGATGACCAAACAACTGAACAGCAGGCTACGTGGGGCAACCAGCCTGATACAGGGCACAGTTGGGGGCGACCAAGATGGCAGGGTGGGGGCAGTTGGGTGTGACCAGACCAGCAGGGAGGCAGTTAAGGGTGATCAGGCAGGCAGGCAGGTGAGCAATTAGGAGCCAGCAGTCCTGGATTGTGAGAGGGATGTCCTGGATTGAGAGAGGGTGCAGGCTGGGCTGAAGGGACCCCCCTCCCATGCACAAATTTTGTACACCAGGCCTCTAGTCCTATATAATAAAAGGCTAATATGCAAATATACTGAACAGCGAACAACTGGAACAACCGAACAACCGAATAACCAGTCGCTATGATGTGCACTGATCACCAGGGGGCGTGTGTAGAACATGGTAGGCATCGGCTGCAGCGGGATGGTGGAGCAGGTGAGTGGGAGTGCCAGACCAAGGCAGGGTGCCAGTTGCTGTCATCAGGGCCTGCCTCTGGTGATTACTGAAAATTCTTTGCTCCTGTGCACTGCGGTCCCACCCAGCACTCGCATCTGCTACCAGCGCCAGCCCTGCTTGCACCTGCAGCCAACACCAGAACTGCTGCTTGCCCCCGCCAACCACAATTGCTCTGTGCCATCAGTGGGTGTGATCAGGGCCAGTGCCATCAGCGCATGGGAGCAGCAGGGAGAGCAGGGCTTCCCGCAGACAGGGGACTGGGGGCCATGGAAGGAGGGTTCGGGTGGGGACATGGAAGATGGGCTGAGACCCGCCTCTGTGCCCACCGCAGCCATGTGGCCCACAGTTCCTTTCAAGGTGCACGAATTCGTGCACTGGTCCCCAAGTCAAATTACAATGTGCTGAAATATATATAATCTTGTATTACAATTTTATCACAATAAAAATGTTTTCTTAAACACACATAGATTGGTTTTAAGTTTACATAGTAAAAAAATTATATAAAAGTTTTTAAATCTGTGAATACAAATAGATCTAATAGATGGTGTAACTTGGTCAATATTTTAGATGTTTAATTCAAGGATACACTATTTTAGTAAAGACTGATTGCCAATTAGAGAGTTTGTCTTAAATATCATATCTAATAAAAGAGTAATATGCAAATTGACCATACCTCCGCTGCACCCACAAGCCATGCCCACCAGACAATCAGGAGCGAGTATGCAAATTAACCTAACCAAGATGGCTGCGGCCAAGGAGCTGCAACAAGCAGGAGGCTTGGATTTCCCCAGCAATGGAGGAAGCCAAGCTTCCCTGCCTCCCTGGCTGGCCCAGGCCTACACTCAAGGCTATAAAGTTTCAATTATAGAAGATAAATAAAACCCAACAAAAATGGCTGTGGCCACAGAGTGAGCAAGAGGCTTGGCTCCGCTCAAGGCTACAAAGTTTCAATTATAGAAGATAAATAAACCCCAGATACCAGGGCCTCCGCTTGGGTCACCGGGGGGTGTGGGCTTGCAAACCACCAGAGGCCCCTCGCCCAGGTTGCCCCAAGCCCCAAGTGAACCCCCACCCTGATCCAGGACACCCTTCAGGGCAAATCAGCTGGCCCCCACTCGTGCACCAGGCCTCTATCCTATCTAATAAAAGACTAATATGCAAATTGACCATCACTCCAACACACAAGATGGCTGCCCCCATGTGGTCAAAGATGGCTGCCCCCATGTCGACACAAGATGGCCAGCAGGGGAGGGCAGTTGTGAGGGACAAGTTCTGCAATGGAGGGCAGTTGTGGGCAATCAGGCCAGCAGGGGAGGGCAGTTAGGAGTGACCAGGCTGGCAGAGGAGGGAAGTTGGGGGCGACTGGTCCTGCAGGGAAGGGCAGCTGGGGGGGACCCAGGCCTGCAGCAGAGAGCAGTTGGGGGGGACCAGGCCTGCAGGGGAGGGCAGTTATGGGTAACTAGGCCTTCAGGGGAAGGCAGTTAGGGGTGACCAGGCCTGCAGGGGAGGCCAGTTAGGGGCAATCAGGCTGCCAGGGGAGCATTTAGGCATCCATCAGGCTGGCAGGGGAGTGGTTAGGGGGTGATCAGGCTGGCAGGAAGAAGCGGTTAGGGGCAATCAGGAAGGCAAGCAGGCAAGAAGGTGGGAGCCAGCAGTCCTGGGTTGTGAGAGGGATGTCCGACTGCCCGTTTAGGCCCTATCCTATCTGAATTGGGCCTAAACGGGCAGCTGGACATCCCTCAAGGGGTCCCAGATTGGAGAGGGTGCAGGCTGGGCTGAGGGACACACCACCCCATGCATGAATTTCATGCACTGGGCCTCTAGTTACAAATAAAAATAATGTTTGTGGATTTTCCAATTCATGAGGATTTCTAGATACACACTGGAATGACATATATTCAATTAATTAGCAGAAGGAAGATACATATAAAGTTTTCATATTCAATGTTTTTATTTGTGATATTGCTTTTTTATTTATTACCTTTAAGCTCCAAATTCATCCTGTTAGAGTGCTCTGTGAAAATGTTACTTGACCCTTTAAATATTTGTTTCCTGTCCCAGCTATCCAGAAGCATTGTTAATAGAAGGGGCTGAAGAGACATTCCAAGAGGAAGAAGTTTTTCTTCCCAATTCAGTTCTGTACATGCCTTACAAGCATGTACATTGACTGTGCATTCCTGCGGGAAAGAGTAAGGAGAAGCACTAAGCAGCCAGTAGCTTCTCCCAGCACCCAGCAACCTCTTCTGGAAGTCTGTTAGCAGAATCTCAACAAAGGAGGTAGTAGATTAATGTATACAGGATGTTAATATTTTGGCATTCTTGTAGCACAGGCTCTCCAGCCCCTCCAGTGTTTGCAGGTTCTGCGTTTCCCAGCTCTTGCTGGGCACAGCGGTGAACATGCAGTGTGGGCACCGTCTCCCACCACCTTTTGCCACCACCAGTTAGCTTTATAGCAGGTGGGACCCCTCATCACACCCAGGCCCCAGTGTCCTGCTCCTGCAGCTCATGACCTTCAGCAGCACCCAACAGGAAACAGCCTTCCCTGGCACTCAGAGGGTGGATTTCTGGTAGATTCCACCACAGGTGGAACAACACAGTACTTCTCTGGCATCTAGTGAGCCATGGCTTGCCTTCTCCAAGATCTGGATGTCAGCCTAGGGCAAGCATGTCAAACTCAAAGGCTAACACGGGCCAAATAAACAAGGTTGAAGTTTATGTGAGCTGCAAAAAAACAAAAGCTTCAATTTTTATAGAAACATAGGTTTATTTCGATAGAGACATGCTGAGTACAAAGGG
This sequence comes from Eptesicus fuscus, assembly GCF_027574615.1. Classification (NCBI taxonomy): domain Eukaryota; kingdom Metazoa; phylum Chordata; class Mammalia; order Chiroptera; family Vespertilionidae; genus Eptesicus; species Eptesicus fuscus. Next base: position 11,422,786 of record NC_072474.1, read on the forward strand.
CTGAAATAAATGAGTAACCATTAACATAAAATAAGAGAACATTTTAATAAAAATTAGTATTTTTTCTTTTACATTAACTTGCCAGACACTGAATAACTGCACAAATTAATAAGCGTAATACAAATAAGCCTATTTTTTTTTTTGTTCTCCAAAAGCAATATATTTCCTGTTGTTCACGACAAACAAGTCAGTCTAAGACTAATGGCGTGGCAATCAGCTGCTAAAATATTTGCTGCTAGTATTAGTGGAGAGAAATGGTGTGCATGCGCATAGGTGTATAAGGGAAATGAATGCAACACAATTATAGTAATCAGTCATTAGCGAATGTTGTAGTTCTTTACAGGCAGTCCTTGGGTTAGGTTGGACTCTATGTATATCATTTTGTGATTACCTTTTTTATTAAAAAAAAAAGTTCCGTCATTTCAATGTATGTACATATGTGCTTTATGTTTTTTATTATTTACTGTATTTACCACAAGTAAAGATCAGGAATTGTTATCTTTCTTTTCTTTTATTTTTTTTTTACTGTTTCACTTCATTACTGCTGTTTATGTGCTCCATGTGAGTGATGTAGGTGCTTATGTAGGTGGGTTCTGACTTACAGTGAAAATCACATTACATGGCTCCATAGGAACGGATCTCTGATGTAACCCAAGGACCTACTGAATTAACAATATGTATAACAGGATATTATAAAAATTAAGTTATGAAATTTTTATGAAAATGTTTCTTACATACCGTTATATTGGTTGGACTGCGAAAATATACGTTGTGGGCTGCATGCAGCCCGTGGGCCATGAGTTTGACATGCTTGACCTAGGGCAGTGGCCGGTAAACTCATTAGTCAACAGAGCCAAATATCAACAGCACAATGATTGAAATTTCTTTTGAGAGCCAAAAACCGTCTTCTGCGCATGGGCCACGAAGTTTCAACCGCACTGTACGTGCACGCCCGCATGTGGTATTTTGTGGAAGAGCCACACTCAAGGGGCCAAAGAGCTGCATGTGGCTCGCGAGCCACAGTTTGCCGACCACTGACCTAGGGGAAACGGACACTTCTGTGTGCATTGTCTCTCAGCCCTAGGGCTAGTGACTGGTGCTTGTACATATTTTTTATTTTGTATTTATTTCAGAGAAGAAGTGAGAGATAGAAACATCAATTATGAGAATCATTGATTAGCTGCCTCCTGCATGCCCCCTAATGGGGATTGAGCCTACAACCCAGGCATGTGCTCTGACCAGGAATGAAACTGTGACCTCCTGTCTGGGCTGTGGTTTGTATATTTAGAGTTCTTTTTACTTCTTACTGACCAATCTGCTCTGACTCTAATCCCCTATTAAAATTAATAAATTTTATATTAAACTAGACGCCCAGTGCATGAAATTCTTGCATGGGTATGGTCCCTAGGCCAGGCCTGTGATTAGGGCCATCTTCCCCAGCTATCGCAGCAGGCCCTGCCCCCCACTGGCACCCACCACCAGTTCCCCGTTTGCCATCAGCTGATCGGTGCCTGATGGCCGGAGGAAGGGACCGAGAGTTCAGCTGTTCCCGCCCACTCACTGGCCCCACCCCCACCGTGGGTGGCCATCAGGTGATCAGAGCCTGCTGGCCGGGGGAAGGGACCAAGGAGTCATCAGTGCACCTCATAGTGACTGGTCCAGTGGTAGTTCTGGTCGTTCTGCCATTAGGGTTAATTTGCATATTACCCTTTTATTATATAGGATAGAGGCCTGGTGCACAGGTGGGGGCTGGCTGACCTGTCCTGAATGGGGCCCTGGATCAGGATGGGGGTTCCTGCTGGAGGCAGTATCAGCCTGGGCGAGGGGCCACTGGGGGTTTTCAGGCCGGCCACACCCCCCGATTGGGGTGGGGGTCCCCACTGGGGGGCAGGGTCTGCCTGGACGAGGGGCCTTGGGCAGTTTGCAGGCCAGCCATGCCCTCAGCTTTGTCAGGAAGGATGTCCAGAATGATGTCCAGAAGACATCTGGTCTATCTGGTCTAATTAGCATATTACCCTTTTATTAGTATAGTTTTTCCTATTCAAATTACTGTGTGATATCTCTCTCATGATTGGACATTAATTTACATAAATATGAATGCAGGGCAATGCCAAATTCATTTATTGATCTTATACTATATCAACTGATGGTTTTTGGCACCAATTCAGTGCCAGTAGGAATCCCAAGTTTGGGGTGCAGTGAAGGAAACTTCATTCAGTGCACACAGAACAATGGTGATACAACATGCTTGTGAAAAAAGCTCATTTATGAAGCAGAGCTATGGGACAGCACAACTGTGAGGCAGTCCTGAGGCAAGGTGGCTCTCAGGCAAGGCCCTATCCACCTAGAAGGCTCTGCTGGCTCTGGGCTGCTCCATTCCTCAGGTCCGATCCACTCTGAAAGGCAATTTTCAGTCTTAGTTAGGAAGGGAAAGTGCAGCAGAGGGGAGCTGACCTATACAGAGAGAAGTCCCAACACTGGTTCTGATTGGTCTATTTTCATGCAAATGATTCCAAATCCTCAAATTTTGGCTCAAAACCCACTGTCCTAATTAGTCAGAATGAAGTTCCTAGGGTTGATTGGTGAAGATACTGATGAGGATATAGCCGCACATTTCTGATTTGTTATGGAGAGTCTCAATCCTATTGGTTGACATAGGACTCCAGGAACTCCTTCATAAGGATTGGCTCACATGGCAGAAACATGTGCAGGCAGGCAGTTCAGTGGAATGGTAGTTCAGTGCAGGCTTCTCAGGAAGTGTGTTTTGCATGAGAGGCCCAAGTTTAGAAACACCTGCTAGGCTCTGCTTTTAAATTGAAGCCCAGTTAGCCACCAGGAGATCTTCTTGGTAGGTATCTACTTTCTTGTAGTCCACCACTATAAGTTTAAATTTGACTGCCTCAGTATTCTAGCATCATTATCATTGTAAGTTTCATCATCACCATGCTTTGTATTGAATAACATAAAACTAGCACTGATTTAATACATTCATATGTGTATCAAATAAGTTAATTTTCATTAAAATATGTAAGGAAGATAATACTATTTTCTTATATTTAATTTGTGAATTAACTGATAGTAGATAGGTTAAAATTTTTGTCCAAATTTATATAGCTCAGTTAAGTGGCAAAGCTAAGCTTTAAATATAGTGGATCTGGCTCCAGAATCTGTTATCAACACTATACTGTACTGAATTAAGGTTTTCTTGAATTTTAAATATGCATTTCAAATAAAAACATACTTGTACTACTTGTATTAAAAATGAAGGTAAATGTGGCCCAATTATATCTCTATGTAGACCTATCTTTGATTATTTCTACACTAACCATATAATTTTCAAATACTGTCAATGATAGATCCATATCATATTTAAACCTATACCAATAATAAATATTTAACCAGGAACATTGTTTTCCAGAGCAATGAACAATCTGTTGCTATTATATTTTAACTAGAGGACCAGTGCACGAAATTTGTGCACGGAGGATGGGTGCCCCTCAGCCCAGCCTACACACTGTCCAATCTGGGACCCCTCAAGAGCTGGGATCGAGCCTAAACAGGCAGTTGGACATCCCTCTCACAATCCAGGACTGCTGGCTCCCAACCTGCTCACCTGTCTGCCTGCCTGATTGCCCCTAACTGCTTCTGCCTGCCAGCCTGATCACCCCCTAAACACTCCCCTGCCAGCCTGATTGATGCCTAACTGCTCCCCTGCAGGCCCGATTGCCCATAACCGCCCTCCCCTGATGGCCCAGTTGCTCCCAACTGCCCTACCCTCCTGGCCCAGTCACCCCTAACTGCCCTCCCTTGCCAGCCTGACCCCTAACTGTCCTCACCTGCAAGCCTGGTTGCCCCCAACTGCCCTCCCCTTCAGGCCTGGTCCCCCCAACTGCCCTCCCCTGCAGGCCTCAATGTGCCCAATTGCCCTCCCTTGCAGGCCTGATCCCCCCTAACTGCCCTCCCCTACAGGTCTGGTCCTCCCCTGCCCTCTCCTGCAGGCCTGGGTCCCTCCCAACTGTCCTACCCTGCAGGCCTGGTCACCCACAACTGCTCTCCCTTGCAGGCCTGGTCCCTCCCTTAGTGTCCTCCCCTGCTGGCCTGATTGCCCACAACTGCCCTCCCTTGTAGGCCATCTTGTGTTCACATGGGGGCGACCATCTTTGACCATATGGGGGCAGCCATCTTGTGTTGGAGTGATGGTCAATTTGCATATTACTCTTCTATTAGGATTGCATTTTCATTCAGAATTAATTATCTCAATTATTTGTGTCTCCTTTAGATATGGGTTTAGTTTCATTATAGTTAAAAATACACTGAAAAAAAAATGCAGGGAACCCAAATTTCACAAGTCACATACTCAGCTCACTGAATAGCAAATTTTTACCATTCTGGGTTTTCCTTCCTGACACTTATCAGTAATCAGTATCTGATTTTTGTGTAATCAAATATATGTTTCCTGCCTCACCTTATAGATTATAAGCTATTTGGGAGAAGAGCCATGTCCCTCTCATTCTTCATTAATTTTTGCACAAAGCCTGCATGTGTAGAATGAATAAATGAATAATGGAAAATAAAATAATTCTCATGAGGGTTTTTTTTGGTGGTTTTCTTTTTTCTTTTTTCTGGTTGGTGACTTTAAATTGGAATAAGCTTTTCTTTGTCGGAAGGGGGATCTGGTTTTATATGTATAAATCATGTAGATCACAGTGAGCTTTTAGTCTTTCTCTCTTTACCAAGCTATGTTAACACCATTCTCTTAAAATCAAATGTGATTATTTTACTAATAAGCTACTGGCTATCTTTGATAGGTTATGTAGATTTTTGTGCTCAGTAAGAGTTGTTGATGGATTCTTTAATCTATAACTTCTAAACAAATGAGAAAGCACAATGAAGTAACACAATGCATTGCATTTTCTAGGTGTCAGTGCTTGGAATTATGCGTTCTTCCTAATGATGTTATATTGAGGAAATGGAATGTTAAGTATCATTTTAAGCCTGTTAATGTGTCATGTTACATAATGAAAAAAATAAAAAATAAATAAAACATGGCAGTTGTTCAGAGCTTTGTTGGTGGAGCCTTACTAGAGAATTGTAACAAAGAATACTGAGAGAGAGAGCCAGAGGATATTTTGAGGGCTGCTCTCATCTCTTTTATTTGTTTCTTTTCCAGTTTTATGTTTTAATTAAAAGAGTAAATTGAAACAGCCTGAATCTTTTAGCACCGAGTTCTCAAGAGATGTCACATAGCCAATTGGGTTAAGAATCAGGCATCTGCAACATAATTTTCAGCCAACTAGTCAATGACTAGCACTCTGGCTCTGGATAAATCTCATAATCCTTTTGTAACAGTTTCAATACTGGCAAAGTGTAATGGCAAGTTTCTCAGCCCACAATTCCACTCACTAGGAATAAGATGTCTCTAAGGCATCGCTCATATCTAGGGGCTATTGAATTCACTAGAAACCCAGTAGTACAAAGGAAAAAAGTTGACACATCTTGATAATTTACTTCAAATCTTGATACTGGGAATTTTTTAACATGTAAGAGCAAATAGAAACATTTAATCGAAGAATAATGAACGTGCAATATCTAATTTGCACAGTAGACTTATATGCAAATATGGCAAATACATTCATTATTTCCACAGACCACCTCATTGACATTTTTCACTTTCATTTAATAATTTCTATGTAGGCAGTTTGTAAGGTTTAAAATTTCAGATATGAATGTGGCTTAGAACACCTGGTTGGATTTTGATTTAGACAGTTAATGGTCTTTCATAAAACTGAGTTACAGATACATTTTTCTTTAATGGATTCAAGGTTCCAAAACAAACAAAACCAACAATTAAAATAATAATCAGGTGCCAGGCCACTGTGGCTCAGTTGAGCATTGACTCATGACCCATGGACCAAGAGTTCCCCGGTTCAATTCCTGGTCAGGGCACATGTAAAAGTTAGTAAAAGAAGATATGGACAAACAGAATATTAGTGATAGTAGACACTGTATTGCAGGTTCCAACCCCAGTAAGATGCAAGCAGGAGGCAGCTGGTCAATGTTCTTCTCTCATTGATGTTTCTATCTCTCTCTTCCTCTCCCTTCCTCTCTATCTGAAAATCAATAAAAACTTGATTTTATTGATTTTTTAAAAAGCATGGTAGGTGTGGCACAGTGGTTGAATGTCAACCTGTGAACCAGGAGGTCATGGTTATTCCTGGTAGAGCACATGCCTAGGCTGTGGGCTCCATCCCCAGTTGGGGGTGTGCAGGGGGCAGAAAACCAATTATTCTTTCTCATAACTAATGTTTCTATATCCCTCTCCCTTCCTCTCTGAAATCAATCAATAAATATTTTTTAGAAATGAATCAACCAATGAATGAATTAGCCAAAGAACATGTATGCGTAACCCATACACTCAGACAACAGTGCAGGTGATGGCTAGCGGGAAGGGGAACTGGAGGCTAGGTGGAAATGGACAAAGGAGGAGGAAATAGGGACATCTGTACTAGTGTCAACAATAAAAATAAAGGTAAAAAATAAAATTAAAAAACTCACAAATCATAGATTTTTAAGAATTGTTACATTTATTGAAACTATATGGTAAATTCATTAAAGCTGAATTCCTATTATATCTGTAAATACAGTTACTGTTTATCTATTAGCTAAGTGCAAGATGATATTAGAAGTGGGAAGAAAAAAAAAGAATGAACCAATAAATACATAAATAAGTGGGACAACACTCCATGTTTCTCTCTCTCAAGTAAGTAATAAAAAGTAAATAAATAAAAATATAGCAAAGAAAATCTTAGATAAGAGCAACAAAATACTCCCATTTATTTCCAATGAAAGATGTAGTATTACATGTACACTTGCAATAAAACAGGCTTACAATAACATTAATAAAACAAGCACAAATGTTTCCTATATGATGAACACAATAAATAATGAAAACAACTTAACAAACTAGGTTTCTTTGCAATTTTATAAATATTTCTGTAGTCTATGAAATTGCAATTAATAAGTTAATAAGCTGTTTTGAAGACATATATTTAATTTAGTGCACATTTTTCACCAAGGTTTTTATAGGCACATAATTCTTTTTAAAATGCATTGCATAACAATTATTCTCCAATGCAATTCGTACAAAAAACACATCTATAATGCATCTTATGCTATTTTCATTATTTTTTATTTCTTTATAAGTGATCAAAAAATTAAAGACACTTATGAAATCATCTGCATATAGAATTTTTATATTTGTATTTCATTTTCCATTTACTAAATGGCATACATTGCTAATTTGAAAGACTTTTTCAAGTTTTTTCTAAATATTTTAACAGTGATTTTATAGAAATACTAGTGGCCCAGTGGACAAAATTCATGCACATGGGAGGGTTCTCTCAGCCCAGCCTGCACCCTCTCCAATCGAACATTCCTCTTGCAATCTGGGACCACTGGTTCCTAACATCTCACCTACCTGCCTGCCTGATTGCCCCTAACTGCCCTCCCCTGCCAGCCTGATCTTGCCCCCAACTGCCTTCCCCTGCCAGCTTGATCGCCCCTAACTGCCTCTGCCTTGGCCCCCACCAACATGGCTTTGTCCAGAAGGAAGTCGGACATCAGGAAGATGGCTGGTTGGCCCAGTTTGATTAGCATATTACCATTTTATTAGTAAAAGATAGATTATATAGGATAGGATTGCTTAAATGGGGGAAAAAGCCTTTTTCATCAGCAGAAGATGCTCTTGGAAGACAAAAATATATAATCCCTATATTTGGACTGATAGCCAGTCAAATGCACTATACTGCCAAACTGGTCATTAAAAAATTGAACCACTTTCTTACACTTTACACCAAACAGCTATTGCACTTAAAAACGCCCCCTCAGCCACACCTTAGGTTCTGCCTTTGCAGTTCACCCAGACTAAGTTCTCATTGGTCAGTTTCTATGCTAGGCAGTGTCAAAAGCTCCACCTACTATACAGCCATTGGCTCCTCGAAGTTCACCCATGTTTGGTTCTGATTGGTTGGTTTCTATGCCAGTCAGCATCTCAGGGCCTATCTTCAGGCCTGATCAGAGAGGCGGGGCTGATCAGCAGCCCCGCGGCTGCTGGCGAGGCCCAGAGAGAAAGAGAGGCAAGGGCTGACATGGAGGCTGCAGATCAGACCCTGCTTCTCTCTCTGAGCCGCTCTCTGGGCCTGATCCACAGCCCCCTCAGCAGTCAGTGCTGGGTCACCGTGGCAACCCAACACTGACTGCAAGACTGACTTGTGGTGTTTGATCATCCATTCAGTCATTTTGGACATTAGGGGCCCTGGCTCTTTATATATATACTAGTAGCCCGGTGCACGAAATTCGTGCACATTGAAAGGGAATTAATTAGATGAAATATTTTAATATTGCCATTTGCCCTTTCTCTATAATAAAAGTGTGAGAGATAAAAGGAAATGAGTACAATGTATATGAAAATAATACATAAATTTATTAATAAGTAAACAATAACAAACTGATATAACAATAACAAACTGATATAACAATAACAAACTCGTAATATAAAAACAACATTGATGCAAATAATGATTGATAAAGTGATTAAACTTATTCTAATATCTTCCTGTATACCACATTAAGAGTAAAAACACTTTCAGAGTGCTTGACTAATTTCCCTTGAGATAAAGTATTTACAGCTTTAACTTTAACGTAACATGCTCTTTGAACTCAAGAGAAAGCAACAGCCGTAACTGGTTTGGCTCAGTGGATAGAGCGTCGCCCTGTGGACTGAAAGATTCCAGATTCGATTCAGGTCAAGGGCATGTACCTTGGTTGCGGGCACATCCCCCGTAGGAGGTGTGCAGGAGGCAGCTGATCGATATTTCTCTCTCATCGATGTTCCTAACTATCTATCCCTCTCCCTTCTTCTCTGTAAAAAAAAATCAATAAAATATTTTTAAAAAATAATTTAAAAAAAAGTGAGAGAGAAAGCAACATATAACTGACCATGTCCAAAAATGGGTTCAGGTAGGAATATTCCTACTCTGTCTAGAGTTTGTCCTTGTGATTTATTAATAGTCATCACAAATGCTGGCATAACAGGAAAATATCTTCGAATTAATTTAAATGGGTGGCCAGTGTCAAATGGTGACAAATCAATTCTTGGAATCAGAACAATCTCTCCCTCTGCAGATCCTGTTAATATTTCAGCTTTGATAATATTAGGTTGCAATCTTTTGATAATAAATCTGGTACCATTACAAAGACCCCATTTACTATTAAGATTTCTCAATAGCATGATGATTGCACCCACTTTCAATTTTAATTTATGACACGGCATTCCAGAAGGAGTAATACTATTAAGAAATTCAATAGGAAAATTTTCCTTTTCAGCATCTGTTGAGTCAATGGAATCATCACTCAAATAGGCATGAAAATCTCCATCAAGTATATCCAAAATTTCTCCATTTAATTTTTGAACGTGCTCATTTTTTGAACAAAGAATTGCATGTTTAGATATATTTCCAAAGATGGCTTAAATAATAGATCCATTAAAAATCATTTCATGGGGAATTTCAATAATATCCATTCCTAAATGAAAACTGCTATCAAGTTTGCCATCTCCAAGTTTTACTAACCATTCACTATAAGCAGAATCCTCTGATCTCATATTTGTTTTAAGAGACAACTGTCTGAAACATCCCCAAACACTACAATACTTTAAAACTTATTTGTACTATGGCCAATCGTATAGCATGGCAACACAAAAATTCCCTCTGAAAAGAACTTTCCCACCAAATGCAACATTCAAATTAGCGCCAGCGAGAGCTTTATATGTATGGCACATGTGCGAGTCAAAGCTTATTTTTATATTTCCAGTGCGTCATATGTACCAGTTGGTCAGACGGATGGACAAATGTCGGTCACTTAGCCTTTTATCTATACAGATTATAAGTCATGATTTTAACTTTTTAAAAAATTATCCTTTAATACCTCCAAAGCACAATGAGTAAGAATCTGAAGGTTTATGTGGCTTCTATTTGGTTTCTAGGACAAAGTTCTTTCCTTTACCCACCACTCACTTCTCTCCTTTTACTCTTGAATGTTAATTCCAACATAATTTTTGTAACACCTCTTGAAAAGAATCCCATCAAGTTTTTGATAGTCCACATGATAAAACTTACAGAAAAATACAGCATGAGACTTTCATTCTCTCACTAAGTTCTTCATATAACTGTAATTCCTCAGCCTCTAAAGAATGAAAAAGGAAAATAAAAGTGCCGTCTCTCATTCCAAGGCCTTTCTTAGTCAGGCAACCACAAAAAGAAAGAATGAGCCTACAATTCATGCCACGTAATCTCTATCAGGCATAATTCAAATCAAATCCCATCAGGCAAAGTCTGGGATAATTAAAATGTGTAAGAGAACAGTGGTGACCTGGGGGAGAACTTATGAAACCTTGTCTCCTGCTTTTGCTGACTATTCTTTTCGTTATGCTAGACTCCAAGTCCCTATCGGGGACCTGGTCAGATGGCTGTGGGTGCTAACCCATGCCGTCTGCCCTGGTCCGTGATCCGTGATCGTGGACCTGGTCAGATGGCTGTGGGTGCTAACCCACGCCACCTGGATCCGTGATCGGGGACCTGGGCAGCCTGCTGCAGGCATTAACCCACGCTGCCTGCCCTGGTCCATGATCCCTGATAGGGTCTTTGAGTCAGCTGCTGCTGGCGGGAACTGACTCGAAGCCCTTATCCCGGACCTGGTCAGGTGGCTGCCTGCACTAACCCACGCCGCCTGTCCAGCTCTGAGATCGGTGATCACGGACCTGGGCAGCCGGCTGTGGACTTTAACCCACGCTGCCTGCCCTGGTCCATGATCCCTGATAAGGGCTTTGAGTCAGCTGCCACTGGCGATGGCTGACTTGAAGCCCTTATCCGGGACCTGGTCAGGCGGGTGCGGGTGCTAACCCACACCGCCTGCCCTTGTCCAAGATCCGTGATGGCGGACCTGGGCAGGCGGCTGCGGGCGCTAACCCACGCTGCCTTCCCTGGTCTGTGATCCCTGATCGTGGACCTGGGCAGGTGGCTGCAGGCCTTAACCCACGCCGCCTGCCCTGGTCCATGATCCCTGATAGGGGCTTCGAGTCAGCCTCTGTCAGCAGCAGCTGAATGGAAGCCCTTATCCAGGACCTGGTCAGGCGGCTGCAGGCACTAACCCATGCCAACTGCCCTGGTCCGAGATCGGTGATGGCGGACCTGGGCAGGCAGCTGCCCTTTCGGCCCCGGTGGGCAGGCGGCTGCGGGCGTTAACCCACGCCGCCTGCCCAGGTCCGCGATCGGTGATCGTGGACCTGGGCAGGCGGCTGCAGGCGTTAACCCGCGCCGCCTGCCCTGGTCCGCGATCGGTGATGGTGGACCTGGGCAGGCGGCTGCCCTTTCGGTCCCGGTCCGCGATCCGTGATGGCGGACCTGGGCAGCGGCTGCGGGCGTTAACCCTCACCGCCTGCCCAGGTCCGAGATCGGTGATGGCGGACCTGGGCAGGCGGCTGCCCTTTCGGCCCCGGTCTGCGATTGGTGATCATGTACCTGGGCAGATCGGTGATTGGTGATCGTTGACCTGGGCAGATCCGTGATTGTGGACCAGGGCAGCCGGCTGCGGGGTTAACCGCCTGCCCCAGTCCACCATCATGGCTTGGATCTCACAGTCATAGGTGCTGCCCTCTCCCCCCGCCATCTTTGCTGGTTTAACGTGTATATTTGCTTCTGATTGGCTGGTGGGCATGGCTGGTGGGCGTGGCTTATGGGTGTAGCGAAGGTGCGGTCAATTTGCATACTACTGTTTTATTAGATAAGACTAGAGGCCAAGTGCACAAAATTCATGCACAGGGGGGGGTGTCCCTCAGCCCAGCCTGCACTCTCTCCAATCTGGGACCCCTCGAGGGATGTCTGGCTGCCCGTTTAGGCCTGATCCCGGTAGGATTGGGCCTAAACGGGCAGTCGGACATCCCTCTCACAATCCAGTACTGCTGGCTCCCAAATGACCGTCTGCTTGCCTTCCTGATTGCCCCTAACCGCTTCTGCCTGCCAGCCTGATCACCTCCTAACCACTCCCCTGACAGCCTGATTGATGCCTAACTGCTCTCCTGCCAGCCTGTTTGCCCCTAACTGGCCTCCCCTGCAGGCCTGTTCACCCCTAACTGCCCTCTCCTGCAGGCCTGGCCACCCCTAACTGCTCTCCCCTGCATGCCTGGTCCCCCCCAACTGCCCTTCCCTGCAGGCCTGGTTGCCCCCAACTTCCCTCCTCTGCCAGCCTGGCCACCCCTAAATGCCCTCCCCTGCAGGCTTGATAGTCCCCAAATGCCCTCCCTTGCAGGCCTGGTCCCTTCCAACTGCCCTCCCCTGCTGGCCATCTTGTGGCAGCCATCTTGTGTCTACATGGGGGTAGCCATCTTTGACCACATGGGGGCAGCCATCTTGTGTGTTGGAATGATGGTCAATTTGCATTTTAGTCTTTTATTAGATAGGACTAGAGGCCCAGTGCATGATTGAATCATGCACGTGTAGGGTCCCCTACACACTTTCACTTTCAATAACGGGGGAGCTGGGTGCCTGTCCGCTGGTGCACCAGGCCTTTCAGCTTAACAATAACCCACAACCGTCGGACCAACTATGTGCACCAGGCCTTTCAGTAGCCTCCGGTGCAAAGGAGGCTTCCGAAAGGCCTGGTGCTGGAACAGACAGGCACCCAGCTCCCACGCTTTCGCTTCCGATCGCGGGGGAGCTGGGTGCCTGTCCACTGGTGCACCAGGCCTTTCAGAAGCCTCTAGTGTGGCGGAGGCTTCTGAAAGGCTTGGTGCGGGAACAGACAGGCACCCAGCTCCCCTACTTTTGATGGTCCACAGCGGGACGTGAGCTCACTGCCCCAGAGGCCCCTTCTGTTCTGCAGCACAGCCATGGCTCAGACGCTGAGCTCGTGCCGCCACTGGCGATGTGAGCTCAGCGTCCTGCCGGCCCAATCGGCTACCCCGGCCACCCAGAGTCCCGCCCCCTGCGCCTCCCTCTGGCCCAATCATGGGCGTAGCAGAGTGATGGTAATTTACATATTACCATTTTATTAGGTAGGATTAGATAAGATAGAGGCCTGCTGCACGGGTGGGGGTGGGGGCAAGCTGGTTTGCCCTGAAGGGTGTCTTGGATCAGGGTAGGGGTTCCCTTGGGGTATGGGGCAGCCTGGGTAAGGGGCTTGTGGTGGTTTGCGGGCTGGCCACGCCCCCCCGGCGACCCAAGTGGAGACTCTGTTTATTTGGGATTTATTTATCTTTTATAATTAAAACTTTGTAGCCTTGAGTGGAGCCAAGCCTCCTGCTTGCTCTGTGGCTGCAGCCATTTTTGTTGGGATTTATTTATCTTCTCTAATTGAAACTTTGTAGCGGAGGCTAAGGCAGGCCAGGGCTTCGGGTGCTTGGCTTCCTCCATCACTTGGGGCAACTCAAGCCTCCTGCTCTCTCCAGCTCCGTGGCCACAGCCATTTAGTTGAGATTTATTTATCTTCTATAATTGAAACTTTCTAGCCTTGAGTGTAGGCCTAGACTGGCCAGGGCGGCAGGGAAGCTTGACTTTCTCCATTGCTTGGGAAACCCAAGTCTCCTGCTCTCTCTGTGGCTGCAGCCATTTACTATCACAAGTAAAACTAACGGGCGATTTGAGAGCAGACATTTAGAAATGTCACACCTAAACTAATGGGATTAGAAGCAAGCACAAAGCAACCCACTATATAAAGATCTTAGAGGTTCATGAACATAACTAAGTATATTGACGCCTAACTGATCCCAGGGGAGCAGTTAGGCATCAATCAGGCTAGCAGGGGAGTGGTTAAGGGGTGATCAGGCTGGCAGGGAGAAGTGGTTAGGGGCAATCAGGCAGGCAGGCAGGTGATCGGTTGGGAGCCAGCAATCCTCGATTGTGAGAGGGGTCTCAGATTGGAGAGGGTGAAGGCTGAGCTGAGGAACACACAACCCCCATGCACAAATTTTGTGCACCGGGCCTCTAGTATTTAATTAAATGACTATCACAAGTAAAAATAAAAGGTGATTTGAGAGCAGACATTTAGAAATGTCACACCTAAACTAATGGGATTAGAAGCAAGGACAAAGCAAGCCACTATATAAAGGTCTTAGAGGTTCATGAACATAACTAAGTATATTTAAGCAGGGGACAATTGTACCTTAACGCACTAGTCAAACAGGTGAAAAATTATTATTTTACACATTAGTGAATAAATTCATTAAAAATTAATGCCATCTAAGTGTGGTCAAAGTATGTAACTAGGAAAAGAGATATTAAAACATATTTTATCTTATAAAATATTTGGTTAAGAATGCAATGCATTCTCACTTAAGTAAAATAATTAAAACACTGCAAATATGCATGCTAACAAGAAAAGAAGGTATACTCAATGATAACTTATAGTTCTGATATTTTCTCTTGGCATCAAAGAAACTAACACATTCATACATTATTTAAAATAACATCTCATTTTCTTCAGCATTTGGAGGGATGTACTGTAAATCCTTTACTAGTAATGCTCTTCAAAGTATTGCTAAGCATTCTATTTATGAAATAATTTTAAAAATTAAAGAGAAGGGGGGAGAAAGCTAAATATGTACCATAATATGATCCCAGACAATGACTAGATTGCATTTTTAAAAGATATATCATATTAAAACTGAATAACTTTAATGGAGTTGCTAAATATTTATACTAGCATATCTTGACATTATTAAAATGTTCAATATAATGTTACATATAACATCATGCAAAATCTATTCAAAATGGATGGGCCATGAACACTGTCAAAATGACTGACTAATAAATAGCATAATGTTTAATGAAAAATAACAATGTGTCAAATTTATGAGAAGGCCTCCAGCTGAGTGTCACAGAATCTGTAATGTTTTCAGATACCTTAAAAATTCTCATGTGATCCAAAAGGGAATCAACAACATAATAATTATAAATAAATGTCACTTTTCAACATTGTAGGTCAGTGATGGCGAACGTATCACACGTGTGTCAGCACTCACACGCATAGCCATTTCTGATGACACATGGCCGCTGAGGCGGCCGCATGCCAAGGATGAAACATTTGTGACTAGAGTCTTGGAGTCACAAATGTTTCATCCTCCCCTATTAGACACTCTGTGCTGGAGGTCTGTAGGCCAAAACAACAGAAGTCCAGCACAGGGTGTCTACTTCTGGGACTTCCGGTTAAGCCGGGATCTTTGCCCTCACTTCCGCCGGCAGAGCAGGGAGCAGCGGAACGCAGCAGGGGCCGCATCTCCGGGGGCCCTGCCATTACCAGTAACCAAATAACAGTTAACCACAGTTGTTACAAAAATAGTTAATTTAATAGCTGCTCGCCCCTTCACAAGCGAGAATTTTCGGCACTTTTACTGGAGGTTGATTCCACCTACAGTGGACTGCTGATGTACAATAATGTAAGATGGCTGAGCCGAGGCAAAGTTCTTGAGCGCTTTGTGGAGTGCTTTGAAGAAATTAAGGTATTTCTGGATGATAAGGATCTGGGAAACTTTCCTCAGCTTAATGATGATAAGTGGGTCAACACCCTGATGTTTTTTACAGATCTCTCTGTTCATATTAATGAACTGAACTTAAAGTTACAAGGTTTTGGCAAAAGTATTGACATTATGTTTGGATACATAAAAGCTTTTGAGAGTAAAATTAAAATTTTCAAGCGAGATGTAGAAACTAAAACTTATAAGTATTTTCCTCGAGTAACAAAGTATTTTGAGAAGGCCAGTGCAGCTGTACAAAATGAAATGGAACTCTTGCATATGAAGTACCAGCATGTTTTAGACTTGTTACTTGACCAGTTTAGTAATAGCTTTAGTCAATTTAGAAGTCTAGAACAGACCATGAAAATAATTGAGTATCCTGATGTAGTAGTCTACAGTAGTTTGGAATTAAATGGTTTCCAATGGATGCAAATTGATGATTTGGAGATGCAACTTGCAGAATTTCAAGACAGTATCTGGGCTCAGGTGTTTGTCGACTTGAGGTCAAAGCTTGATAATCTGAAAAGGTGCCGCTTGGAGAATCAAGAGGAGTGCCACCACGAACAGGAAATTTGGAGTGCCTGGAACCGACTACCAGACACTTTTAGCACCCTGAAAAATATAGCAATGGCTTTACTCACAATTTTCCCTCTACATACTTTTGTGAGGCCTTATTCTCAGCGTTAAATAATATCAAAACCAACAAAAGAAACAGATTGACAGATGAAGTTAGTAGCGCTTGCTTGGGCCTGAAGTGTACAAAGTACCAACCTTCAATTGAAGATTTAGCCAATGAAATTCAGCAACAAAAAAGTCACTAATAAGCAGGTTAGTTAAAGAATTCCCCCTCCCCCTCACTTATCTTAGTTCATGGCACCCCACACAAGC
Organism: Eptesicus fuscus; assembly: GCF_027574615.1. Classification (NCBI taxonomy): domain Eukaryota; kingdom Metazoa; phylum Chordata; class Mammalia; order Chiroptera; family Vespertilionidae; genus Eptesicus; species Eptesicus fuscus. Next base: position 11,439,239 of record NC_072474.1, read on the forward strand.
TAAATAATATCAAGACCAACAAAAGAAACCGACTGACGGATGAACAAAGAAGTCACTAAGCAGGTAAGTTAAAGATTTAGTTTTTGGTTTATTAAATACAATTATATATAACAATTTTACATTTATGTTATTTAAACTATAAATATCATGAAATAATGTTTTTTTCCTCAAAGTGACACACTACCCGAGTTATGCTCAGTTTTTTGGCGAAGTTTGACACACCAAGTTCAAAAGGTTGCCCATCACTGTTGTAGGTTTTTCTTAGTGTGCCATACAAAAATAAAATTAATAAAATATTTTGACATATTCAGGTTTACATAATTTAATTTGTAATGTATCTCGTCTTTTTGCTTTTCCTTCTTTTAGACCTTTACAGGTATTGGGAAAACTCCCTGCTGATTTAAATTTTCATTAAAATGTACAAAGGAAATATTACAATAAGATGACTCTCACTACCCATACTTTTACAGTAAGAACTTTAATTAATTAATTAATTATATTATTTATTATATATATTTATATATATATACACACACATACTAGCGTTCCCGTTCCCGTTGCAGGAAAAATCCTGCAATAGGATTTCCTGCTGCACTCTACCCCTCCTCTGCTCCGCCCTTGTCGCCTGCCCCGCCTTCTCCTCCAGCCCCCCTGAGTTTCCCTTCACCCCCCCCCCCGCCCTGACTTCGCTCCTCCCTTCTCCTCCCCCCCCCGGCTTGCTTGCTTCTTTGAAGCTTTACTCCCTTCTTTTAATTTAAATAATTATAATTTTTATTCTTCTTTTGTTTATTTTGTATTAATGGTCAGGAAAAAATATCACAGAGAAAAGATGTTATTATAAACCTACAGTTATGTTTGTAAAAGTAACCATACTCATATCTATGTGTAAATTGTGTCTAACATCTACAACTATTTTCAAAAAGATAGTCTGTAAGAAAAAATATTTTATTTTCAATGAGTAAATATCATTATTTGTTAAGTCACAATATCATGTGATCTTTATTCTTCTTAATGTTTTTTCTTTTCAATTGTTTTTTAAATGTTATTCTTTTTATTTCATAAGAAATAGATTTGTCTATTGCATCGGGTTTTTTTTAAGTGTTTCATTTTCTGTACCTCTGAGTCTCTTTCTCTCATTTTCTTTTTCACTTCTACTCTTATTGTCATTATACTTTCTTTAGAGTTACTTTTTATTTATTATTTTATTTTTTTATTCTTTATTGTCTTCTCCCAGCGTGCCTCCCCCTACACCCTCAGCCCTGGCTTTCACCCCCCTATTGTTTGTGTCCATTGGTTAAGCTAATCCTACAAAAGAAAAGCATAATATGCAAATTGACTGAACTGTGGAACAACTGGTCGCTATGATGAGCACTGACCACCAGGGGGCAGATGCTCAACGCAGAAACTTCGACCTGGTGGTCAGTGCGCTTGCACAGGGGGAGCGCCGCTCAGTCAGAAGCCGGGCTTACAGCTGATGAGCACAGTGGCGGTGGCAGGAGCCTCTCATGCTTCTGATGTAGATGAACAGTTAGGAGAAAGACATCCTGGACTGCAAGAGCCCCAGATTGCGAGAAGGATGTCTGACTGCCAGCTTAGGCCTGATCCCTAGTCAGGCAGACATCCCCAGAGGCATCCCAGACTGTGAGAGGGCACAGGTTGGGCTGAGGCCCCCCCAACCCAGTGCATAAATCTCGTGCACTGGGCCTCTAGTCTATATAATAAAAGGCTAATATGTAAATAGATTGAACCGCAGAATGACCAGTTGCTATGATGTGCACTGACCACCAGGGGACAGATGCTCAATGCACAAGCTGCCCCCTGGTGGTCAGTACACTCCCACAAGGGTAGCGCTGCTCAGCCTGAAGCCCTGAGCTAGATTCATGGCTGGCAAGCCCAGCAGCGGTGGTGAGAGCTTCTCCCACCTCTGCGGTAGCGCTAAGGATGTCTGACTGACGGTTTAGGCCCGCTCCCCCATCAGTCAGACATCCCGCAAGGGATCCTGAATTGTGAGAGGGTGCAGGCTGAGCTGATGGAACCCCCCAAGTGCAGGAATTTTGTGCACTGGGCCGCTAGTATGCATGTAAGTTCTTTGGTTGATCTCTTACTCCCTCCCCCCACCCAACCTCTGCCCACCCTTCCCTGCCTTCCCTTTGAGGTTTGATGGTCTGTTTGATGAAGGTCTGTATCTATGGATGTATTTTTGTTCCTCAGTTTATGTTGTTCATTATATTCCACAAATGAGTGAGATCATGTGATACTTATATTTCTCTGACTGGCTTATTTCACTTAGCATAATGATTTCCAGATCCATCCATGCTGCTGCAAGTGGTAAGAGTTCCTTCCTTTTAACAGCAGCACAGTATTTCACTGTGTAGATATACCACAGTTTTTTAATCTACTCATCTGCTGGTGGGAACTTAGGCTTTTCCAAATCTTGGCTTTTGTAAACTAGAGGCCTGATGCTCAAAATTCATGCATGGTTGCAGTCCCTAACTGGGCTGGCGATCAAAGAGTGAGTATCTGGTGAGAAAAGGCAGGTCCCAGCTGACCTCTGGGCCCTGGGAAGCACCTGGGCCCCCAAGCCTCTACATGCCCCCCTTCACTTGAGTATGGCACCCAAGTCCCCATGCAGAGATATGGTGAGCGCGGCCACACACCACAGGCCGGGGCACAGCGTGGGCCTCTGGGCCATCCAGTGGCACCACACAGAAACCAGGCAGGCGGCGTGTTCTCTGGGGAGCACAACTAGCCCCTGTGGTCCAGTCACCCCCGCCCCCAGGTAGCTGGCAAGAGGTTGCAGCATGTCGCTAATGCCCGCCATGTTCCACGCCAACCCCTGATGGTCAGTGCATGTCATAGTGAGCAATCAAACTCCCGGGCTAATGACTGCCCGAGGGGAAAAATTGCATATCAGGCTTTTATTATATGGAATTGTGCTGCTATGAACATAGGGATGCATATGTTCTTTATGATGAGAGATTCAGTTAAAAACTTTTGGTTTATTTTTGTTGTACTTTCATTAAATTATTTTGTAGAGCATATTGAGAATGTTTACATATCTCCACCAAAATGTATATGTTGAACCCTGTTCTACAATGTGATGGTATTAGAAGGAAGGGCTTTGGGTAGGTAATTAGGATCAGATAAGGTCATAAGGGTGGGGCTTCTGTCAATGAAATTAGTGTAGAGAGCTTGATTCCACTCTTGCTCTCTGCCATGTGAGGATACAATGAAAAATGAAAATTCTGAAATCAGAAAGAAGGTCCTCACTAGAAGATTCATGTGGACACCTTAATCTCAGACTTCCAGCCTGTAGAACTGTGAAAAATAATTATTGTTGTTTCCTAGTTACGTAGTCTATATGGTACTTTGTTATATCGGCCTAAACTAAGAGTGTTGTACATTTGTTTTCAACATAGTATTTATAAAACATACTTTTAAGATTTTATTAATATTTCTAATTAGTACTCTAGTATTATCTCTCTTGTTTTAATACTTAACGTTATTATCATTCAGTTCTTAATCTTTGGTAAGTTCAGTGTGGGTTACTTTCTAATGCTTGAGTTATATTGTACTTCATTAAAATTATCAACACATGTATAATTTATATTTTCATATTTATTTCTAATTTAGCTACAATATTATTTCAAGAACCATGCTTTTTGCTGATATTACTTATTCTTTGAAAACTTGAGACTTCTTTGTGTCTTTATAATCAAATTAGTTAAATGTTTGCATGTATTTAAAAATGAATTTTATTATATACTAGTGGCCCGGTGCATGAAATTTTTGCATGGGGAGATGTCCCTTAGTCCGGCCTGCACCGTCTCCAATCTGGGACATCCCTATCACAATCCAGGACCGCTGGCTCCTAACTGCTCACCTGCCTGCCTGCCTGATCACCCATAACACTCTTCCTGCTGGCCTCCTTGCCCCCAACTGATCCCCGACAGCCTGATCACCCCAAACTGCCCCCTCCTGCTGGCCTGCTCAGTCACAACTGCCCCCCTGCCGGCCTTCTTGCCCCAAATTGCCCCCCCTGCCAGCCTACTCACCCCTAACTGCCCTCCCCTCCTGGCCTGATCACCCCTAACCACCTATACCTCAGCCCCACCACCATGGCTTTGTCTGGAAGGCAGTCCGAAAGGTCTCCCAGTCTAATTAGCATATTACCTTTTTATTAGTATAGATGTATACTAGAGGCCTGGTGCATGAATTCATTTACCAGTGGGGTCCCTCTGGCTGGACTTTGGGATTGAGGCAAAACTGGCTCTCATGTTCCCCGAGGGAATCCTGGATCACGAGAGGATGCAGGCCAGGCTAAGTGACCCCACTGGTGCACAATTGGGGCTGGAGAGAGACACAGGAGGTTGGCCAGCCAGGGAGGGGCTACAGGAGGGCTCCAGGGTGTGCCTGGCCTGTCTCGCTCAGTCCTTATTGGCCAGACACCAGTAGCAAGCTAACCTACTAGTCAACTGTCTGCCCCCTGGTGGTAAGTGCAAGTCATAGCGAGCAGTTGAGCAGCCTTAGAATCTCATTAGCATATTATGCTTTGTTTGGTTGAACAGCTAAACAGTTGACCAGACACTTAGCATATTAGACTTTTAATATATAGGATATGGATTCATTTAGTTAACTTTTTGTTTCCATATTCTTGGTCCCTAATATTTTCTACTTGAACTCTATGTAGCTTTTCATTTATTTGTCCATAGAACATTCAGCCCATTCACATCCTAATATATAAAATCCCAGGGTCCATAACAACTGACCAAAGGCTCAATTGAACACTGGAAGTCAGTCCTGCAGTCAGTTCTGGGTTGCCGTGGCTGCCAAGGGGGCTGCAAATCAGGCCCAGAGAGAGGTCCAGAGAGAGAGGCAGGTCTGATTCGCAGCCTCTGTGGCAGCTGTTAATCAGCCATTGCCTCTCTCTTTCTCTCCAGGCTTCGATAGCAGCCATGCCTCTGTTTCGCTCTAGGCCTCCGAGGGGGCTGCTGATCAGCCCCGCCTCTCTGATCAGGCCCCGAGATAGGCCCGGAGATGCTAACTGAAATAGAAACCAACCAATCAGAACCAAATCTGGGTGAACTGTGAAGAGCTAATGGCTGCCTAGGAGGCAGAGCTTTTGACACTGACTGGCATAGAAACCGACCAATCAGAACTAAATCTGGGTGAACTCTGAGGAGCCAATAGCTGCCTAGGAGACGGAGCTTTTGATGCTGATGCATAGAAACAGACAAATCAGAAACAAATTGGCTGGCAGGAAAGAACAATTGGGGGTGAGATCAGGCTGGCAGCGGAGGGCAGTTAGGGGTGATCAGGCAGGCAGAGGCAGTTAGGGGTAATCAGGCCAGCAGGGGAGGGCTTTTGGGGGTGAGATCAGGCCAGCAGGGCAGGGCAGTTGGGGGCAACCAGGCCAGCAGGGGCAGGCAGTTGGGGGCAAGATCAGGCCAGCAGGGGAGGGCCATTGGGGGTGAGATCAGGCCAGCAGAGGAGGGCCATTGGGAGCGATATCAGGCCATCAGGGGAGAGTAGCTGGGGGTGAGATCAGGCTGGGAGGGGAGGGAAGTTACGGGATATCAGGCAGGCAGGCAGAGAGGTTAGGGGCGATCAGGCAGGCAGGCAGAGGCAGTTAGGGGTGATCAGGCAAGCAGGGAGAGGCAGTTAGTGGTGATCAGGCAGGCAGGCAGGTGAGCAGTTAGGAGCCAGTGGTCCCAGATTGCAAGAGGGATGTCCAACTGCCGTTTTAGGCCCTATCTCTGTGGGATCAGGCCTAAACCGACAGTCGTACATCCCCCAAGGGGTCCCCCATTGGAGAGAGTGCAGGCTGGGCTAAGGGAACCCCCCATACTCGAATTTCATGCACCAAGTCGCTAGTTTATAATAATAAACATAAGTTATATTGAATCATATTTTATGATTTACTATAATTTTGTAAAAAATATTCCCCTTTCCTTTTTCCTTTTCCTTCCTTTTTCAAGTTTTGATGTATTCCTGTTGCTCCTATTATTTGTTCTAGATTCTACAATTCTGTAGTCTTCTCTTGGCTGGGAATGGCTGGGGAATAATACCATTGACCAGATCTCTTAAAAATACTTATGAAACTTTCTAACACAAAGCTAATGCATTTCATTACCTATGAATTATTTTAAACCTAGGCTACTTATTGTAAAAACAAAACTGCTAAAGAAAGCAAAAAAAAAAAATGTTTAATTTATGGATTAATTTTTGGCTTTATGATGGCTGGATGAATAATAAAGGAAATCATATAAGCTATTTAAATAATAGAATAGGAAATGAATATGCTCCATAAGTGAAATGGCACTCTTTATAAGTAATATCTCCACATGAATTGGCTTGAATGACCTTTGCATACTAACCCAATTTAGAATGCATTCTAATAATGAAAAAGAGGGATTTATGGAGAGATTTGTCTGATGTCCCAGACTTTTCCAAAGAAAGAATGGTATTTCTGTGTCCTATAATTCCTTGTATTCTTTAAATGTCTAGTATCTTGTAAATCATTTAGTGAGTTAGATGAAGAAATTGGACTCTGTGTTACCACAAATTCTGATTAATATTTCTGGTAATAGTTATCTTTCAAATCTTAACCACCATAATAGAACATCTGTGTTTTAAATTCAACTATTATAAGTACGTTTAAAAATGAAAATTACCCTTCCAATAAGATGCCTCCCTTAAAAGGTAATTTTAATCATTTACCTTTTTATTCTCCAACCTGTTCTCCTGGGAACACCCTCATGTTCCCATTTCCCCTATTTGCTGAGTTGCTTTATTCTATTGGCTTTAAGACACAGGAATTGGAAGTTATTATAAACTAAAAATTCATGCACTGGAGTAGGGGGGCGGTCCCTCAGCCCGGCCTGCCCCCTCTCACAGTCTGGAGCCCTCAGGGGCAGGAGGCGACCTGGTGATCAGGGAAGGCGACACCCATCACACCTCTGCTGCTGCCACTGTCGGCAGCACAAGCTTCAGCAGGCCCTGGTTACCTGAACCTCGGGCAGCCCTGGGTGGCTGGGCAGCCGTCATCCAAGGCTTGCCTGCACCTTGGGCCAGCCCTGGGCAGCTGGGGGGTTGAGGGGACTGGGGGACTCTGGAGGCAGGGCTAAGGGGACTGGGCACCACCATCTTTGAGGGTGTGGCAGTCAATTAGCATATTCCCTCCTTATTGGCTGTGAGTGACGCCATCTTTGTGATGGTGTGAAGGTCAATTATCATATTTCCTATTTATTAGTTAGGATATCCACTCATATTTTATATATTAAACAAAAATTGTATGATGTGCCTACATTATTATTTTACTTTTATCTTTCTGTATTTAAGTTTTTGTCTTTTGGTTAGCATATCTTAGAATATGTATTCCTCTCAAATTCATTACAAGCATAAAATACTCTCTGTGTTCTTACATGTAGTCAACGTTTATTATTGTTGTTGTTTGGCCATAACAGAAAAATTCTATCATGGCTGAGTACCAGGGTTCTAGTTCCTTTATCTCATAGTTTTTAATACTATATAGCAATTTATTTGTTCACATTGTTGAAAACAAAATGTCAAATTTCTGTATGATTTTCTCTAAAAATATTGTTAATCCTTTGTCTGGAATATTTTAAGATTTAAAAAAATGTTTTAATTCAGGACTTTCAGTAAGATATCTATCTACAGGTATGTGTATCTTCAATAACTTTCCTTAAGAATTTGTGCACCTATAAAATCTGAAGCCTAAGATTTTCTTTAGATCAGAGAAATATTAAATTGCTCTCAGATAATTATTTTTTATCAAAATCATCTATTATTTTTCTTCTTTGAGAATACCTATTATTTGCATGATAGATGTGATCTATCTTCCAAGACTCTTATTTTTTCTCTTTGTTTTTTTAATATTGAGTAATATTTCTTTCACTTTTAATTTGGTCCCCAGACTTTGTGTTGTTCTAAGATAATTAAATAAATTCATAATATTTAAAAAATATACTGATTGTTTACCCGGTGAATTTCAAAAAGCATTTTTATGCTATAGTCAAAATTTTTCTGAGAGTTTTAATATAAATTGTATTAGGCTTTGTATCTTATACTCATTTCAATATATTTCAATATCTACTACTCCAGTTAATAAATATTCAGCCTGACCTTTCATCAAATTTATGACTCAGAGAAGGTGAGCTTTTATTCTTACCTCAATATCTGCCAAAATAAAGCAGAATATGTTTCCAATTATCTATCTTTTTCAAAAGAAATGCATATCCTCGTTTTGAGAAATAAGGTTGTACTGTGTCTAGCTCTCCTGGAGTGTTAGTAGCATTTTTTTTTGTTCCTGACCAGTAAATGTGTGAGCTAATTCTTCTGACAGAGAGCTAGCACACAAAAGTGCTGTGTCACAAGAGTCAGGAGGACTTTCCAGGGAAATGGAAGGTGAATTAAGTTTTGAGTGTTTTTTTTTTTTTGTTTTGTTTTGTTTTTTTAGTTCTTAAGGATTTCTCTGTGTTGAACACTTTTAGGAAAGCATAAAACCCTTTTTTACCATGAGCTTGGAGGTAAGATAAACCACCACTTACTGCTGCAAATATCTAATCCCTTGTATGGCTTTAAAAAGAAATGTCTTATATGTTTTTTCTATCCTTAAGAGTCTGAAAAAATTGAAGGGTAAATCAATATGGATTTTAAATCAAAAGACTGAAGACTGTGGGAAATTCAGATTTGCCTTTCACGAGTATGGAATATATCCCTTAATTTTCCTTCCACACTCCTCTTTTTACTAAAACGTTTTAAAATCAGGCAACTATCTTGATAGAAAGATTGGTTGAAAAATTAAAGCAGGCTTCTTTAGTTATCTGACTTTTAAAGATTAAAAAATTATGTTTCCCCCCCCTTGTTTTCCTGTCTTTCTTAAAGTATCCAGCATAGTTCTTCTGCCTCTAGTGCAGACCCAGAAATCAATAAACGTCCAATAGACAAAGTTGATCAGGTGTCTAGGCCTCTTTATATTTCTCTTGTATCAGACTATATGAGAAGTCTACTATTATTTTTACCATTGTTCCTCTGTACACAGTAGAGCTTTTGATCCCTGTTTGTTTTTTAAATTTTCTCCTTATTGCTGGTTTCTAAAAAATGGGTTATGGGTAGGGCCACTGCCTTGGCTAGGATAAAGGGATCCGGGCAGACTCAAGGATGTCAGTGACTGAATTGTGTAGCTTTGGGGCAAGGACCATTCCCCCCACTTTCCTGGCCATTTAAAAAAATAAAATAGAATAATTTGAAAGATAATAAAAAGAAAAAACAGAGAGGAGCCAAATATATAAAGTCAGAAAATAAAGAGAAATAGCAACTGACATTAAATACAATAAATTGTAAGAAAATATTATCAACAATTATATGCCAAGAAATTGAACAATATGGATAAAATAGATAAATTCTTAGAAATATACAATCTTCCAAAACTGAATCAGAAAGAATAAAAAAATCTGAATGTACAGCTTTACAACTAGTGAAATTGAAGCAATAAAACAAACAAACAAACAAACAAAAAAAACAACTCCCCTCAAAAATATCTCTTGACAGGATGGTTTCAAACATTAAAAATCTAACACCTATTCTTCTCAAGTTATTCCAGAAAAATATATAAAAGACTCACAACCTTATTTGACAAGGCCAGCATTATTCTAATTCCAAAACCAAATAAAGATACTACAAAAAGAGAAAATCATAGGCCAATACCCTTGATGGACATAGATGCTAAATTCCTCATCAAAAATATTAAAATATTAACAAACTAGATCCATCAATACATTAAAAAGATCATATACCATGATCAAATGAGATTTATTCCAGGGATACAAGGTTGTATAATAGCTGCATATCAATAATTTCATACATATTTTTCTGCTCATCAATTTTTTCATAAACTTAGAAACATAATGTTGTTATCAATATTTCCTTACTTAAATATAAATATTTATATAACTTGCTTCTTCTTAATGAAAAATGAAATTGTTTAATTAAATTATTTTGCTCATTTAACAAAAAAATTCATCAAAAGGCAGAAACGTATGAAGTATTTTAGAACCATTAATAATAACCTGTCCTATTTTCCCAACATTTATTAAAAAGACTGTCTTTATGCAATTGTATGCTCTTGCCTCCTTTGTAAAATATTGAGTGTAATCGCTTGGGTCAATTTCTGGGTCCTCTGTTCTATTCCATTGATTTTTATGCCTGTTCTTGTGCCAGTACCAGGCTGTTTTGAGTACAGTGACTTTGTAGTATAACTTGATATCTGGTATTCTAATTCCTCCAACTTTGTTCTGCTTTCTCAATATTGCTGCAGCTATTCAGGATCTTTTTTGGTTCTATATAAATTTTTGGAGTGTTTGTTCATGATCTGTGAAATATGCTATTTGTATTTTAATAGGGATTGCATTGAATCTATAGATTGCTCTGGGTAGTATGGACATTTTAATGATGTTGATTATACCAATCCCAGAACATGGTATCTTAGAAAAAACTATAAGAAGCAAAATCTCAGACATCTCTCATAGCAATATGTTTACAGATACATTTCCTAGGGCAAGGGAATCTAAGGAGAAAATGAACAAATGGGACTACATCAAAATAAAAAGCTGCCACACAGCAAAAGAAACCATCAACAAAATGAAAAGAGAGCCCACTGCATAGGAGAACATACTTGCCAATGATACATCCAATTAGGGATTACTATAAAAAATATATAAGGAACGCATGCAATTTAACAAAAGGAATACAAACAATCCAATAAAATAATGAGCAAATAGACAACTTTTTTCAAAGTGGACATACAAAAGGCCAAGAGACATATGAAAGATGCTCAAAGTCACTAATCATTCGAAAGATGCAAATCAATTGACAATGAGGTATCACCTCACATGTGTCAGAATGGCTATCATCAACAAATCAGCAAAAGACAAATGGTGGCCGGAATGTGGCGAAAAGGTAACCCCAGTACACTGCTGGTTGGAATGCTGACTGTTATAGCCACTGTGCAAAAGAGTTTGGAGTTTCCTCAAAAAATTAAAAATAGAACTCCCATTTGACCAAGTGATCCCACTTCTAGGAATATATCCTAAGAAACCTGCAACTTCAATCAAAGAGAATACATGCACTCCTATGTTCATAGAAATGCAATGTACAATAGCTAAGATTTGGAAACAGCCCAAGTGCCCATCAGTAGATGAGTGGATAAACAGCTGTGGTATGTTTACACCATGGAATACTATGCATCTGTAAAAAGGAAGGATCTCTTACCCTTTCAGATAGCATGGATGGACCTGGTGAGTATTAGGCTAAGCGAATAAGCCAGTCAGAGAAAGACAAGTATCACATGATCTCACTTATGTGGAATCTAATGAGCAAAATAAACTGATGAACAAAATAATTTTAGAGATATATAAATATTGAACAGACCACCAAATCTCAGAGGGAAAGGAGAGTGGGTGGGTGGGAAGAGATCAACCAAAGAATTTGTTTGCATGTATATGCATAACCCCTGGTCACAGACAATAGGGTGGTGAAGATCTGGAGTGGGGGGTGGGCATGGGCTAGAAGCGGTCAATGTGGAAAAAAAGGGGACATATGTAATACTTTCAACAACAAAGACAAATATAAAAAAATAGTAACCCATTACTTACCAATACACAGTCTTCTCATACTCGGTATATCCTTCCCATAAAAGTCAGCTTTAAAAAATTATTTACAATGTGTTCTAGAAATATTTTATAATTTTTCTAGTACACATTTAAGAATTTTAATCACTTGTTTATAAATGGCTTAAAATATGGATTTATAATGAAAATGACGACAGTATTAATTGCAGTGCTACAAATGTCATACTATAGTAGGATGAACAGGGAATGAATTCCAGTTACATGCAGTTATATGCAAAAATCATTATGCATTTTATAATGTCAAAAGATCAATATCTTTACTCATAGTCAAATGACACTACAGATTGACTTATTTATTATAATTGTCTCTCCATAACACACTCATTTATTTGACAAAGTACATTATCATTTATGTTGTAAACACAACTCATTATTTCTGGTTTGTTGTTAATTATTTATTCTCCTAATTTGCCATTCATAAATTGAGTTGGCAATAACTATAGACCTTTTGACATCACATTGGAAAAGCAAATGTTATTAGCTTTATTATACAATGCATGTTTGTAAAATGCTGAAACGTTAAAAAACTTAAATACACATATAGACCTTCAAAACTACTATCAGTTGGAAAATTGGTACTTCCTACTTTTATATGAATAATAACAATCTTTTATAATTCTCATCATCTTTGTAAATATATGTTGCAGCTCCTTGGCATTTTCTAGAAGAAAAATTTTGTCTAGTTGTCTGACATAAGATGCTTAGTTATCTACAACTGATGGGAGGGGATGGAAGTGACTATATTTGTTAAAAAATAAAAATTTTTATTAAAAATGTAATTGGAAAATTGATTACATTTTTTATTGTATCACATTTGTTCTTAATTTTCTCTTGGTGTATTATTTTAGTTGCCTGAAATTTTCAAAGTGGTATAATATTTTTTAATTTTATTAATTTTATTCTCATAAATGGACAGTCTAATTTAGTAATATATGACAATTGTCATTTAATTACAATGATATACAGTATAATATGTTAAATGACAATTATTGACAAATTCTTTAACAGAAATCTATCTTCAAGTGTTATAAAAAAGATGGACAAAAGAATTGATTTTTTTTGTCCTGCTGTGTTTTCAATCTGCTTACCCTTCAAGAGGCGTGCACAGGCCCCCATTGGCTGACTCAGGCCCCGCGCGCGCCCTCCCTCCCTTCCTTGGGCAGAATGCGTTCGATGGGTATTCACAGTGGCGTTCTGTCATTTACACACATTGTTCTCGTTAAAAAGCGAGTTATACTTGGGGGGGGGAATAAAGAATTGATTTTTTTTTCATACTAAATAGGACACAATCTCAAGTACCGAGTATAATAGCCAATTAACTCACTTTTTGTTATTACAAGTATCCAAGTTTTAAAAAGACACTTTAAATATTATATCCAGAGCTTCGTTTAACAAAACAGTAAAAATAACTATTTTTTTATCCTTCTGAAGTTAAATATCCTTTAAACCCCTATGTTTGCTGGAAAATTTTCTCTTCCCCTTTACCTTATCCTATAAAATAATTTTGAGCAGGTTTAGAAACATGTGACTCAGTGAACAGACTCAGCATAGACTATTATTAGGAATCAGGAGGAAAAATGATGCAGGCTGTTATTCCCTCCTTTAGATATTGCTATAATAGTGTAAAGCATTACCAGATTTATTACTAATCCTACATAATAAAATGTTAATATGTAAATTACCATCACTCCACTACGCCCACGATTTGGGCCAGCGGGAGGCGCAGGGGGCGGGACTCAGGGTGGCCGGGGTAGCTGATTGGGCCAGCAGGACGCTGAGCTTGTGGTGCCAGCTGCGAGCTCAGCATCTGCTCAGCGTCTGCGCCATGGCTGCGCTGGGGGCTTTTGAAAGCCTGGTGCACCAGCGGACAGATAGCCAGCTCCCCCACGATCGAAAGCCAAAGCGGGGGAGCTGGCTGTCTGTCCTCTCTGGCACAAGGCCTTTCGAAAGCCCCTGCCGCGCCAGAGGCTTTCGAAAGGCCTGGTGCACAAGCGGACAGCCAGCCAGCTGGTGCACCACGTGCATGATTAAATCATGCACTGGGCCTCTAGTCTTTAAATGACTGAGTATTTTATATTTCTAAGTATATGTAATTATAATACATATAACTTTAAATTATACCTGTTATATATATATACAGTATTTATATATTCTTTATATGTACATATAAAATACTGACATATATATGTATATGTATATGTATATGTATATGTATATGTATATGTATATGTATATGTATATGTATATGTATATGTATCTCTATCTCTATCTCTATCTCTATCTCTATCTCTATCTCTATCTCTATCTATATCTATATCTATATCTATATCTATACAATATACTATCCTATATAATAAAAGGCCAGTGGCCATAAGCATAAGAACCTGCTCGACCAGTCACGATGAGGTGCATTGACCACCTCTCGGTCCCACCTCTCCACCCCTGCCCCGCCCCAGCCCGCAGGCTCCAATCACAGCATGGTGAACAGGGAACCACAGCGAACCGAGGTGAACAGCGGTGGGGTGGGACTGGTGAGCAGGCAGAACGGCCAGCCTCTTGGTCCCTCCCCCTGGCCCACAGGCTCTGGGGAACCAGAACCATGCTGTGATTGGAGAACGGGGGGGGGGAGGGGTGGCGGTGGCCCTGATCACAGGCTAGGCCTAGGGACCCTCCCCACGCACGATTTCGTGCGCTGGGCCTCTAGTTATATATAATACTAGAGGCCTGGTGCATGAAATTCGTTCACTGGGGAGGGTGTCCTTCAGCCCAGCCTGCACCCTCTCCAATATGGGATCCCTTGGGGGATGTTCAACTGCCGATTTAGGCCATATCCCTGTGGAATTGGGCCTAAAACTGCAGTTGGACATCCCTCTCACAATCCGGGACTGCTGGCTCCTAACCGATCACCTGCCTGCCTGATTGCCCCCTAACTGCTCCCTTGCTGGCCTGATTGACACCTAACTACTCCTCTGCTGGCCTGATTGCCCCCAAATACCCTCCCCTGCTAGCCTGATCACCCCCAAGGCTTTTATTAGTATAGATATGACCCTTCACAGAAAATTTTACTAACCCTGCTTTACAGTAAGGGCTTGACGATTGAATCATTAGAACCAGACACCAAGATTTCCTTTCTTTGAATAGTGGAGGGAATAATTATCTTGTCTTTAAGTTGCCCAGAAATTAAAATGAGATAATGACTTAGAAAAGTATAAAGTATAAAAGCACCATATAAAGACAACTCTTCAAAATGAAAAACACTATTTTTATTCTTCCCTTCCTTCCTTTACAGCCTTTATTTAAACTTGGAAATTTATAAAAATTTCACTCCTATTTTCATTTCTTTACATTCAATATTATTTTGTATTGGTTTCAGGTTTTATATTAGTTACAGAATAGTGGTTAGACAATCATATACTTTACAAAGTATTCCCCGATATTTCTAGTACCCACCTGGCATCAAACCATCATTACAACACTACTGACTATATTCCCTCTTTAAGTGACAATGGGTTTACAGGTTCCTTCCAGTCTTTCTTTTGTGTTGCTAGTCCTTCCTTTTCTTTCTCACTTCTTCCCTCATTTTCTTTATATAGTATCTCAATTGGCCATCAAAGCTCAGTGAAGGCACTGGGACACGCTTCATCCATTTTACAGACCAGGAAACTGAGGCCAATTCCAGTTGGCTGTGGAACTTGACTCAGCACACAGGAAGCCCTCAGAGCCATGCTCTTTGCGCTTCCTAAGGGGCAGCCGCCCAGCAAACAGAACAAACCTTCCAGTCAGGCTTCCGAGCCTCTTTCTCGAGCACCTCTTCATTGCGGATGCTCCACATTCTTTCCTCTCCCCGTCCCCTGTCCCCCATTCTTTACTGCCCCCGCTTCTCCGGAACAGGTGGAAGGCTTCGCACTCACTGCCTAGGCATGCTCTGCCATGGGGCAGGGCACCACAGGCTTGCTTTTGGGTCAAGGCAGGAGCAAGAGTCACTTCCTCTGAAGTATGAAGACCGCCTGGGCGAGGCTGGTTAGCACTGGGAGCTTCTCTGAATCACATCAGTCAGTCCAGTACCCTGCAGTGCAGCACCCCTCCACTGAGGTGGCACCACCCCTCAACCCCCGCCTCAGGGGTGAGGGTCCTTGTCCCTCTGCCTGGGAGTCCTTCCATGCCCCTTGATCCCTGGCTGGGCCTACCCGCGTCTTGGGGCCACTGCAGAACCTCTGTCTCTCTACAGATGTGGCAGATCCCTGCCCTTGGTCTCCGCGAAGCTATAAATCTATGGCCAGAGGCCAGGTCTGGGTCTCAGCAACCCCATGCCTGCAATGTTCCCAGGGACCCCCGGGAGCGGCTAGGCAGGTCTGGCCTCACCTCCCCGGGACCCCCGGGAGTGGCTAGGCAATCCGGCCTCGCCTCCCTGGGGTGGCGATGTTCCCAGGGACCCCGGGGAGCAGCTAGGCAGGCCGCTGCCCCTCCTGGGGCCTGCAATGAACCCGGACCCCTCCAGTGCCGTCTGGCGCTGCCCACCCTACCGCCTCCCCGGCTGATGGCCTGGTACCTTGTGGAGGGTGTCTGGCGCTGTCCGCAGGGCCTCCTCTACTCCCTATGGACCCGTACCCCTGGAAGCAGGCCATGGTGCTGCCGCCCTGCCTTCATATGCAAATTAACCTCCATCTTTGGTGGGTTAATTTGCATACTCACTCACTCTGATTGTCTGTGGGCATAGCAAAAGTACGGTCAATTTACATATTTGTCTATTATTAGGTAAGATGTAATGCTTAAGATTAATGTAATTCATTATTATTATTTTGTTGTTAATCCTCACCTGAGGATATTTTTTTTCATTGATTTTTAGAAAGAGAGGAAGGGACGGCAGGAAGGGGAAAGAGACAGAAAAAAAAATTGATGTGGGAGAGACATATCCTATCCATTGGTTGCCTCCTGCATGCATCCTAATTGGGGCCAGGGATCAAACCTGCAACCCAGGTACATGCCCTTGACTAGGAATGGAACCCACCATCGGTGTGCAGGGCCGATGCTTTAACCACTGACCCACACTGGCCATTCTTTTTTTTTTTTTATAAACATTGACATTGTACATTGCAGTCTAAATTGAATTTATTTGGTGAACCTCTCATGTACACACTTGGCTCCCTGACACTTCTTTATCCAGTCATCTATCAAAGGACACTTTCCATGTCTTAGCCAACACGAATAATGCTATAATGAACATTATGGGTGCATATATCTTTGTGAATGACTGTTTAAAAAATTTCAGGTAGGTATTCAAAGGAGTGGGTGCTAGATCACATCATCACTCTATTCTTATTTTTTTTTAGGAACTTTCATACTGTTTTCCATAGTGGCTGTACCAGTGTACATTCCCACCAGCAGTGAATGAAGTTTCCTTTTCCTTTTTTTTTCCCAAATATATTTTTATTGATTTCATAGAGGAAGGAAGAGGGAGAGAGAGATAGAAACATCAATGATGAGAGAGAATCATTGATTGGCTGCCTCCTGCACACCTCCTACTGGGGATGGAGCCCGCCACCCAGGCATGTGCCCCTGACTGGAATCAAACCTGGGACCCTTCAGTGTGCAGGCCATCGCTCTCTCCACTGAGCCAAACAACTATGACAACCTTCCTTTTTCTACACAACCTATCCAACACTGGCAATTTCTTGCTAGGTTGGCAATAAATTAACACACAAGAACACCAAACAAACAAAAACTTATAGAAACAGGCAACAGTATGGTGGTTACTAGAGGGAAGGGGGATGGGGTGGCATTATGCATTAATCTTCAGACCTTATTCATATTATATTTGAAAGTTTGCATCCCATATACTGAAATTTCAAGCAATAACAATATACTGTTTTTTACAATGCTGTGAGATTCTGGGGCAGCCTTTCTGCTGTCTTGGCCTGTGTTCACTCATACCCAGATGGGTTCAGGGTTAAGGGGGAAACCGAGAGGCTTCTCCCAACATAGTGGTAACAGGGCAGCGCTCCAAGACATAAAGCGGAGGCTGGAAGCCTATCCTTGAAAGACCCGTAACTTCACTTCTGCCACATTCTGTTCATCCACTCAAGTCACAAGGCAAGCCCAGATGTACAGGATGTGGTAAAAGACTGTACCTCTTGATGGGAAGAGCAGAAATGTCACATTGCAAAAAGGCATGTAAGAGAGAATGGAAGGAATGTGTGACCATATTTGTATCTATATTTTCAAATTGATTATATCCTCTTTATTGATATCTAATATATTAGAGAGTGATATTTCTACATTAATATTGATCTAAGTTATATGCATACCACATGAATTATTAAACCTTCTAGTTTTCTTTCCCTCTTACCAAGAGTATCTAGTGTTATTGAAGTCCACATTCTGACCCCAAAGACAGACTCCTAATTTTCTCTTTTAATTATGTATTTTGTTTTTCATTTTGCAAAGAGGATTAGGTGGCCAGTGAAGTTGTGCTCCTTTTCTGTAGCTGCTGAAAAGTGGCCATACAGTCAGAAACTACAATATCTTTTCCCTCTTTTATCTAGGTGAGCTTATGACATTGCATTTTGGCTATAGAAATTAAGGAGAAAAAATAGATGCTTCTGGTAGACCCAGCTCTTAAAAATCACTTTGGGCCTGGGCCTGAGTGGCTCAGTTGGTTGAGCATCTTCTAGTGCACCAAAAGGTTGCTGGTTTGATTCCCAGTCAGGGCACAGGCCTAGGTTGCAGGTTCAATCCTCCGTTGGGGTGCATGCTGGAGGCAACCAATCAATGTTTCTCTCTCTCTCTCCCTCTTATCTCTCTCTCTCTCTCTTCTTCCTCTCTCTCTAAAATCAATACAAACATTTAAAAAAACACGTTGGAATCCTTCATCTTATTTCCTCACATACTACTAGTAAGAAAAAGCCACATTGCTTGGTGGGCTTTTGGATATGGAGGCAATATTGGTCAGGCTTGGGACTATTGAAAGTTCTAAGGGATTCCCAGACCCAGCAATCAACTGGGTGCCAAATATACGATTACCATGTCTTATTACTTAGTATATCCTGTGGTGCTATCTGTAATGTATTCAAATGCTGGACAGTGTTTTTGTACCCCTAATATGAGAATTGAAATATATAACTCTGTGATTATGGAGCAAATGTTTCTTTTATTTTAGTCCAGATTTCTTTTATTACAGTGCAAATGGACCAGATAAAACTTGTAATCTTTTTTCTTTGTAACTATGTCATGCATGAGTTGCAGTTATTTTTATTCATTTGTTTCCTTGTTTAACCATAACCACTCTTTTAATGATATACTAAAGAGCATGCTATTTAGGTTTTTTTTTTTTGTTTTTTTTTTGTGTTTTTTTTTTCCAGAAATAGCTGTAAAATATGTGCTTGGTTGTGGATTTTAGGATTTTATTTCTAAAATAAAAAAAATTTAAAAAGTTAAAGTAATAATGACCAAATAAAAACTTGATATGATAGTTGGGATATATTTAAATATTCATCCTATTATATTTAGATTCACCAAGAAGTACATGTTACGATATTCTCAGATTGGAATTGAAACATGGTGTTCTGCATTAAATTTAAGATATGCAAATTTATGTAGAGTTAAAAAAAGAAACCAAATTCATATAATTAAATACTTGTTATGTGCAAATGTTTCTTTTACTACAGAAAACTATTCACTATTTATAAAGTTGCTCTTTTATGATATTGGTTTGTATTAAGCATCAAACAATAAGATATGAAGTAACTCTGTGATCATTTTTGCCCATTATGAGCTAAGATTTATTTCACCTTCTGAGTGATAACATTGGCTGAATATAGTGGAAAACTTTTATATGATTGAAAAAGCACATTTGGCATTGGATCTGAGAAGGTCCAGAGGGCACAGTTTAGTTATGTTTTCTTTTTTAATTCTTAAAAATTGCCTTCAAAAAGATTTTAAAGGTTAAATATGTATAAAGAAAGAGAATATGATAAAAGAGGACTTCTCAGAGCAAAAGAAAACAATCCAGCAGTCGGACACCAAACTCTTTTTGTGCTACATGATTATTGATAATCTTTAATTGGAAATCCTCGTCACATTGAACATTAATTATGCAATCATTCTAATCTAAGAATTGTTCGTTGATTTTTAGTTTTAGAATAAACTTATAGTTGAAGAGCAGAAGGCAGTTTTCTCTAGAAAATGAGATGTGCATTTAATAAACTTTGATGTTATATAGACAATGATAATAGAGAGAAAATTATTATACATAATACAGATTTGGAGATTTCTAGAAAATAGAGATACAACTAATTTGAATGAATAAAATTAAATTTTGAAAATATTGTTATAAAAACAAATTAAAGAAATGACAATAATTGTATATGCAATCAAACAGGTTCATGAAAACTTTCTAAAATTTTCCTCTTTCATTGTCTAAAGTCAATTCATGCTGTCTAAAATTGATAAATCAAAAACGGAGATGTAAAAATGCATTGAAAATAATTAAATGGGGTGAGATGGGCCAATAGACTTTCTTTTCAGTTTTATTCTATTCTCAAGTACATGTATTAGTTTTATAATAATCATGAAATGAAAACAGAACACTATAATATTAAGATGCATGTGTTCTTTTCTGATTATGCTGACAAATATTTTAAAAAATACAAGCCATTGTTATTAATTCTGGTAAGGAAACAAGGCAAATTGGATGCAGTTATAATAGGTCCTGAGATGAGGAAAACATTAATTTTGTTAACTCATTTGTTTTTTGTCTTTAAAAATAAGTGGCATTAATAAAACATAAATAGTAATGTACTAGGTTAATGAAATACTTAACTGAACACTTGGTTTTAGGCATATCTGGTAGATATTTGTGTGTCTGGAATTTCTAACATCAATACTTCGTGTATTCTAATTGTTCACAAATAGAAATTTTTTCTAAACATATTCCTGTGGACTGAATATTTGGGTCCCCTCAAAACAGATATTTTGAGGCCCTAGTCACCCACATGATTGCCTTTGGAGGTGAGGCTTTTGGGAAGTAATTCCATTTAGATTAGTTTAGTAGTATAAAGGTGGAGACCCCATGGTGGGATTAATGTCTTTATTAAAAGGAAGAGGCCAGAGCCTTCCTTCTCTCTCCTATGTAGGACACAAAGAAATGAGCAATAGGTCTCTTAGAAGAACAAAAGCATCCTGGTATTCTTTTATTATATATACTAGAGGCCCGGTGCACGAAATTCATGCACTGGGGGGGTGGGGAGGTGTGCCCCTCAAACCAATCTGCACCCTCTTCAAACTGGGATCCCTCAGGGGATGTCCAACTTCCAGCAGTCGGACATCCCTCTCACAATCCGGAACCGCTGGCTCCTAACCACTCACCTGCCTGCCTGCCTGATTGTCCCTAACCCCACTGCCTGCCTGCTTGCTCGCCCCTACCTTGATCTCCTGCCAGCCTGATTGCCCCTACCTTGCCCTCCCCTATCAGCCTGATCACCCCAAACTGCCTGTGCCTTGGCCCCCAGTCTGGCCTCCCTCTGGAGGCACCACCCCCATAACCCCAATGCTGCTGCCACTGCAGCTGGTTATGGCTGCCTGAGCCTTGGCCTTTGTAGCCACTGCGGCTTTGTCTGGAAAGATGTCCCGAAGACAACCACTCTAATTAGCATATTACCCTTTTATTAGTATAGATTTGGGGACCATTACAACCACGCAGAACTTGAAGAAAACACATGGCCCTGGTCAGTTTGGCTTAATGGAGAGAGCATCGGCCTGTGGACTGAAGAGTCCAGGTTTGATTCTGATCAGGGGCACACATGCCTGGGTTTCGGGCTCAATCCCCAGTAGGGGGCCTGTGGGCAGCAGCTGATCAGTGATTCTTTTTTGTTTTTTTTAATATATTTTATTGATTTTTCACAGAAAGGAAGGGAGAAGGATAGAGAGCTAGAAACATTGATGAGAGAGAAACATCGGCCAGCTGCTTCCTGCACACCCCCCACCGGGGTATGTGCCCACAACCAATGTACATGCCCTTAACGGGAATCGAACCTGGGACCTTCCAGTCCGCAGACCGACGCTCTATCCACTGAGCCAAACCGGTTTCGGCTGATCAGTGATTCTTATCATTGATGTTTCTATCTCTCTCTCCCTCTCCCTTTCTGAAATTTTAAAAATATATATATTTTAAAGAAAACACATGATCTTCACTTTGGGCTTTGTCATCTTACAATATCCTTTGTGCAGTGTTTTAACTTCCCTCAACTTTCCTTTACCCACCTTTAAAGTACAATCTATTTTGGGGAAGATGATCAGGAAAGTGATTCCAATGGGTAGAAGTTTTTTTTGGAGGGGATGGGTCATGAAGATATTTAAAAATTGAGCATGGTGATGGTTGTACCACTCTGAATTTACTTTAAAAAACCAGCTCATTGTACACTTTAGGTGACATGTACAGTATATGGGTTATATCTCAACAAAGCTGTTCTTTTATTTCTTTTTAAATAAAGACCAGTCTTATAATCAATTGCAGATGTTTTCAGAGGCCCCTCAAGATTTGCTCACCATGTCCCAAATCACGGCTGTGATTCCCAGTTGCCTCCAGTCCTGGTGGATCTGGATGGTGTGGTTTGCAAAGGAGAAGGTGGCAAGAGGCTTATGGAATTTCGGCAACCCCATTCCCCCGGTCTCCTCATAGGGCACCAGGGCCATTCCCACTGTGCCAGCTCTGCTCCCTTTAACCTGTTGGGCAAAAGAATCCTGCGTGCTCTGGCCAGAAAGTGCATTCTTTCTTAGGTGGCCCGGGTGCTTTTTTTAAGGTCGTTTTATGGATTCAAAAGAATAAACAGAGATGTGGAAAGCTTTTGTCAAAATCCTTTTACATGGTTCTTCCAGTGTCATGGGAAATGAGATGTGGCTCTGAATTCATCCCAAAGTGTGTCTTTGGGCAAAAGCACCCAGAACGGCACAACTCCTGCAGAATGCCCCACACACTTTGCTGTCAGGACTCAGGGGGGCTTGAGGGTGAGCGAGGCGGCGGTGCCAGCACAGGACCTGGGAGAAGGTAGCGCTTTCTACACTGCCCAGGCCACTTGGACTACAGCAGTACCCGCCCAGGTGGGCAGGGTGTTTCTGCTGTTTTGTTTTGGTCTGGCCTCCACCCCGTCAGCCACGGACCTGTGCCTGCACTGAGACTGAATGCTTTGATGGCCCTACTTTTTGGTGGACAGTGGATGCACTCCCAGAGACTGGCAGTTAGACTCTGGCGGCTTCTGAGTCCCTTGCGGGGAGAGCCCGGCCCTAGGTCAAGAACAGACTCAGGCATCCTCGGCCAGGAGGCCTCCTTGGGCTAGGGGCCGCCACAGTTTGAAGGCTGGCCATGACCCCAATCCTGGCAGGGGTCTCCTCTGGGGTGCTGGCAGGCCTGGGCTAGGGCTGCGGGCGGTTTAGAGGCTGGTCACGCCCCCGATCGTGGTGGGGATCTCCTCTGGGGCGCTGGCAGGCCTGGGTTAGGGTCACTGGCGGTTTGGAGGCCGGTCACGCCCCCGATCCTGGTGGGGGTCTCCTCTGGGGTGCTGGCAGGCCTGGGCTAATGGCCACACTGGTTTAGAGACTGGTCAAGCCCCCGATCCTGGCGGGGGTCTCCTCTGGGGCGCTGGCAGGCCTGGGCTCTGGCGCCGCAAAGGGAGAGGTTCCTGAACCTGCTTCCCACACACCTAGGCTAGGATACATCTTGTAGGAGGAGGCTTCAATGCCGGGGGTCGGTGACCAGGTCCTCCAGAGCCTCACTTTCTGGGCTGCAGTCCCACGTCTCCCAGTGCCCCAGCCTCGGATGCGCCCCCGCAGTTGCCCCCACCACCAGCCACCTCAGCGCAGGCCACAGCAGCTGAAGCCAGCCTCTTGGAAGCCAGGCCACCACACCCACCACCGCTAGTAGCTCTCTGCTGCTCACTCTCTGTGCCCTGTCCACTGGGGTGGGGGAGTGCTCCCAGCCCAGAAGCCCTCCCTCCCTCCGCAGCCTGGCTTGGGAAGCTGGCCTCATGCTGGGGCTACTATGCCAGCATGCCCACTTGGCTACTATGGGTGCGACACGGGCCCCACGGAGGCCAACCTGGAGAACGTGGACCCCAGCTCTGCATCCGGCTGCTGCAGATGGCCTCGGTGGTCAACTACCACCTGCTCCTTCCACTGGCCCCATTGATCCCTCTCAGCACCAGCCATTTAGGCCAGGGTGTTGATCGCCCGGGAACCCCGCCCCGGGAGGCGGCTGGCTGGGCCCGGCCACTCCCCCCCGGGTCACGATCCAGCCCGGGACCCCCGGGAGCGGCTGGCTGGCCCGGCCACGCCCCTCTAGGGTTGCCATCGCTCTCCAGGACCCCAGGAACTAAGAGGATTTGGCGCCGCCATCTTGGTTTTCTCAATGGCCAGATAGGCCACCCGGAGTCCCGCCCCCAGCCTCTCACAGGCCCAATCATGGGCATAGCGGAGGTGTGGTCAATTTGCATGTTTCTCTATTATAAGGTAAGATATATATATATATGTTTATATTTGCACTGAGTGGCCATATTATTATGATCTCTGAATGCACAATAATCTGGCCACTCAGTGTATATCCTATATAATAAAAGGCTAATATGCAATTTGTCCCCTCGACCAGGAGTTTGACCAGCAGGCAGGCCGGCCAACCGCCCATGTTCCCTCCCCTTGGCCAGACCCCACTCATGCATGAATTCATGCACTGGGCCTCTAAGATACACACACACACACACACACACACACACACACACACACACACATACATATACACACACTGAGTGGCCAGATTATTATGCGTTCAGAGATCATAATAATCTGGCCACTCAGTGTATATGTGTATATATGTGTGTATATATATATATATACAGTATATATACACTGAGTGGCCAGATTATTATGATATATACATATATATATACACTATCTAATAAAAGGGTAACATGCAAATTAACTGTCACTCCATCACAAAGATAGTGGCACCCATAGCCACAAGATGGAGGTGCCCAGTCCCCTCAGCCCCACTGGAGTTCCCCAGTCCTGGGGGAGTGGCCACTGAGAGTGGGCAGCATGAGCAGCCTGGTAGAATGCTTGCTTCGTCGCTGCGGTGATGAGGCAAGCATTCCTCCTGGCCGCGGAGAGCCTCTGGGCAGCGGGCATGGAGCGGCTGGGGTGGGACTCTTGCTTCGTTGCCATGGCTATGAGGCAAGCATCTCATCCCAGCTATGGAGAGCCTCTTAGCAGTGGGCGCAAAGTGGCCAGGCCCTGCAGAGAGCAGAGAACCACAGAAAATGGGCCTAATCCGTCAGGGCTCCCAGATTGGAGAGGGTGCAGGTCAGGCTGAGGGACCCACCCCCCGTGCACGAATTTTGTGCACCAGGCTTCTAATGGATATATATATATATATCCTACCTAATAAAACAGTAATATGCAAATTGACTGTACCTTCGCTACACCCATAAGCCATGCCCACCAGCCATGCCCACCAGCCATGCCCACCATCCATGCCCACCAGCCAATCAGGAGCAAATATACACATTACAGCAGCAAAGATGGTGGGGGGGAGGGGGCAGCGCCCGCTGCCGGTGGGATCCAAGCCATGATGGTGGACTGGGGAAGGCGGTTAGCACTGGCAGCCAGCTGACCAGGTCCTGGATAGGGGTTTCGAGTCATCCACTGCCAGCGGCGGCTGACTCAAAGCCCCTATCACAGATCACGGACCAGGGCAGGCAGCATGGGTTAGCACCCACAGTCGCCTGCCCAGGTCCGCCATCATGGATCATAGACCAGTGCAGGCAGCATGGGTTAGCGCCCGCAGCCACCTGCCCAGGTCCGCCATCATGGATCGCGGACCTGGGCAGGCAGCATGATCACGGATCATGGACCAGGGCAGGCCGCGTGGGTTAGCTCCTGCAGCCGCCTGACCAGGTTCCCGATAGGGACTTGGAGTCTAGCATAACAAAAAGAATAGTCAGCAAAAGCAGGAGACAAGGTTTTATAAGTTCTCCCCCAGGTCACCACTGTTCTCTTATACATTTTAATTATCCCAGACTTTGCATGATGGGATTTGATTTGAATTATGCCTGGTAGAGATTACATGGCATGAATTGTAGGCTCATTCTTTTTGTGGTTGCCTGACTGAGAAAGGCCTTGGAATGAGAGAAGGCACTTTTATTTTCCTTTTTCATTCTATAGAGACTGAGGAATTACAGTTATATGAAGAAGTTAGTGAGATAATGAAAGTCTCATGCTGTATTTTTCTGTAAGTTTTATCATGTGGACTATCAAAAACTTGGTGGGATCCTTTCCAAGAGGTGTTACAAAAATTATGTTGGAATTAACATTCAAGAGTAAAAGGAGAGAAGTGAGTGGTTTGTAAAGGAAAGAACTTTGTCCTAGAAACCAAATAGAAGCCACATAAACCTTCAGATTCTTACTCATTGTGCTTTGGAGGTATTAAAGGATAATTTTTTAAAAAGTTAAAATCATGACTCATAATCTGTATAGATAAAAGGCTAAGTGACCGACATTTGTCCATCCGTCTGACCAACCGGTACATATGACGTACACTTGAAATTTAAAAATAAACTTTGACTCGCACACGTGCCATACATATATAGCTCTTGCTGGCGCTAATTTGAATGTTGTATTTGGTGGGAAAGTTCTTTTCAAAGGGGATATTTGTGTCGCCGTGCTATACTATTGGCCATAGTACAAATAAGTTTAAAGTACTGTAGTGTTTGGGGATGTTTCAGACAGTTGTCTCTTAAAACAAATATGAGATCAGAGGATTCTGCTTATAGTGAATGGTTAGTAAAACTTGGAGTTGGCAAACTTGATAGCAGTTTTCATTTAGGAATGGATATTATTGAAATTCCCCATGAAATGATTTTTAATGGATCTATTATTAAAGTCACCTTTGGAAATAGTATATCTATAGATAATATTAAAAACATATCTAAACGTGCAATTCTTTGTCCAAAAAATGAGCACGTTCAAAAATTAAATGAAGAAATTTTGGAAATACTTGATGGAGATTTTCACACCTATTTGAGTGATGATTCCATTGACTCAACAGATGATGCTGAAAAGGAAAATTTTCCTATTGAATTTCTTAATAGTATTACTCCTTCTGGAATGCCGTGTCATAAATTAAAATTGAAAGTGGGTGCAATCATCATGTTATTGAGAAATCTTAATAGTAAGTGGGGTCTTTGTAATGGTACCAGATTTATTATCAAAAGATTGCGACCTAACATTATCAAAGCTGAAATATTAACAGGATATGCAGAGGGAGAGATTGTTCTGATTCCAAGAACTGATTTGTCCCCATCTGACACTGGCCACCCATTTAAATTAATTCGAAGATAGTTTCCCGTTATGCCAGCATTTGTGATGACTATTAATAAATCACAAGGACAAACTCTAGACAGAGTAGGAATATTCCTACCTGAACCCGTTTTTGGACATGGTCAGTTATATGTTGCTTTCTCTCTCTCTTTTTTGTTTTTAAAGTATTTTTTTAAAATATTTTACTGATTTTTTTTACAGAGAAGAAGGGAGAGGGATAGAGAGTTAGAAACATCGATGAGAGAGAAACATTGGTCAGCTGCCTCCTGCACACCTCCTACGGGGGATGTGCCCGCAACCAAGGTACATGCCCTTGACCGGAATCGAACTTGGGACCTTTCAGTCCACAGGGCGACGCTCTATCCACTGATCCAAACCAGTTACGGCTGTTGCTTTCTCTTGAGTTCAAAAAACATGTTACATTAAAGTTAAAGTTGTAAATACTTTATCTCAAGGGAAATTAGTCAAGCACTCTGAGAGTGTTTTTACTCTTAATGTGGTATACAGGGAGATATTAGAATAAGTTTAATCACTTTATTAGTCATTATTTACATCAATGTTGTTTTTATATTACGAGTTTGTTATTGTTGTTATATCATTTTGTTATTGTTTAGTTATTAATAAAATTATGTATTATTTTCATGCACATTGTACTCATTTCCTTTTATCTCTCACACTTTTATTATAGAGAAAGGGCAAATAGCAATATTAAAATATTTCATCTAATTAATTCCCTTTCAATGTGCATGAATTTTGTGCACCGGGCTACTAGTATATATAGTGTATCAGTTAATAATGCAGATTTTTTTCAATAGATGGAGTTACACATGTTAATATATATGCAATTTGTATTATGGTGTTTTGTTGTTTTGAAGCTTCAAAACTTCATATGTCAAATTTTCTTTGGATCAATATCCAGAAGTGGAATTGCTGGATCACATGGTAGTTCTATTTTTAATATTTTGTGGAAAGACCATACAGTTTTCCACAGTGACTGCACCAATTTACATTCCTACCAGCATTACACAGGCTTCCCTATATTCCACATCCTTGCCAACTTGTAATTTCTAGTCTTTTTCATAACCCTTCTATTAGGTGTAAGACAATATCTCACTGTGGTTTTGATTTGCATGTACCTGATGATTAGTAATGTAGAGCATTTTTTCATGTACTTGTTGGCTATCTGCATGTATTCATTAAAAATATATCAATTAAGATCTTTTGTTACTTTTTATATTATTTGTTTTATCTTGAGTTGTTATTGTGAGTTCTTTATATATTTTGAATATTAGCCTTTCATCAGATTTATATGATATGAAAATATGTTCTCCCTTTCAGTAGGTTTTTTGTTTTGTTGATGGTTTTCTTTGCTGAACAGGAGTTTTTTAGTTTGATATAGTCCCACTTGTTTATTTTTGCTTTTGTTGCCTTTGCTTTTGGTAACAAAAGAAGCTTACCCTCTATGTTTTTGGTTTTTATTTTAGAAGTTTTATGGTTTTAAGTCTTACATACAACTATTTAATCTATTTGAGTTCATTTAGTGTATGGTGTAAAATAGTGGTCCACTTTCATTCTTTTGCATGTGGCTGTCCATTTTTCCAACATCACCTATTAGAGAGTATTCTTTCCACAAATATTATTAAATATTATACTCAATATTTAGTGATTTTTGGATGACTATTTATTTTGAAATTGTATATCTTTCTTTACTTATAATTTAATGTTTCCTAATTATGCTGGTTCTCTTTTTTAAAGTTTTGGTAGGACAACATGAAACCATCCCCTAGTAACATGTGGGGGTAGCTGACTTATCTCCCTGTTCTTTTGATGGTAATAATTTACTAAATCATTGGTTTCCTTCTTCAAACCGATAACTATGCTAGTTATCTTTTTATCAGTTTCTACATCCTAATTTCGACAATAATAGGTTTAATTCTGGGGCAGATATTCCTTTTCCTCTTTTATTTAATCCACCTTTGGTGTCTTTGGAGATGGAAGATTTTACCTCAGGTTTTCCTTTAGGGTTATTTTATGTCTTTAATCCCCCCTCTTAAAAACACATTAATGATTTTTAAATAAATTAACTTGATTATTTGCTCATGCTATCAACAACTGCTTAGTTTGTGGAGAGTTGAAGAGACCTGGCTATCCAGTTCTTTTGAAGGCATTTCTTCAATTTAATTTTTTTCTTTAATTATTATTATTTTTTAAATATTTATATTTATTTCAGAGAGAAAGAGAGAGGGAGAGAGAGATAGAAACATCAATAATGTAAGAAAATCATTGACAGGCTGCCTCCTGCATGCCCCCCACTAGGAATTAAGCCAGCAACCTGTGTATATGCTCTCACTGGGAATCAAACTATGATCTCCTGGGTCAGAGGTGGACACTTAAACCCTGAGCAACACCAGCCAGGCTCCGATTATTTTTTTAAAGTAACCTCATTTTCTTTGTATTTGCTGACTGTATGCTTGACATTTATCTATTACTACTCACCCTTTCATTTGTGTATATATTCCTTTTCCATCATTTGTTTCAATTTGTTTTCTTTTTTTCAAGAATTCCTCAAGAAGTTTGATAAACTTATGGAAAATTTTCTTTTATATTCATACTTTTAAGAAGTGTTAACTACAAAATTTTTATGGCATTTCAAGATATTTTAGCTGCTTCTTTTTCCATTCTAATGCAAACTCTAACCGTTCTAATTCAATGAATACATGATTCTATGGCACTAAGGCTGCTAAATATACTTTTGTAATTAGTTTCTTAAAAATTGACATGTCTCTGTCGAAACCGGTTTGGCTCAGTGGATAGAGCGTCGGCCTGCGGACTCAAGGGTCCCAGGTTCGATTCCGGTCAAGGGCATGTACCTTGGTTGCGGGCAGATCCCCAGTAGGGGGTGTGCAAGAGGCAGCTGATCGATGTTTCTCTCTCATCGATGTTTCTAATTCTCTATCCCTCTCTCTTCCTCTCTGTAAAAAAATCAATAAAATATATATATATAAAAAAATTTGATATGTCTAATTTATTATGCATGTAAAATAATGGCTCAGAGCTGGCCCACTTTAAAAAAAAACATATTAAATGTTGAATAATAATAGATGGTTTGTTTAATTGCTTAGACATTTGCATTGATGTATTCCAATTTCAAAAACTCATGCACTTAATAAAATATGATTGGGTTCAATTATCTCAAAGCCATTATATCATATAACTTCAATAAAGTATCTCTATTAACAGTTTTCTGTGGACATCTTGCAACTTCTCAGATAATACTACTGCTAGTTTTACTGAAAGTGTTAGTCGTTTAAAGTTATTTCTATATAAATACAAACTTGTATTAATTGAATTTAACAAATACACACACAGATGATGCCAGTTTCAAGTGAATTTTACTCTAAAAATGTCTATTTTATTTTAAAACCTCCGCAATATAACACATGTGCTATGTGGACAGTTTTTATAAGTGAGTTTACAAAAATATTGTCATGAAAGCTTTATGTAAATGAAGTCTTTGCTTCTGAATGAATGTCTTAAATATTAAATTACTTGGGTTTTGATTAATTCAAAAGTGTTATTAAGGCATATCTAAAGTCCTTATTAAATTCAATCATGACTGATTTAGAGAGATTTAGAAGGTAAACATAATTAAAATCAGGATACCACAAGAATATCAATTCTAAAGTTCTGTAGAGTTAGGTTATATTTTAATATGATTAACCAACTCTTTATTTTTCCTATTGCGGAATAAGATTTTATAATTTAAAACTATCTTTTTATCTAAAGAATTATGTAGACTCAAAATTTAAAGTCACCATCTTCTGACCTTTTGCTCACAGAAGAAATCATAAAAATAACAAATTACAGTTAAAAATATTTTCAGTATAGTTATAAAACATAAAATTAAAAACATGCATTTATAATAAAACTTACAGAAATACCACACATTTAAAGGTCTTTTTTACCTTAATCTTGGAGTTTGCCTAAAGTTTTATTTCTATTTTGCAGTTCATTAGAGCATCCTACATTATTTAATTTAAAAATAATTTCTTTCTCTTTTTATTTTTCAAAAAGAGAGATAACATATTGTGAGATATGAGAGAAACCTGATCTATATCTGGTTCTGTGGTTATTCCTGAGCTTCTAAAATATAATAAGAATCAGAAGAAAATTTAAGATTTTGACAGAGACAGATGTTTCTGATCAAGGATGTCCTAAAGCAACAGATTCAAATCTAGAGAGCAGATGAATATTTTAATATATTAATTTATAAGTTCTTGATAGGTTGTATTATTTTGTTCCATTTAAAATTATTCTACATTTAGAAAAAATATTATGATTACACATGGATTAAATTGTTATATAGTCATGAAAAATTAAGATTATATACCAAATGTATACCCTTAATCATAAGGTAGGTCTTCAGAGTTCTGGATAGCATTAATGCCAATTACAGCAGCTAATTTACACTATTTTTAAAATTGCTCCTGTTATGCTAAAGGATACTGCATTGAAAAACTTTAATGGTGTCACACCAAGCAAGTTGTTAACATAGAACATTCCAGTTGCAATCCATCACAATATGGAATGATGTATTTGGAACTGAACTTAAGCAGAGTCATGGGTTAGAAGATTAATATTGTTAAGATTGAAATAATCACAAAATTACCTATAGATAAGGACTATGTCAAACTAAAAAGCTCTGCACAGCAAAAGAAACTATCAAAATGAAACAAAAACCCATTGTATGGGAAAACATATTCACCAAGGATACATCTAATAGGTGCTTAATTTCCAAAATATATAAAGAACTCATACAACTCAACAAAAGAAAGACAAACAATCCAGTTTAAAAAATGGGCAAAATACCTGAATAGATACTTATCCAAAGAGGACATAAAAATGACCAATAGACATAAGAAAAGATGCTCAATTTCATTAATCATTAGAAAAATGCAAGTTAAAACTACAATGAGATATCACCTCACATGTGCCAGAATGGTTACATCAATAAATCAACAAAAAAAAGTTTTGCTTGAATGTGGAGAAAAGAAAATCCTGTTGGTGGGAATGCAGATTGGTGCCCTCACTGTGGAAAGCTGTGTGGAGTTACCTCAAAAAATAAAAAATGCAACTACAGTTTGACCCAGGGATTCCACTTCTGGAAATATATCTGGAAAAACCCAAAACACTAATTTGAAAGAACATATGCACTCCTATATTCCTTGCGGCATTACTTACAATAGCTAAGATTTGGAAGCAGCCCAAGTACACATCAGTAGATTAGTGGTTAAAACAGCTATGGTACATTTACTCAATTGAATACTACTAGGATGCAAAAAAAGAAGTAAGTCTTAAATTTTCTGGTAGCATAGATGAACCTGGAGAGTATTATGCTAAGTGAAATAAGCCAGTCAAAGAAAGACAAGTATCATATAATTTCACTTATTTGTGGAATCTAATGAACAATCCTATTTAATGAAAGGGTAATATGAAAATTGACTGAACGGCAGAATGACCAGTTGCTATGATGTGCACTAACCATCAGGGAGGCAGATGCTCAATGCAGGAGCTGCCCCCAACCTGCAGGCCCTGATAGCCCAACCGGGACCTGCCTGCCAACATCTTGGCCTCTTCCTCCAGGAGGCAGGCTCCGATTGCCAGATGGGGAATGGGGAAAGGATGGTGGGTGGCAGTGAATGCCGGCAGTGTGGCCAGCAGGCTGTGATGGCTCGATGGTAAATGGGGAACCGGGGGTGGGTGGCAGCGGGGGGGTGGGGCCAATGAGCGGGCAGGAACGGCCAACCTCTTGGTCCCTCCCCTAGGCAGGCTCCGATCACCCAATGGCAAATGGGGAACCGAGGGTGGGTGGCAGTGGGGGACAGGGCTAGCACAGATTTCATGCTCTGGGCCTCTAGTAAAGTAATAAAACACAAACAGACACATAGACGTGGGGAACAGCCTGACAGCTGTCAGAGGGGAGGTGGGGTTGGGGAATGGGTAAAAAATCTGAAGGAATTAAGCAAAAATAAAATTCATATACACAGAAAACAGTATGCTGATTACCAGAGGAAAAGGGGGATGAGGAGTAGAAGAGGTTATGGAATAAATAGTGATGGAGGAGACATTACTTGGGGTGTTGAATACACAATATAATATACAAATGATATATTATAGAATTTTACACCTGAAACCTATAGAATTTTATTAACAAATAAATTAACCCTAGTTAACTCAATAATAAAAAATGAACAAATCAAGGTCAGAGGTTGGTCTGTGTAAGAAAGAACTAGCTCCATAAGAATGGTTTGCTCAAAATGCACATTCTCCAAGAAGAACTCTCTTAAGGATGGGTCTTTTTTGGCTCTGAAATATGAGCTCTCAGCCCTTGCAATATTATACTCTATAGTTTTGTGTACCCTAAGTTGAGTTAATAATTTTTGTTTATTACACATGCATGTTTGTGCTCAATAAGCATTATACTTTGTATGAGTATGAGGTGGTGCTATAGGGTGGGTACATATATAGTCTTCTCTCAGACAATCTAACTGCTTTACTAATCAGAGTCTTCTATTCCAAAAACCATGGAAATGCAGCAATGCACTGTCTATTATAAATAATTATAACTCTAAAAGTTTGTACCAACTTCATTGACTTATTTTAGAAAAAAATGATAATTAATTAGAAAAGTATTTAAACAGAAAAGATAATATATTGAGTTCTTAGTTTTGACTACTAATCAGTTCTGTATTTTTGTGTATTCCTGTATATCTCTCAGCTTATGTAGATGTACATTCTCCACATGAAATAAAGCAGAAAAATATTAGGGTCTCATTAAAGTATGGCTACTATTTTGTTTTAATTTGTTATTGTTGACACTATTGTAGATGTCCCCCATTTCCTCCCTTTTCTCCACATTCACCTAGCTCCCACCTCCCCCTTGGCTCTCATCATACTATTGAAAAGCAAAGCATATATTGAAAACATATTTATTTATTTACATATTTGTTGAAATAATATTTATTTGGTAACTACTATATCTGGATATTCTCGTGGTCACTGGGAATGCAATGATGAGATAAAAATGGTAGCTGACTTTTTGAAAATTGGAGTTCTGTGGTTTAGGTCAATATGAATTTATATAGAGGAAACAATGGGCAGGAGTGAGCATCAAATGTCTAAACAACTGAACAAGTAAGGGAAAGGAAAGTCAACCTGGAATGGACAATGTATATAGGAGATTTTACTTCTTAATGAGGCACCAGAGATCTTTGTCATGTCATACATACAGGGTGGGGCAAAAGTAGGTTTACATTTGTGAGTACACAAAACACCGAGTTTATTCTCATATTATTATTTACTAGAGGCTTGGAGCATGAAATTCGTGCATGGGTGGGGGGAAGAGAGGTCCCCTCAGCCCAGCCTGCACCCTCTCCAATCAGGGACCCCTTGGGGGATGTCTGACTGCTGGTTTATGCCTGATCGGGTCTAATTGGCAGTCAGACATCTTGGACCACTGGCTCCTAATCACTCACCTGCCTGCTTGCCTGGTCGCTCTTAACTGCCCCTCCCTGCTGGCCTGGTAGCCAATAACTGCCCCCCACTGCTGGCCAGGTCACCCCCAACTGCCCCCCTCTCAGCCTGGTTGCCCCCAACTTCCCCTCCCCCTGCCCCCATCTGCCCCCTACACAGCCTACTATTCAGTCATTTGGTCATCCCTCACTAACCCCCCTGCCAGCCTAGTCACCCCATGCAGCCTGCTTGTTTAGTCATTTGATCGTACCTCACTAACCCCCCCTGCCAGCCTGGTTGTAGGCAGCCATCTTGTGAGGGTGTGAGGGTAAATTTGCATATTACCTCTTTTATTATATAGGACTAGAGGCCCGATGCACGAAATTCGTGCACGGAGGGGGGTTGTCCCTCAGCCCATCCTGTACCCTCACCAATATGGGACCCCTCAAGGGCAGTCGGACATCCCTCTCACAATCCAGGACTGCTGGCTCCCAACTGCTTGCCTGCCTGCCTTCCTGATTGCCCCTAACCGCTTCTGCCTGCCAGCCTGATCACCCCCTAACCACACTGCTGCCAGCCTATTTGCCCCCAACTTCCCTCCTCTGCCAGCCTGGTCACCCCTAACTGCCCTCTCCTGCAGGGTTTATCACTTCCAACTGCCCTCTCTTGCAGGCTTGGTCCCTCTCAACTGCCCTCCCTTGCAGGCCTGGTGCCTCCCAACTGCCCTCTCCTGCTGGCCATCTTGTGGTGGCCATCTTGTGTCCACATGGGGACAGGATCTTTGACCACATGGGGGCAGACATATTGTATGTTGCAGTGATGATCAATCTGCAGATTACTCTTTTATTAGATAGGATAGAGGCCTGGTACAAGGGTGGGGGCCAGCTGGTTTGCCCTGAAGGGCGTCTGGGATCAGGTGGGGGTTCCCTTGGGGTGAGGGGTGGCCTGAGTGAGGGGCCTGTGGTGGTTTGCAGGCTGGCCACACCCCCTGGCAACCCAAGCAGAGGCCTTGGTATCTGGAATTTATTTTCCTTCTACAATTGAAACTTTGTAGTCTGGAGCAGAGCCAAGCCTGGGGCTCCCTCCGAGGCCAGCAGCCATTTGTGTTGGGGTTATAATTGAAACTTTGTTACCTTAAGCGGGTGGGCCCTGCCAGGGTGTGCGAAAAGCTTTGCTTCCCCTGTTGCTGGCGGCAACCCTGGCCTGCTCTCTCAAGCTCCATTCTGCCGCCATTTGTTTGAATTTGTTTACCTTCTATAATTGAAACTTTGTAGCTTGAGTGGAGGCTTAGGCCTGGCCAGGGCAGGCGGAAAGCTTGGCTTCCTCTGTTACCTAGGAAACCTTGCTCTCTGTGGCTGTAGCCATCTTGGTTTGCATTAATTTGCATGCTCGCTCTGATTGGATGGTGGGTGTGGCTTGTGGGCGTGGCTTGTGGTGTGTCGGAGGTATGGTCAATTTGCATATTTGTCTATTATTAGATGGGATTATTGTATTATTTTTCATAAAACTTTTGCCCCACCCTGTAGTGTCCTTCATAGTCTTTATGCTAAAGCCAAAAATTTTTATAAAGTGTTTAAACAGTGTATTATAATTACTTTCATTTTTTCAAATAGATATTGTCTACCACATTTTAGAATATATGCTAAATTTTAAAAATAAATTAGAAAGCTACAAGCCTGATGTTACTCTCTCTAAAGAACCATTGAGAGAGTGAACCTGGAGATTATCATCCAAACCAACACTAAGCTCAAGTTACCAAAATAAATGTTGACTGGAGCTTCTTCAAGTATGTTCTTTCTGAAGTTCAGATCAGCTAATTTGGAATGTCCCAAGTCATGTTTTGCAGTAGATTGACTATTACGCAGTTTTTAATGTGTCTCTACACTTTCCGTAGTTAGTGTTTTGCACCAGCAGAACCTGTTTCCTTTAGAGCAATCATAAATCTTTTGAAAAATCAAAATTATCTTTTCTTCAAGAAAATACTTATAATAACTATCTAAAATCTTGTTTGATAACTAATACTAATCTATGGGTGAAGACAACCCAAAAAGCTGCAATTGTTTATGATATGCATTGCTTCCTTTCCCTGGGAAATTAATGATGAAAATTTATATCCAGGAAACTGAAAACATCTTTACTGCTACACCTGATGAATGGAAGGAAATTGAAGACTTCAATAGAGGAAAAAAGAGGTAGAGAATATTATCAAATTTAGCTCTGAGACCAGAGTTCCAGCTCTAATGATCAAATTAGCTTACAATTTTGTAGTATCTATATAATTACAACCGAACGGTCTCAACTTACAAAATACAGAAACAATGATATCTTCTTTTGCTAGGCTAATAGAACTGTTATTTAAGGATTTCTCAAATATATATCTCCAGATAATTACTTGAAGACACTGGAAAATTCAGAATATAATACAAATTTAGTTTTCTTCCATGACATAAAGATGGTTTTTTGGTTTGCTTCTTACTTTTATGTTCACATGATAAAATTAAGGTTCTTAAAGTTATGTTTGTCATGGGAATAATGGTTTCTAAGAGACTTCTGTGGATAAAGTGAGCTTTTTCTGCTCTCACTTAACAATGCTCATCCTGAGGAAGGATATGGCACAATTTAACAAGGCACATGTAGACTGTGACAAAAATATTCTTGCATTTTAACCAATCTGTATTTGTAATTCTTTGAATCCTTTTCATTTTCCCATTATTATAGATAAGTGCTTTTGTAACTATGTACTCGGAAAAGGTAATGAACACCTGCGCCTGATAGGAATTATGAAGAGTCTGTTATTTTTCTCATGAAAGACACAAAAAGCACAATGGAATTCTGTTACAATGATCAGCCTGAGCAGTTTAGATGAATCATTTATTTTTAGTTATCACTACATGCCAGTAAGTCCCCCAGATGCTGATTTTTTTTTTTTTTTACTAATTCAAGCATTTCCAAAATAGAAATAGCTTTCTTCAAAGGGTAAGTTCTTATATAGAATATGCACTTACTAGACAAATCATTGAGATCTCTAATTAGGAGTCCCGACATATGTAAAAACAACCAAGTTGTTCTCAAAGGTTTAAACATTTTTATTGCAGAAATAGTCAAGATTTATTTATTCATATTTTTTAGATCTAAACTAGCTAGCTATTGGGATTGCCTTGTACAAGGCAATAACATTTAAAAAACAAAAAGTCCAGCACTTAAAATTAAATAATCACCCACAAACTGATTCCTCATAAAAAAAGAAAAGAAAAAGACACCCACTAGCCCAGCAACCTGACTGCTACTTTTCCTGCACAGGAAAGCTGATAGAAACTTCAGATTTCAAGCAGATCCCCCTGGACTGCATACAAAGATCTCTGCCAGCCATGGGCAAAGTAATATTTTGGACCATCCGTAGAGGAGTAACTTCCAGACAGGGAAAGACACCAACCACATTCCCTGAAATCTGAACAGCACCTACCCCCCATAAAGCACTTTCAGAAACAGACTTTTGAGTGATTAAGATTGACAACTGGCTAGCAGGCAAAGGTGGGCAGAAGCAAAGTCCAGGGAACCAGGGGAAGTTTTTAGACCCAGCCCTGGGACCCATGCTGCAAACAAACCTGCTTTAGAGGTCACATTGAACCTCCTGCTTGCAGCCAAGTCCTGTGGAGAGAGACACAAACTGCGGATGGCTTGGAGTTTCAGTCAAGTTGCTGAAAGCCAAAGGAGGACATTTTCTGAAAGAGGTTAGTACCTAAATACCTCATGGGAAGCCTAGAATTGGAAGACAGAACAGTTAGCCACAGTCATCACAAGAGTAAGATCCAAAGGGAGTTCCTATGGGGCACTAAACTCTGCTGAAACAAAAGCCACTTTACTTTTTTTTTTCTTTCTTTTTCTTTTCTTTTTTCTATTTTCTTTTCTCTTTCCTTTTTTTATCTTTTTATCTATGTGCTTTATTGATTTGTTGTTTTTCAAGTGTCTATTGTTTCATTCATATATCTAATTTTTCTCTTTTATTTTCCTATTCAATCTTTTTTTTTAATTTCTCTTCTTTTTCTCCTGTTTTATCATCTTTTTTCCTTTCTTATTTTGGGTCTATCTGTTTTGTCCTCTATTTTCCTTTGCAATTTTTTTTTAAATTTTCTTTTCTTCCTCCTTTATTTTAAATTGTTTTCCTTCCCCTATTCCCCTCATTCTTTATTTATTTATTTTTTTAATTTCAGTTCTGCACCTACATATTTTTCTCCCTCCCTTTTTTTGTGTGTTTTTTACATTTGCTTGTTTTGTTATTTTTCTCCTCATGATTTTTCTTTCTTTTCTTCTATTATTCTTGCTCTCTTTTCTCATTCCCAATACTCTCTTCTCCAGTGGTTGTGTTTGTTGTTGCTTAGGGATCTTGTGTATATTTTTTTCCACATTTTGTTGTGTTGTATTTTGTTTGGTTCTGTCAGCACCTCCACAACAGCTCACATGGCATCATTGGGGGTGAGCCTCATAGTCAGCCAGCCTAAGAAGAGATTCCACCCATGGGTGAGACAATAACATTCATGTGCTACTACAATAGGAGAACCCAAATAAGTCAAGGAAGGGGCTTTCCTAGAGTGCCAAGCCCAGGAGATCTAAGAGACTGCACAAAGGGGTCCCACAAAACACCTACTACATAAGACCACCTCACAAAGTCTGGAAGGCATAGCAGTTTTATCTAACACATAGAAACAAATACAAAGGGACAGCAAAAAGGAGGAGACAAAGAAAACCTGCAAAGGAAAGAAAAGGAGGAATTGCCAGAAAAAGAACTAAATGAAATGGAGACAAGTAATTTTTTAGATACAAAAATTCAAAGTTATGGTAATAAGAGTGCTCAAACAATTCAGTGAGAAATACAAGCAACTTAATGAGAATTATAAGGGACTTAATAGAAGTTACACCAACATGAAAAGAGAGTTTAAAACAATAAATAAGAATCAATTGGAAATGAATGTCATAGCTGAAATAAAGAACACCCTGGAAGGTTTCAAGCATATACTAGATGAATCTGAGGGTCTAATCAATGTATTAGAAGACAATATAGAATAAAACATCCATTCAGGGTAGCAAATGGAAAAAAATTAAAAAGCAAAGGAGAGTTTAGGGAGATTTGGTAAAACATGAAAAATCACAACATTTGCATCACAGGGGTGCCAGAAGAAGAAGAATCTAAGCTAGGAATAGAGAACTTTTTTAAAGAAATAATGGCAGAAAATTTCTCTAACCTGGTGAAGAAAAATGTCATTGAAATTTAAGAAAAACAGAAAGTCCCAATCAGGATGAACCCTAAAAGACCCACACATAGCCACATAATCATTAAAATGGCAAATATTAAAGTCAATAAAACGAATCTTAAAGGCTTCAAGAGAGAGATGGAAAGTTACCTACTAGGGAGTTCCCATTAGACTGTCAGCTGACTTCTCAATAGGCCAGAAGGGAATGGCATGAAGTATACAAAGTAATGAAAACCAAAGGACTGAACCCAAGACTACTCTATCCAGCAAAGCTATCATTTAAAATTGAAGGTAAAATAAAGAGCTTTGCAGACAGAAAAAGGCTAAAAGAGTATATTACCACCAAACCAGCACTGTAAGAAATGCTAAAAGGACTCTTGGAAGAAAAGACAGAGAGAAAGAGAAGAACACAGGCATAGAGAAAAAGAATGACAACAAATAAGTACCTAACAATAATAACCTTAAATATAAATGGCTTAAATGCTCCAAACATAAGACATAGAGTAGCTGAGTTATGCTGTCTAAAAACAAACCTACCTCAGAACAAAAGAGTCACATAGAATGAAAGTAGAGGCAAATGGAAATGAAAAACAAAACACACGAAAACACACTGGAGTAGCAATTCTCATATCTCATAAAATAGACTTCAAAGTGAAGTCCATAACAAGAGACAATGAAGTCCACTTATGATAATGAAAGGATCGATCCAACTAGAAGGATATAACTCTGGTAAATATATATGCACCCAATATAAGAGCATCCAAATATCCTATCTAATAATAGAGTAATATGCAAATAAGCATAACTCTGCTATGCCCACGATTGGGCCGGCAGGAGGCTGGGGGGCGGGACTCGGGGTGGCCTCTCAAAGGCCGGATTGGCCCGGACCCGCCCCCATCAGCATTCACGCGGTGGCGGAGGCGGTGGTGCCCAGACCCGCCCCATCAGCTTTCACGGGTTGGGGCGGCACCCGCTCCCGGACCCACCTCCATGCACTTGCACTGGGGGAGGGCCTGGTCAGCAGCCACCGAGGCTGCTTCAAGAGCCAAAGAAGGAGGCAGGGCCAGACCCCAGCGGCCGCAGCTGCTGCGGGGCCCGGGGAGCCAGGCAGGGCTGGACAGGCAACCTCAGGGTGGGCCTGGGGGTGGGTCCAGCAGTGCAGCTTGACAGCAGACAGCAGGGCCTGCTTGGCCGTAGCTGCCGGCAACCCACAACAGGCAAGTGGGCCTGCAGGCAGCACCCAGCAGGGCCTGCTTGGCTGTTGCCATGGCGACCCGGGAGCAGACAAGCGCAGCTGCAGGCAGCACCCAGCAGGGCTTGCTTGCCCATCGCTATGGTGTGGAGCAGGCAAGCCCCGCAGAGAGCAGAGAACCACAGGGAGCGGGCCTAAGCCATCAGCAGGACATGCCCTGAGGGCTCTCGGATTGGAGAGGGTACAGGTCAGTCTGAGAGACGCCCCCCCCCGTGCATGAATTTCAAGCACCGGGCCTCTAGTATATATATAAAAACTTCTGGAGAATTTTAAAAGATAGATGAAAAGAAATACAATCATAGTAGGGGATTTTAATACCCCACCAATATAACTAGATAGATCTTCTATACAAAAAGTCAACAAGGAACTATGATCCTAAATGATACACTACATCAGAGGGAATTAATTGACATTTATAAAACATTTCATCCCAAAGCTACAGAATATTTTGCACATGGGACATTTGCAAAGACAGACCACATGTAAGGACATGAAATAAGTATCTATAACTTAGAGAAGATTGAAATCATATCAAGCATCTTCTTGGGTCACAATGGCATATAAATAGAAATCAACTACAATAAAAACACTCAAAAACATTCAAACATGTGGAGGTTAAATAGCATGTTATTAAACAACAAATGGGTTACAATAGAGATCAAGAAAGAAATAAAAATAATTTGTGAAAATAAACACACAACAAACACAAATCTATGGGACACTGAAAGTAGTAGTTCATAGCATTACAGGCCTACCTCAAAAAATGATCTAACCCTACAATATAAAGAATTAGAAAGAGAACAACAGAAAAATCCAGAGTAAGTGGAAGGAAGGAAATAATAAAGATCAGAGTGAAAATAATTGACATAAAAGACAAAAAAAATACAAAAGATCAATAAAACCAAGAGCTGGTTCCTTGAAAAGATAAAAAAGATTGATGAACTTTTAGCCAGATACATCAAGAAACAAAGAGGACCCAAATAAACAAAATCAGAAACAAAATTAAAAACTGTTAACACAGAAATAATAAGAATCATAAAGAAATGCTATGAACAACTATATTCCAATAAACTGGACAACCTGGATGAAATGGACATATTCCTGGAAAAATACAGTCTTCTAAAACTCAATCAGGAAGAAAAAAAAAAAAGCTGAATACACTAATAAGAACTGATGAAATTGAAGCCATAATCAAACAACTCCCAGCAAACAAAAGCCCTGGTCCATATGTCTTCACAGGGGAGTTTTACCAAACATTCAAAGAACACCTATCCTCCTCCAACTATTCCAAAATAACCGAGACGAAGGAATGCTTCCAAGTTCTTTTTACCAGGCTAACATTAGCCAAATTCCAAAACCAGATAAAGACACCGCAAAGCAAGAGAATTACAGACCAATATCCCTGATGAATA
Organism: Eptesicus fuscus; assembly: GCF_027574615.1. Lineage (NCBI taxonomy): Eukaryota > Metazoa > Chordata > Mammalia > Chiroptera > Vespertilionidae > Eptesicus > Eptesicus fuscus. The sequence continues at coordinate 11,481,735 of NC_072474.1, forward strand.
TAGATGCTAAAATCTTCAACAAAATATTAGCAAATCAAATCCAGTAATGCATTAAATAGATCATGCAATATGACCAAGGGGGGTTTATTCCAGTAAAACAAGGCTAGTACAATATTTACAAACCAATACATGTGATACATCGCATAAACAGATTGTAAGACAAATTCACATGATCATATCAATTAATGCATAAAAAACAATCCACAAAATTCAACATCCCTCTTTTTCATTTAAATTATTTATTATTTAAAGTATTACATATGTCTCCTTTTTCTCCCATTGACCTCTCCCTGGCCGCTCCCCACCCCCACCAGCACATGCCCTCACCCTCCCAGTGTCCATATCCATTGGTTATGCTTATATACATGTATACAAGTCCTTTGGTTGATCTCTCACCCCCCCCCCACACACACCTGCTTTCCCTCTGAGGTTGGATGGTCTGTTTGATGCTTCTTTGTTTCTGGATCTATTTTTGTTCATCAGTTTATGCTGTTCATTATATTCCACAAAAGAGTGAGATCATGTGATATTTATCTGGTTTATTTCGCTCAAAATAATGCTCTCCAGTTCCATCCATGCTTTTGCAAATGGTAAGAATTTTGTGTGTGTTTTTGTTTGTTTGTTTGTTTGTTTGTTTGTTTGTTTTTCAGCAGCATAGTACTAGTATTCCATTGTGTGAATGTATCACAGCTTTGTAATCCACTCATCTGCTGATGGGCACTTAGGCTGTTTCAAATCTTAACTATGGTGAATTGTGCTGCTATGAACATGGGGGTGCATATATCATTTCTGATTGGTGTTTCTGATTTCTTGGGATATATTCCTAGAAGTGGGATTACTGGGTCAAATGGGAGGTACATTTTTAATTTTTTGAGGAAACTCCGTACTGTTTTCCACAGTGGCTGCACCAGTCTGCATTCCCACCAGCAGTGTACGAGGGTTCCTTTTTCTCTTCATCCTCACCAGCACTTGTCCTTTGTCAATTTGTTGATGATAGCAATTCTGACAGGTGTGAGATGGTACTTATTGTCCTTTGGATTTGCATCTCTCTGATGATTAGTGACTTTGAGCATGTTTGCATATGTCTTTTGGCCTTCCTTATGTCCTCTTTCAAAAAGTGTCTATTTAGGTCCTTTGCCCATTTTTTTATTAGATTGTTTATCTTTCTTTTGTTAAGTTGTATGAGTCCCCTATAAATTTTGGAGATTAAATTCTTATCAGGGATAACATTGGCAAATATGTTCTCCCATGCAGTGGGCTTTCTTATTGTTTTGTTGATGGTTTCTTTTGCTGTGCAGAATATTTTTATTTTGATGTAGTCCCATTTGTTTACTTTCTCCTTAGTTTCCATTCTCCTAGGAGCTGTACCGGTAAAGATATTGCTACCACATATGTCTGATATTTTGCTGTCTATGGATTCTAATAAGATTTTTATGAATTTCTGTCTTATGTTTAAGTCCTTTACCCATTTTGAGGGTTTTTGTGTTTGTGTGTGTGTATGTGTTGTGTGTGTGTGTGTATGGTGTAAGTTGGTGGTCTAGTTTCATTTTTTGCATGGATCTGACCAATTTTCCCAACACCATTTATTGAAGGGACTGTCTTGACTCCATTGTATGTTCATGCATCCTTTGTCAAATATTAATTGAGCATAATGGATTGGGTCAATTTCTAGGTTCTCTATTATTTTCCACTGATCTATATGTCTGTTCTTGTGCCAGTACCAGGCTGTTTTGAGAACAGTGGCTTTGTAATATAGCTTGTTATCTGGTATTCTGATCCTTCCTGCTTTGTTCTTTCTCAGGATTTCTGTAGCTATCCAGGGTCTTTTTCGTTCCATATGAATTTTTGGAGAGTTTTTTCTAGGTCTGTGAAACATGCCGTTGGTATTTTAATGGGAGTGCATTGAATCTATAGATTGCTTTGGGTAGTATGGACGTTTTAATGATGTTGATTCTACCAACCCATGAACACATTATTTTCTTCCATTTGTTTATGTTTTCCTCTATCTCTTTTTTCAATGTTCTGTAGTTTTCTCAGTACAAGTCTTTTACCTCCTTGGTTAAGTTTATTCCTAGGTATCTTAATTTTTTTGTTGCAAGAGTAAATGGGATTTTTTTTTTAGTTTCTCTTTTCGTGAATTCATTATTTATGTACAAAAAAGCCATAGATCTCTGGTTGTTAATTTTGTATCCTGCTATATTTCCAAATTCATTTATTAAGTCTAGTAGTTGTGTTTTTGTTGTTGTTTTTTTATGGAGTCTTTAGGGTTTTCTATGTACAATATCATGCCATTTGAAAATAATGACAATTATACTTCTTCTTTTCCAATTTGGATGCCTTTTATTTCTTCTTCTTCTCAGATCGCTATAGCTAGCACTTCCAATAGTATGTCAAACAGGAGTGGTGAAAGTGGACATCCCTGTCTTGTTCCTGTTCTTAGGGGAAATGGTTTTATTTTTTGCCCATTGAGTATGATGTTGGCTGTAGGTTTGTCATATAAGAATTTTATTATGTTGAGGTATGATCCCTCTATTCCCACTTTGCTGGAAGTTTTTATAAGGAAAGGGTGTTAGATTTTGTCAAATGCTTTTTCTGCATCAATTGATATGATTATGTGATTTTTGTCTCTTGATTTATGTGATGTATAACGTTTATTGATTTGCAGATATTGGACCAGCCTTGCATCCCTGGAATAAATCCCACTTGGTCATGGTTTAATTCTAGATCCGATTTGCTAGAATTTTGTTGAGGATTTTAGCATCTATGTTCATCAGGGATATTGGCCTGTAATTCTCTTTCTTTGTAGTGTCTTCATCTGGTTTTGGGATTAGGGTAATGCTGGCTTTATAGAAGGACCTTGGAAGTGTGTCTTCCTCTTGAATTTTTTAGAATAGTCTGAGATCATTAGGCAATACTTTGTTGAATAAATGAAAATAGCATACTGCAAAGTATTTAATAGTTGATACATGGGATGTCAGGGATACAGCTTTATAGAATATAACTGAACACTTTTATTATTATAAATAGCTCAAAATGTAGAAGAAATTTTTGATTTATCAATTCTCTTCTTAATATACATTTGTGTAGTGTCAAGTTTTAAATTGTTCGTTTTTATTTTTATTTTTTTAGAAATATTTGTATGGACGTATCCATTCATTTCTTTTGGAAAAAAGTAGGAAGATAATAGGATATATGGTAGGGAAATTTTTAAGATCAGACTTTGTTAATATATACATATGTATATATATATAATATAATTTTGTATATTGGCAAGGGATCTTTCCTTTTTTATGTTATTTTTTTGTTTTTGTTCATCAGTTTATGTTGTTCATTATTTCCCCTAGATGAGTGAGATCATGTGATACTAGAAATACACTTATAAGAATTGAAAATGAGACAAGTAATAATGGTTATGCTGAGAGGCAAATGAATCAGTCTGTAGTGAGTTTCTTTCTGGGCCAATAGTTCTTTTGAGTCCCAATTTCAATGTCAAACAGTTCCTTATGTGTACATGTCAGCAATGATATTTCAGTTCTGGATGGTGGACAAATGGTGGTAATGCAGGTCTGACCCTCTCTGGTTTGGTCCTGGGCAACCTGCGGTGACACACAGCTTCTGATTGCTAGTATGGCAAGGCGTCATCAGCGTCTTCCACCTCTGGACTGTTTCTCTTCTGTCTTCATGGCTGGAGCAGTCCTGTCAATTCCTCTCTGTTGCAGGAATCCACATGGTCTTAGAGTTGTTTTCTGAAAATATACAAACATATTCTCAAACAAAAGTTAATAAAGGAATATTTTCCATAAATTTGACTTGGGATCCTTTTTCATTTTTTGCCCAAATGATTTTCCTTTGGCTTGTTTTGACACCATGTGTGTTTTTCATGGGTGTCTTGCTATTAGCATTACAAATGAAAGTTAATTTTCTAAAGTAAAAATTTACTAGATGCAATTTACTTACAGGATATTTTTCCTTGCATGATATTCTTCTACTATCCCCCCTTTTTTTATTTAAATATTAGGAGGCTTTTGAAAATTTTATAATGTAGTCTTGATAGCTTTTTAATTTTTTGCACTAAAATATGACTGCTTTAGGTTCATTACAAGTTATGCAATTTTACCATGAGATGAACTACCAATAAAAATTTTAGTTAACACTTTAGGAACAGCTTTTTGTCCAGTACAATTAATTTTTCTAGAATATTTGCTTATTTCAATTAGCCAATTTAAATTAGTCTGAAAACTTGACTACTATTTTACTGTCCAATTTAATACTCTAACAACAATCTTATTTTACCCTGTAAATATTAGTGGAAAGGATTATTTGACTTCTTGAGAAGGCCCTGAGCATTCCTGGTGCTAGGCTGGATTTAGATATCAAAAACCCACTTCCCCATACCATGGATATAAGACAAGTCAAACAAGTCTTGTTGCAGTGAGAGGGCAGCTGCTTTCGGCCAAGTCTCTGTCTGTTACCTGGGTCCTGATTTGAGCTGGGCATGGGAAGCCAAGCAGCCATGGGGGCAAGAGTCTTCCCTCAGAAGGGGTGAGTGTTCAGGCCCCTGCAAAGTTGGGGGGGGTGAAGGTCTGTGCCTCACTCTTTTGACCCCCAAGTTCTCTCCTGATGGCCCCTCTACGACTGTGCCTGTCTTAGGTTGTTCCTTCCCTGAGAAATCTTACCCATCTCTGGCTAATCAGCCATCCTCTGGGGCCAAGCAGGGTGATGTGAGGTTCAGTTCTGTCTCCTTGGTAGCCTATGCCCCCGTGGCCTCCACGCCCAGCACCTGCCTTGGAATCCCCTCGCCTGCTGGCAGGGCCCCAGCACTGATCACATATCTTGAGGAACCCAGGTTTCTTCTCCAGGGAGGGCCCAGCTCACCCCACTGGGCGAGAGACAGATCCATGGTACCAACCACCACGAGGCTTCAACCTCGGCTTGAACAGAAAGCTCAGGCAACAGCTGTGGACAATTGGATTGTGCGAAGAGGGTCCTTCTTGGCCAAAAGGGCAAGAGGGGCCAATGTAGAATGCTCAGGTGCCTTCCCAGGGGGCCCTCTACCCAGTGGAAGGGATTAAATCCTTTCATGTCCTTTTTAAATTGCTGCCAGACATTCAAAGAATTAGTTTGCAAGTTTGTTTGGGATAATTGTACATTATGCTGTTGTAATTCTAAAATATCAAGAGATGTGTTACCTTTGTCTCCAAGAACCAAAAGGATGATTTTTTATTGATTCCCAAGGGTGTGGGGTACTATTATAGGTAATAGGGGTAACACAAATCTGGGAAAAATTATAATGACATTGTAGAATAATATCATGTACAGATATTTTTTGCTCTAGGCCATGGCAATTCCATTTCAAATTGGCTGTCAATTTCTTTTTGTATAGACAAGGTCTTAGTTACATTTTCTGCACCTCTCCCAGGAGCAAATAGTGATAGTCCCTTCCTTTGGTGTCCACACAAGCCAGAAACCTCTCTTTAATTTTACACACAAAGGAACAGTGGTTTGATTTTGTGTCATACAAAAGGGAAGCTGGGTGGCGACCCCTGTGTAATTATACTTCCTTGCCCCACCCATTTTCCTCCTGGATGACCAAGGTGTTTGGTATTATTGGTGACTACATCAGGCAGGGGATCAGCCCATGTAAGGGCTCTTACCCATGAAGGGTCAGGAACGTAAGTCCAAAATACTTCCCCATTTTTCCCAGGTAATATTACCGTACAGCTGATGACTGCTAGCATGGCAAGAAAGACGTTCTCAGGCATTCTTGGGGTTCTGGTTACCTCACAATTTCTTTTTTATTTTTATTTTTATTATTATTACTATTATTACTATTATTATTATTATTTTACATATGTGTCCTTATTCGCCCATTATCCCCCACTTCCCACTCATGCCCCACCCCCCTGTTGTCTGTGTCCATTGATTAGGCTCATATGCATGCTCACAAGTCCCTTGGTTGATCTCTCTCCCTTACTCCCACTGACCCCTCCTTCCCTGAGGTTTGAGGTTCTGATTGATGTTTCTCAGTCTCTGGATCTGTTCTTGTTCATCAGTCTATGCCATTCATTATATTCCACAAATGAGTGAGATCATGTGATATTTATCTTTCAACATTGCTAAACTCTTCTGAGTTCTAGTAGGATTTTTTTATAGATTCCTTGGAAGTTTCTATAGACAATCATGCTTATTTTCCAACTTCCTCTTGATATCCTCAGGCTAGTCCACAAATGTTCTTTTTATGACAATGATAAGAGGGCAAAAGAGCAAAAACCAACTTATGATCCAGCCCCACTGGACAGGCAAGTGATTGAGGCCATCCTAGTCTACCAAGTTTTAGAGTGGCAGAAAAATGGCTCAGTTTAGCCAAGCCCAAGTTCTAATCCACAAAATCCTAAGAAATTATAATAGTCTTTCTTTTAAGCCATGAAGTGTTTTAGATTATTTGTTATGCAATATTTAAACTAGAGGCTCAATAAACTAGAGGCTCGATGCACGAAATTCCTGCAAGGAGCTTGGCCTCTGCCATCACGTTGGCCACCTCTGCCTTGGTACCTGCTGCTGCGGTTCCACCGGAAGGTCATACAGAAGGATGTCTGGGCTAATTAGCATATTATACTTTTATTATTATAGATAACACACACAAATTCAAAATATAAATTATAGATTCTTTAGAAAACATGTAAAAGGGATTCTACCAACATTTCTAGATTTAAAACAAAATTTAATAAATATTTATGTATAAAAATTAATTTTTATAGTATATTTTATGAATATAACAATATTTTATTCTATCTATTTAGATAGGTACATGTATGATCCTATATAATAAAGAGTAATATGCAAATTGACCATCACTCCAACACACAAGATGGTTGCCCCCATGTGTACACAAGATGGCCATCACAAGATGACCGTCAGAGGAGGACAGTTGGGGGAGACCAGGCCAGCAGAGGAGGGAAGTTGGGGGACACCAGGCCTGCAGGGAAGGGCAGTTAGGCACAACCAGGCTGGCAAGGGAAGGCAGTTAGGGGTGACCAGGCCAGCAGGAGAGGGAAGTTGGGAGGACCAGGCCTGCAGGGGAGGGCAGTTGGGGGGGACCAGGCCTGCACGGGAGGGCAGTTGGGGGGGACCAGGCCAGCAGGGGAGGGCAATTAGGGGTTAACAGGCCAGCGGGGAAGGGAAGGTAGAGGCAATTGTGCCAGCAGAGGAGGGCAGTTGGGAGCACCAGGCCTGCAGGGGAGGGCAGTTGGGGGGGGGCCCAGGCTTGCAGGGGAGGGCAGTGGGGGGGACCAGGCCTGCAGGGGAGGGCAGTTAGTGGTGACCAGGCCAGCAGGGGAGGGCAATTAGGGATGACCAGGCCAGCAGGAGAGGGAAGGTAGAGGCAATTGGGCCAGCAGAGGAGGGCAGTTGGGGTGACCAGGCCTGCAGGGGAGGACAGTTAGGGGCAACCAGGCTGGCAGGGGAGCAGTTAAGTGCTGATCAGGCTGGCAGGGAAGTGGTTAGGGTGTGATCAGGTTGGCAGGCAGAAGTGGTTAGGGGCAATCAGGCAGGCAGGCAGGCAAGCAGTTGGGAGCAAGCAGTCCTGAGATAGGGCCTAAATGAGCAATTGGACATCCCTTGAGGGGTCCCAGAATGGAGAGGGTGCAGGCTGGGCTGAGGGACACACCCCCTCCCCTGTGCATGAATTTCGTGCACCGGGCCTCTAGTATATATATTAAAATCCTAATTATTTTCTCTTATCCTATAACCAAGTGATTTTGCCTCACTGCAATTATTTACCTTTTCTCATTTACTCTTTTTCACATAATTAATCTAGTACAGTCACTCAAGTACATTATAAATAAATTAAGAATTTAAATATCGCTCTTTCTTGGTGGAATTTTCAGTCATTTAATTTCTTAAGGGTTGAAATCTGGCTCCCTCAAAACCTAATAGCTGTCAACAGGCATAAAAAAAGCACCCGGCCCAATCCACAGGTAATTTCACCAGGTGCTTTTTACTGTAGAGATCAGAGGAAAACACAGTCGGGGCAGTAAAGATGGAAAATCATGCCTGGAGGCTGGTTAGCCAGTTCTCAATCTAGCTGTCACTTTGTGCATGGTGCATTTTATTGAACCACTTCCCTCTGGCACAAACAGGAAGTCTATCAGTGGGCCCAATTTTGAGGTCAATGGTTATGTTGATTAAGAATTACCAATACTCTCAAATGCAGAGTTGTGAAATCCCTTCTAATAAGGTGAAAAAGATATAATAAGATTGAGAATGGCACAGGCTTTACAATACCTGCTATTTAGAAACATTTTTCTTATAAAACTATTTAACCTTTATAATTTAATCATCATTTTTATTGCTTGAATCATGTATAAATATACAGTGTATATTATATCATTATGTAAGCACATGAGAAAGAACTAGGTGTGCATTAAAAGTTAAAGGTATTTTAAGCTTCTAGTTCTGTGCAAAGTTGAAACAGAAATTCTGTTTATATTTGGAGCAAGGATATTAGGTAGAGCCCCAATGCAAGGTTAGAAAAATTAGCAAGCCTGTAGCAATGGGTAGTCTAGGGCAGTGCCACATGACTCAAAGTTTCACAAAGTCTTAAATTTGGTCAAGTTTATTTTTCACATTGGATGCTTATCACCTATGATTGTACATGAATAGCAAACATAAATAAATATTTTTATTTATCAACTAGAGGCCCGTGCACGAAATTCGTGCATGGGTGGGGGGGGGGTCCCTCAGCCCAGCCTGCATCATCTCCAATCTGGGACTCCTCGAGGGATGTCTAATTGCCCGTTTAGGCCTGATCCCAGCAGTATCGGGCCTAAACAGGTAGTCATCCCTCTCACAATCCAGGACTGCTGGCTCCCAACTGCTCGCCTCCCTGCCTTCCTGATTGCCCCTAACTGCTTCTGCCTGCCAGCCTAATCACCCCTAACCACTCCCCTGACAGCCTGATTGATACCTAACTGCTCCCCTGCAGGCCTGGTCACCCCTAACTGCCCTCCCCTGCAGGCCTGGGTTGCCCCCCCAACTGTCCTTCCCTGCAGGCCCGGTTGCCCCTAACTTCCCTCCTCTGCCAGCCTGGTCACCACTAACTGCCCTCCCTTGCAGGCCTGGTCCCTCCCAACTGCCCTCCCCTGCTGGCCTGATTGCCCACAACTGCCCTCCCTTGCAGGCCTGGTCCCTCCCAACTGCCCTCCCCTGCTGGCCATCTTGTGGCGGCCTTCTTGTGTCCACATGGGCGTAGCCATCTTTGACCACATGGGGGCAGCCATCTTGTGTGTTGGAGATCGGTCAGTTTGCATATTACTCCTTTATTAGATTGGATAGAGGCCTGGTGCACAGGTGGGGGCTGCTGGTTTGCCCTGAAGTGTATCCCAGATCAGGGTGGGGGTTCCCTTGGGGCATGGGGCGACCTGGGCAAGGGGCCTGTGGTGGTTTGCAGGCTGGCGACACCCCCTGGCGACCCAAACGGAGGCCCTGGTATCTGGGATTTATTTATCTTCTATAATTGAAATTTTGTAGCCTTGAGTGGAACCAAGCCTCCTGCTTGCTCTGTGGCCGCAGCCATTTTTGTTGGGATTTATTTATCTTCTATAATTGAAACTTTGTAGCCTTGAGCGTCGGGCTGGCCAGGGCAGCAGGGAAGCTTGGTTTTCTCCATTGCCGGGGAAACCCAAGCCTCCTGCTTGCTCCGTGGCTACAGCCATCTTGGTTGGGTTAATTTGCATACTCACTTCTGATTGGCTGATGGGCATGGCTTGTGGGTGTAGCAGATGTACGGTCAATTTGCATATTACTCTTTTATTAGATAAGATGACTACACTGATAGGTCAGGTTTTTAAAATAATATTTGATAAATACCAATAATGAAGTTTTGCCTTAATTTTTAGAAATATCAAAAGAAAAAATTTTAGATATATGTTTCATTATTATTCTAATCCTAATTACCACTAAAAGTTATTCTTAGCTTTTCAAAACACAAACTTCTCATAGATACAATGGAAACATTGACTTATGTGTAAATCAAGCTGAATTAAACTGAAATATATTCATTCTGTAGCGACATGAAAACTCAGTTGTAATAAAGATTTAGGATTCTGATCAAGAGTCTAAATCAAATGATGAGTTTGTGTCTATATCTATTTTATATAATACATATCTATCTAGTTAAACATATATATTTATATGGGATGTATATGTGTATATAGTATGTATATATCCTTATTAATATAAAGAAATATAAATTATTTGAAAGTGACAATAATTTATTTTAATATATTTCCATTTTCCTAAAAGCATTGATACTATTCCTCTCATTTGTTTTATATGAATAGAGTTTTAGAAATAGCACCACCTTCTTTAAAAACATTATTTCATTTATTAGCCTGTGACATAATGTTTTCATAAATAATTGAAAAAATTAATATGGAACGTCTTAAGTTGTAAAAAGTAATTAAATTAGCATATTAAAGTAGTAAAACTAATAAAGAATAGGAATTTCCATTTAAGTCTTTTATCCATTTTGAATTTATTCTTGTGTATGGTGTAAGCTGGTGGTCAAGTTTCTTTTTTTTTTTTTTTTTGCATGTACCTGTCTAATTTTTCCAGCACCATTTATTAAAGAGACTGTCTTTACTCAATTGTATGCTCTTGCCTCCTTCGTTAAGTATTAATTGACATTAGAGACATGGATTGATTTCTGGGCTCTCTGTTCTGGTCCATTGATCTACATGCCTGTTGTTATGCCAGTACCAGGCTGTTTTTGTTGTTGTTATTTGTTTGTTTGTTTTGGGGTTTTGTTTTTTTTTACAAAGTGTAGAAAAGAAAGCAAACTTTATTAACTACAACAAAAATATACTTAGGAGAGTGAAACAAGGAAGGGCATAGCAGAAGCAACAGGAGAGCATAGTCTGGGCTGCTTGTGTCATGGGGAGTCAGAGAAAAGGTGGGCCTTGGGAGATAGGTTCAGGGGGTGGTAGCCCAGGATGAATTGACACTGCCCACTGCTCCTAAGGTTTCAAGTCTCACAGGGTCCCTTAGAGGTTAAGGGATATGGAAGTGGGGAGGGAATGGCACGGGTGTGTTCCTGACAGGGAGAGCCAGTACCCGGCTGTTTTGATCAGAGTGGCTTTGTAGTACAATTTAATATGCAGTATTGTGATCCCTCTAACTTTGTTCTTTCTCAAGATCGCTGAGGCTATTAGGCGTCTTTTGGGTTCCTTATAGATTTCTGGAATATTTGTTCTAGATCTGTGAAGTATTCCATTGGTATTTTAATAGGAATTGAATTGAATCTATAGATTGATGTGGGTAGTATGGACATTTTAATTATGTTAATTCTTCCAATCCAAAAACATAGTATATGTTTCCAATATTTGTATCTTCCTCAATTTCTTTCTTCAATGTCCTATAGTTGTCAGCATACAGGTCTTTTATCTCCTCAGTTAAATTTATTATTAGGCTCCTTATTTTTTTGTGGTTGTTGTTGCAAGTAAATGAGCTTGTTTAGATTTTCTTTCTGATAGTTCATTATCAGTGTATACAAATGCCACTGATTTCTAAATATTAATTTTGTATCCTGCTACTTTGCTAAATTCATTTATTAGACCTAGTATTTTTTGGTGGAGTCTTTAGGATTTTCTATGTACAATATCATGTCATTTGCAAATCATAACAATTTTACTTCCTAAAACACCAATCAGAAATAATATATGCATCCCCACGTTCATAGCAGTTTTATTTACAACTAGAGGCCCGGTGCAAGGATTTGTGCACCAGTGGGGTCCCTCAGCCTGGCCTGTGCCCTCTCACAATTTGGGCAGCCTCGGGAGATGTAGTAATGCCCCGCTCTGGCTCATCCCAGCTTCGCTGTGTTTGCCGCCACTTGGTAGCACTGCCACAGAGGCAGGAGAGGCCCAGCATCTGACACCCAATGGTCAGCTGAGTGGCCCTCCCGCTGTGGGAGTGCACTGACCAGAAGGGGGCAGTTTTTACATTGAGTGTCTGCCTCTGGTGATCAGTGCACATCATAGCGACTGGTCGACCAGTCATTCGGTCATTTTGTCACTTAAGCTTTCATATATATATACTAGGGGCCCAGTGCACAAAATTCGTGCTCTGGGGGTGGGGGGTCCCTCAGCCCAACCAGCCCCCTCTCACATACTGGGAGCCCTCAGGGGATGTCCTACTGACAGCTTAGGGGGAGCGGGCCTAAGCCGTAGTCTGGCCTCCCTTTGTGGGAGGTGACCAGGCTGATCAGGGGAAGGCACCAGCCCAATAACCCCGCTGCTGCAGCCACTGCCAGTCACCACAACCACCAAGGTGTTTTCATCAACATGGACTCCAATCCCTTCACCATGAAAAAATGACAACTTTCTTTAGGCATTTTCAAGATGTGTCTTTCATAGGATATGGCATTTCTTTCTTTCTTTTTTTTTTTTTATCCTCACCTGAGTATATGTTTCCATTGACTTTTACAGAGTGTGGAAGAGAAAGGGAAAGACAGAGAGAAACATCAAAGTGAGAGGAACATTTTGATTGGTTGCCTCCTGCAAGAGTCCTGACCTGGGCCCCAGCCAGGGAGGAGCCTGCTACCTAGGTACATGCCCTTGATCAGAATCGAACCCAGACCCTGTGGTGGGCAGGCCAAGGCTCAACCACTGAGCCAAACTGGCTAGAGAAGGATATGACATTTCTTAGCCCTCCAGCAGCGGACCTTCGTTTTTTTTCTCCAGGAGTGTGGTGGAAAAACCCTAGATCACCTTTAGGATTCTTATTACCCAAGTTACTAAGAATATTACCAGTGGCATAAAGGAAGCTTAGCCAATGAGCAGTCAGAAAAGGTGTTTCCTCTGTAGTTCACACTAATCGCTGGCTGGGCCCTGCCCAGGCCTAAAGCCTCTGGCCAATGCTTTAGGCCTGTGCAGGGGACCCCCAGCTCCCTCCGATCGCTGGCTCTGCCCCTGCCCCCTTGGCTCTGATTGCAGGCTTGGCCCTGCCCAGGAGCCCCTTGGCTCAGGCCCTTCCCAGGCTGCTCAGGGCCCACGTGGGGCCTACCTCAGAGTGACCTGGGTGCCAGGATGTTCCCGGGACCCAGGCGCTGGGCGCCTATGTATGCAAATTAACATCCATCTTTGTTGGATTAATTTGCATACTCACTCTGATTGGCTATGGGCATAGTGGAGGTATGGTCAATTTACATGTTTGTCTATTATTAGGTAAGACTAGAGGCCCAGTGCATGAAAATCGTGCATGGGGGGAGGGTCCCTCAGCCCGGCCTGCACCCTCTCCCATCTGGGACCCTTCGGGGGATGTCTGGGATGGGATCAATCCTAAACTGGCAGTCAGACATCCCTCCTTCAATCCAGAGCCACTGGCTCCTAACTGCTCTACTGCCTGCCTGCCTAATCACCCCTAACCACCTCTGCCTGCCGGCCTGATGCCCCTAACTTCTCCCCTCCAGCCTGATCACCCCTAACTGCATCTGCCTGGCAACCATATCACCCCTAACTACCTCTGCCTGCCAGCCTGATCCCCTCCTAACTGCTCCCCTGATGGCCTGATCACCCCCTAACTGCTCCTCTGCCAACCTGATCACCCCCTAACTGCTCCTCTGCTGACCTGATTGCCCCCTTACTGCTCCCCTCCTGGCCTGATCACCCCTAACTGCTCCCCTGCCAGCCTGATCACCCCTAACTGTCTCTGCCTGTCAACCTGATCACCCCTAACTACCTCTGCCTGCCAGCCTGATCACCCCCAACCACCTCTGCCTGCCAGCCTGATCACCCCCTAACTGCTCCCCTGCTGGCCTGATCCCCCCTAACTACTCTTTTGCCAGCCTGATCACCCCCCTAACTGCTCCCCTGCTGGCCTGATTGCCCCCTTACTGCTCCCTTGATGGCCTGATCACCCCTAACTGCCTTCCACTGCTGGCCTGATCACCCCTAACTTCCCTCCCCTACCAGCCTGATCACCCCTAACTTCTCTCCCCTGCTGACCTGATCTCCACAACTGCTCCCCTTCCCACCTGATCGCCCCCTAACTGCCCTCTCCTGCCGGCGTGACTGCCCATAACTGCCTCCCCTGCCAGCCTGATTGCCCCTAACTACCCTCCCCTGCTGGCTTGATCATCTCTAACCACCTCTGCCTCAACCCCTGCCACTGTGGCTTTGTCCTGAAGGACATCTGGAAGATGTCCAGAAGATGTCCAGTCTAATTAGCATTTTAACCTTTTATTAGTATAAATAATCCATATATATATAAAGCCAGTGACCATAACGACCATAACAACCATAATTACCAGTTACTATGATGCCCACTATGGCCAGAAAACTGGACTGATTAGGGTGTGGGGCCAACTGACCAAATTTGCAGCCCCTCCCCCCTGCCAGCCTACCCCTGATCAGACTCTCCCACCCCAATCAAGAGTGGGGCGAGCTGGCCAAGTGCCCTCTCCCTTCCCCCTGGCAAGCCCTACCCCTGATCAGTCTCCCCAACCATGATAGGCCAGCAGGCCTTCCCCCCAACCAGCCCATCCGTGATTGCACTGCCCCACACCAATAGGGGATGGGGATGGCCAGCCAACCTCCTGCAGCTCCTCCCTCAGGTTGGCCCCACCCCTTATTGTCCCCCAACACCCTGATCGACCCATAGCCCCTCCCCCTGCTCATCCTCACCCCAGATCAGCCCTCCCCACCCCAATCAGGGTTGGGGCCAGCCAGCCAATCACCTATAGCCCCTTCCCACAGCTGGCCCAGACCTGATTGGGCCCAATAGGGGCAAGCCAGCCAGCCGACCTCCTGCTATCTCCTCCTCCTGACAGTCCCAGCCCTGATCCACCCCAATTGGGGCAGGCCAGCCGGACCCCACCCGTGCACGAATTTGTGCAGTGGGCCTCTAGTATATATATTCTAATATATAAAAAGCCAGGGGTCATCATGACCTAAACGACCAGACAGATGACCAAACAGCAGACTGCATGGGGTGACCAGGCCGGCAGAGGGGTTAGTGAGGGACAACAAAACAACTAAACAGCAGGCTGCATGGGGTGACCAGGCCGGCAGAGGGAGCAGTAAGGGGCGACCAGGCTGGCTGGGGGGGCAGTTAGGGGTGACCAGGCTGGCAGAGGGGAGGAGTTGGGGGTGACCAGGCCATCAGGAGTGGCAATTAGGGGTGATCAAACCTAAACTGGCAGTTGGACATCCCCTGAGGGATCCCGGATTGGAGAGGGTGGAGGCTGGGCTGAGGGGACCCCCCCCTCCATGCATGAATTTCATGCACCAGGCCTCTAGTATATAGATAACCAAGATCAGCAAACAGTCCAAGTGCCCATCAATGGATGAGTGGATAAAAAAGCTATGCACAATGGAATACTACAAAGTTATAAAAAAGAAGGAACTCTAATCTTTTGTGACAGCATGGGTAGACCTGGAGATTATTATGTTAAGTGACATAAGCTAGTCAGAGAAAGACAAATACCATATGATCTCATTTATATGTGGAATCTAATAAACTGAATAAATTGATGAACAAAATAGAACAGAGTTATGGGCAGGCAAATATAACAGACTGACAGTGATTGGGAGGTGAGGGGTGAGGGAAGTCTAGATGAAAGCAAGTGAAGAGATTAGTTGTAGCCCATGGACACAGACCACAACAGGGTGATGGCCAGGTGGTGCTGTGTGGAGGTGGCAAAGCATGGGGGGGAATGAGGAACATGTATAATTATGTCAACAATCCAAATAAATAAATAAAATAGACAATATGCTAAAGTACATATTTTGGAGTGACATAAAGAAAACAAAAGGAATTTATAATGAAGTATCATAAGCAGTGACACAAGTTCCTAGGATTCAAATATCTATTCTAATTATTTGGTAGATTATGCTCTTTTGCATATTAAGTTTGAGAAATAGAAAAATTTTCTATTGGTTTCCCAAACACCAAAATGATTAATGTAAATATGTCAACTATGTGTAGTAGTATTTTGTTTTTGTTAAGGAACATTTTTTTTAAATTTTAAATATTGTGATATTAGAAAATTTCTAAGTGATGCCTTAAAACATACAATCTTATTTGTAATCTTTAAAAAATAAATATATAAACACCCTTTAATGAGGTGCCATTAAAACTGAATTTAAATGGTTATATCAGTGATTCTAAACAATAGGCCTGCCGAAACCGGTTTGGCTCAGTGGATAGAACATCGGCCTTCGGACTGAAGGGTCCCAGGTTCGATTCCGGTCAAGGGCATGTACCTTGGTTGCGGGCAGATCCCCAGTTGGGGGTGTGCAAGAGGCAGCTGATCAATGTTTCTCTCTCATTGATGTTTTTAACTCTCTATCCCTCTCTCTTCCTCTCTGTAAAAAATCAATAAAATATATTTTTAAAAAAAAAAATAAAATAAAATAAACAATAGGCCTGGGGATAACTGGGGATCCCTATGATCCTTTTCAGGGCTCTGTAATGTCAAAACTATTTTAATACTTAATAATACTTAGAAGTAATTTACTTTTTTTTTAACCTTCATTTCTTCATGAATATATGGGGAACAAAATGCTTATAGATATAGGTTCTGATTCCACTTTTAATTAACCCTTAAAGATGCTATCACTTGTTGAACTTTTTGTAATATTAAATTAGAATTTCCACAATTATCTGAAAAAGCTATTAAACATTGCCCCCTATCTTTGTGAGGGCAGGATTTATTCATATTTCAACCAAAACAGCATATTATAACAATTGACAGGCAAACATGAATATAATAATCCAGCTGTCTACCAATAAGATAGATAATTTAAAAATTTCAGAAATGCAAAACAATGCTATGCTTGAATGTTTTTGTTTTGAAAATAATATACATCGTGGGCAAACAGTTGTGAGTACACAAAACAAAGTCTATTCTTGTTTTATTATTCATTAACTAGAGACCCGGTGCACGAAATTCGTGCACGGAGGGGGGTTGTCCCTCAGCCCAGCCTGTACCCTCTCCAATCTGGGACCGGGATTGGGCCTAAACAGGCAGTTGGACATCCCTCTCATAATCCAGGACTGCTGGCTCCCAACTGCTTGCCTGCCTGCCTTCCTGATTGCCCCTAACCGCTTCTGCCTGCCAGCCTGATCACCCCCTAACTACTCTGCTGCCAGCCTGTTTGCCCCCAACTTCCCTCCTCTGCCAGCCTGGTTACCCCTAACTGCCCTCTCCTGCAGGGTTGATCACATCCAACTGCCCTCCCTTGCAGGCCTGGTCCTTCTCAACTGCCCTCCTTTGCAGGCTGGGTGCCTCCCAACTGCCCTCTCCTCCTGGCCATCTTGTGGTGGCCATCTTGTGTCCACATGGGGGCAGGATATTTGACCACATGGGGGCAGCTATATTGTGTGTTGCAGTGATGATCAATCTGTAGATTACTCTTTTATTACATAGAATAGAGGCCTGGTACAGGGGTGGAGGACAGCTGGTTTGCCCTGAAGGGCGCCTGGGATCAGGTGGGGGTTCCCTTGGGGTGTGGGGGGGCCTGAGTGAGGGGCCTGTGGTGGTTTGCAGGCGGGCCACGCCCCCTGGCAACGCAAGCAGAGGCCCTGGTATCTGGAATTTATTTTCCTTCTACAATTGAAACTTTGTAGCCTGGAGCAGAGCCAAGCTTGGGGCTCCCTCCAAGGCTGGTAGCCATTTGTGTTGGGGTTATAAGTGAAACTTTGTTGCCTTAAGTGGGTGGGCCCGGCCAGGGTGTGCAGAAAGCTTTGCTTCCCTTGTTGCCGGCGGCAACCCTGGCCTGCTCTCTCAAGCTCCATTCTGCCGCCATTTGTTTGAATTTGTTTACCTTCTATAATTGAAACTTTGTAGCTTGAGTCGAGGCTTAGGCCTGGCAAGGGCAGGCGGAAAGCTTGGCTTCCTCTGTTACCTAGGAAACCTTGCTCTTTGTGGCTGTAGCCATCTTGGTTTGGGTTAATTTGCATGCTCGCTCTGATTGGATGGTGGGCGTGGCTTGTGGTGTGTCGGAGGTATGGTCAATTTGCATATTTGTCTATTATTAGATAGGATTATTGTATTATTTTCCGTATGAACAATTGTAAATCTACTTTTGCCACATCCTATATTCAAAAAAATATGTTCTTTGTATTAATGTATACTTAGTTTATTTTTCATATATCAATTAAATGAGTATATTAAAACTTAGAGCTTTATGTTATGGCATATGTTAATAGGTGTAATCATATAAATAAAATTCTCAATGAATTTGAAATGTGATAAATCTGCTAAAGTCAATATTTGAGAATTACTGATTTAAATGTTAAGTAAAACAATAAACATTGGTTAAAGTATGTTTATCTTTCATCAAATTGGACATATTCTTCTGACATATATGTTCTTAGTTTCATGATTTCCATTTTGATACTGTCTTTGATTAAACACTTATATTTATAGTACACTGTATTGTTAAAAACAGAAAACAGCACAATCAATATTAATGATTAACAGGAAGGAATTGCTTTAATAAAATTGAAACAACCATAGAGTGAAATATTAAGGATTATAAATAATTATTTGTGGCTACATATGTTAAAAAGGATATATGTTTATATTCTTTTTTTAAGTTTCTATTTCATTATTTTATAAAATTACAAAATTATAAAACTGGCAGGTGATTTCTGCTTTTTTTTTGGTTATGAACATTTTTTATATTCTACTTTTGTGTATATATATAAACTGAGTGGCCAGATTATTATGATATCTGAATGCATAATAATCTGGCCACTCAGTGTGTATATATATATAAAGATAGATAGATGGTAGATAGATAGATGATAGATAGATAGATAGATAGATAGATGATAGATAGATAGATAGATAGATAGATAGATAGATAGATAGATACTAAAGGCCCAGTGCATGAAATGAAATTCGTGCACAGGGGGGTGGGGGGGAGGGTTGTCCCTCAGGCCAGCCTGCACCCTCTCCAAGCTGGGACCTCTCTAGGGATGTCCGACTGCTGGCCCCCAACTGCTCGCCTGCCTGCCTGCCTGATTGCCCTAACCTCTTCTGCCTGCCAGCTTAATCACCCCCTAACCACTCCCCTACCAGACTGATTGATGCCTAACTACTCCCCTGCTGGCCCGATTGCCCCTAACTGCCCTCCCCTGACAGCCTAGTTGTCCCTAACTGTCCTCCCCTTCAGGCCTGGTCTCCCCCAACAGCCCTCCTCTGCAGGCCTGATTGACCCTAACTGTCTACCCTTCAGGCCTGGTCACCCCCAACTGCCCTCCCCTGTTGGCCTGGTCACCCCTCACTGCCCTCCCTTGCCAGCCTGGTTGCCCCTAACTGTCCTCCCCTTCAGGCCTGGTCACCCCCAACTACCCTCCCCTGCTTGCCCAGTCACCCCTAACTGCCCTCCCTTGCCAGCCTGGTTGCCCCTAACTGCCCTCCCCTGCTGGTCTGGTTGCCCCCAACTGCCCTCCCCTGCAAGCCTGGTCACCCCCAACTGCCCTCACTTGCAGGCTTGGTCACCCCCAACTGCTTTCCCCTGCTGGCCTATCCCCCCCAACTGCCCTCCCCTGCTGGCCTGTCCCCCCCAACTGCCCTCCCCTGCAGGCCTGGTTGCCCCCAACTCTCCTCTCCTGCAGGCCTTGTCCCCCAACTGTCCTTCCCTGCAGGCCTTGAACCTCCCAACTGCCCTCCCCTGCAGGCCTGGTCCCCCACCTGCCCTCCTCTGCCAGCATGGTCACCCCTACTGCCCTCCCCTGCAGGCCTGGTCCCTCCCAACTGCCCTCCCCTGCTGGCCTTATCGCCCACAACTGCCCTCCCCTGCTAGCCATCTTGTGTACACTTGGGAGTGGCCATCTTATGTGTTGGAGTGATGGTCAATTTGAATATTACCTCTTTCTTATGTAAGAGATTATATATATATATATATATATACATATATATATATATATATATATATGTCAATTTGAATATTACCTCTTTCTTATATAGGAGATTTTATATATATATATATATATATATATATATATATATATATATATATATACACACACATATATATATACATATATACATATATACATATATATACACACACACACACACACACATATATATATATATTAGAGTCCTGGTGCATGAATTCGTGCATGGGTGGGGTCTGGCTAGCCTGACCAGGGGGAGTGGACATGGGCAGTGGCCAGCCTGCCGGCTGGTCGAACTCCTGGTCAAGGGGACAATTTGCATATTAGCCTTTTATTATATAGGATGTACTCTGAGTGGCCAGATTATTATGCCTTCAGAGATCATAATAATCTGGCTACTCAGTGTATATCTGATTGTTTTTCCTGACAAAATTCCTATATTCTGTATTATGTATGGCAAAAAAGATATTATAAAGAATAATTTACTTCTATGGTCTTCTGTCAAAAAAAGTAATGCACTTAATAGAAATGTTTATTTTTAACATTAAGTATGAACTATTTTTAGCTAATAATATTACATTGATTAACTTGACTGATAAATCTATGTTTTCTCTAAATATACTTTAAAAAACAAAATTTTAAATCAAGAAATTTAGCTCAGTATAAATCTTTAGAATACAGTATAAGTGATAGATTATTCCTACCAAAATTCTGAAGCCTAGCTTAAAATTTTGCTCCTTTAACACATAGCAATATTTGCTCTTTTAAAAGTGTTTTATGCTGAATAAAAATAACCATGAGAACATTAGCAATAACAAAATTCAAATTTGATCATCTGCTCTGTTATTAGTATTCAGTTGTCCCATAAGCTCTTAAAGTATTTTATATGAGTGGCAATTGTTATAGTGCTTGACCTAATGTCACTTAAATTGTCAGAGGTGATAGTCTCTTAAACAGACACTTGTAATAGAACTATGAGGAACTATGGTTGTTTCAAAGCAGAGATTTGACCTGAAGTTTTCTTGTTGAGCTTTAGATAAATCAATTTCAAAATCAGAAGATGAAAATTTTTCAATTTTCAAAGCATCAAACCATATCCATTTAAGCTTTATGCACAAGTATTCTTTAAATAATGAGCAGTCCTAAGAAAACTATTGTAAAGACCTAAAAACAAGCTTTATGTGCTAGCTCTCTTCATATTAAAAATAGCAAAATAGGATTCTATTTTCAGGAATGGTATGCTATAAAAGTCAAAATATATTTATAAACATCCAATTTAAATGTTTATCTATAAAGCACCAAATTATTCTTATGTTATTTAAAAAATTGACCTATTGGGTGCAACAATAGACAATATCAACATAAACATAAGTACTTCTTTTAAAAAGCAATAAAAACAATCTTGAAAATCCTACTATTTCACTTTTTAAAATAATTCAACATAACCTATACAGTCATACCTCAGAGATAATGCAGGTTCAGTTCTAGACCACAATAAAGCAAGTACATGAATATTTTAGTTTCTCAACTCATATAAAATTATGTTTACACTACACTGTAGTCTGTTAACTGTGCAATAGCAATATGTATAAAAATGTGCATACCTTAGTTTAAAACTAGTTTATTGCTAAAAAATGATAACCATTATCTGACTTTGAAATGAGTTGTGATCTTTTTGCTGGTGCAGAACCATGCCCTGACCTTGATGGCTGCTGACTGATCAACGTGTTTTGCCACATTGACTGACTCTTTCACTAACAATTTTTCTACGGCATGCAATACTAATTGGTAGTATTTCACCCACAGTAGAACTATTTTCAAAATTGGAGTCGATCCTGTCAAATTCTGTCACTTTTTATTCAACTAAGTTTATGTAAATCTTAGTCCTTTGTTGTCATTTTAATAATGTTTACATCTTCATCAAGAGTAGATCCCATGTCTGGAAACCACTTTATTTGTTCACCCATAGCAAGCAACTCCTCAACAGTTAAAATGTCATCATGATATTAAATCTATTCAAGTCACATCTTCAGGCTCCACTTCTAATTCTAGTTATCTTGTTATTTCCACCACTTCTGAAGTTGTGAACCCCTCAAAGTCATCCAAGAGGGCTGGAATCAATTCTTCATCCAAACTCCTACTATTGTTGATATTTTGACCTCTTTTCATGAATCATGAATGTTCTTAATAGCATCTGGAATGGTAAATCCTTTCCAGAAGGTTTTCAATTTACTTTGCTCAGGTCCATCAGAAGAATCATAATCAATGACAGCTATAACCTTACAAAATTTATTTCTTAAATAATAAGATTTGAAAGTCAAAATTACTCCTTGATCCATGTGCTCAGAATGGATGTTGTGTTAGCAGGCATAAAAACAACATTAATCGTGTTATATATCTTCCTCAGATCTCTTGGGTGACCAGGTACATTATCAATGAGCAGTCCTATATTGAAAGGGATCCTTTTTTCTTAGCAATATGTCTCAACAGTGGGCTTAAAATATTCAGTAAATAATGTTGTAAACAGATGTACTATAATCCAGGCTTTGTTGTTCCAAATGCAGGCAGAGTATATTCAACATAATTCTTAAGGCCCATAATTACTATTTTTGGAATGGTAAATGAGCATTGGCTTCAACATAAAGCCACCAGCTCCATTAGTCCCTATCAAGAGTTGCTCAGTCCTTTGAGGCTTTGAAGTCAGTCCTTGACTTCTCTTCTCCAGCTGTGAAAGTCCTAGAAGGCATTTCCTGCCAACACAAGGCTGTTTTGTTTACATTAAAAATCTGTTGTGTAATGTAGCCACCTTCATTATCTTAGCCAGATCTTCTACATAACTTGTTGCAACTTCTACATCAGCACTTGCTACTTCCCCTTGTATTTTTATATTATTTATTTCCTTACACCTCATGAACCAACCTCTGTTAACTTCAAACTTTTCTTCTACAGCATCCTCACCTCTCTCAGCCTCCATATGAAGAGAATTAGGGCCTCACTCTGAATTAGGCTTTGCAGGCGTCCTCAAACCACGGCCCGCGGGCCACATGTGGGTGTTTTTGTCGTTTTGTTTTTTTACTTCAAAATAAGATATGTGCAGTGTGCATAGGAATTTGTTCATAGTTTTTTTTAAACTATAGTCCGGCCCTCCAATGGTCTGAGGGACAGTGAACTGGCCCCCTGTTTAAAAAGTTTGAGGACCCCTGGTTTAAGGGAATGTTGGGGCTGATTTGATCTTCTATCCAGACCACTAAAACTTCATCCACAGCAGCAATAAAGTAGTTTTTCTTTCTTATCATTGGTGTGTTCAATGGAATAGCACTTTTAATTTCGTTCAAGAACTTTTCCTTTGTATTCACAACTGGGCTAAGTGTCCGATGCAAGAGGTCTTGCTTTTGGCCTCTCTCAGCTTTCAATATGTCTTACTCACTGAGCTTCATATTACAAGCTTTTGATTTACAGTAAAAAAAAAAAAAATAAAGAAAGAAATAAGTGAATTTCTTTGAATACTTAGAGACCATTATAGGTTGTGTCTTGGGGAATAAGGAGACTGTAATAGTCGGAGAGAGACAGGTGGAATGGCCAGTCTATACAGCAGTCAGAGCACACACAAAATTTATGGATTAAGTTCACCTTCTTACGTGGGAATGGTTTGTGGTATCCCAAAATAATTACAATAGTAACATCAAAGATCACTGATTATAGATCACATAAAAATATAATAATAATAATTATTAGAAAAATTCCCAAAATGTGACAGAGGCATGAAGTAAGCAAATGCTATTGAAAAAAAAAAAAAAAAAAAAAAAAAAAAGGACTTAAATAGACTTACTCAGTGCAGGTTGCCACAAATCTTAAATTAGTAAAAATATATGTCTGCAAAGTGCAGTAAAACAAGATATGTTTGTAATTTGCAAGTCTTTCTGGTAATCATATAGGTCTAGTACTTGCATATTAACTCATTTGGCAAAATACCAGGAGTCAGGGATAACTAACAGGAATAAATAATTTACCTAGGCCTTATAAAAGAAATGCAAAGGATCATATACTTGTCACTTCTTCTCAATTTCTTCAAATCTTCCTTTGTGTTATAAAGAGTAGACAGAACTTCAGGACACTTCTTCATGCAGCTCCTCTTGTGAAGTATTAGACTTTAATGAAATGAGAAAGAAAATTAACGTATTTTTTCTACCTGAAGATATCCACAATATCATGTATCCTATTGACAGCTTTTGATATTGAAATTAAAGAGACATATTTTCAATATATGTTTCACTTTGTAAATTAAATTATTATATGGCACTTACATACCACACTGTTATTATTTAAATAAGATTTACATATTTACTAGTATTGGTCATGTAGGGGAAAAAGTTTATCCTACTATACTCTTGAAATATTATCTTTTGTTGAAAACAAATAAATGAATCTTGTGCCTTAAATTATTATTTAAAAGGTAATTGTACCCCAAAAAAGGCAATTGTAGAAGCTTAAAATAAATTACATGGCACCAAGTATAAACCAGTCTTTTGGATACTAAAAGGCAGTTTTGTTTAATTAAAACTTTAAAAATCATTGGTACATAAACATCTAGACTCAAGAATCAATACCCAAATGCATGATTTATTTTAAGAGCCATTCAGGAAAACAATGTCTCTGAAAATGTGTGAATTTAAACAGCATGTATAGGAAACATATATTGACATTAATTGAACATTTTTTTGAAAAAGAACATAAAATCACAGTCTTAAATGAATTTACTTTTCAAAACTTAGCAATATGCCAATTATGGCAATCCTATCTAATAAAAGAGTAGTATGCAAATTGACTGTACCTCCACTACACCCACAAGCCACGCCCACCAGCCAATCAGGAGCAAGTATTCAAATTAACCCAACCAAAATGGCTGCGGCCATAGAGCGAGCAGGAGGCTTGGGTTTTCCCGGCAATGGAGGAAGCCAAGCTTTCCGCCTGCCCTGGCCTGCCTTAGCCTCCACTTAAGGCTACAAAGTTTTAATTATAGAAGATAAATACCAACAAAAATGGCTGTGGCCACGGAGCAAGCAGGAGGCTTGGCTCCACTCAAGGCTACAAAGTTTCAATTATAGAAGATTAATAAATCCCAGATACCAGGGCCTCTACTTGGGTCGCTGGGGGGCATGGCCGGCCTGCAAACCACCACAGGCCTCTCACCCAGGCCACCCCACACCCCAAGAGAACCCATACCCTGATCTGGGACACCCTTCATGGCAAACCAGCAGGACCCCACCCGTGCACCAGGCCTCTATCCTATCTAATCCTATCTAATAAAAGAATAATATGCAAATTGACCATCACTCCAACACAGAAGATGGCTGCCCCCATGTGGACACAAGATGGCCAACAGGGGAGGGCAGTTGGGAGGGACCAGGCCTGCAAGGGAGGGCAGTTGGGGGCACACAGGCTGGCAGGGGAGCAGTTAGGCATCAATCAGGCTGGCAGGGGAGTGGTTAGGGCATGATCAGGCTGGCAGGCAGAAGCAGTTAGGGGCAATGAGGAAGGCAGGCAGGCGAGCAGTTGAGAGCCAGCAGTCCTGGATTGTGAGAGGGATGTCCGACTGCCCATCAGTCAGACATCCTTTGAGGGGTCCCAGATTGGAGAGGGTGCAGGCTGGGCTGAGGGACAACACCCCTCTCCCGTGCATGAATTTCATGCACTGGGCCTATAGTATCTTATATTGCTCTATTCCATTATTTGATGTAGATGAAACCACCCCCCACCTCCCCAAAGTGGAGAAAACATAACATCATTTGATTTTTAAAAAATATGCACTCCACAAATCCAAAAAATGTATCATTGTCATGTCAGTAAAGGACTGGGTTGTATATAGTTATTAAGGTCAAAAATAAAGTTTTTATTCTTTAGACTGTTCCAGTTTTAAAATTGATACAACCCCAATATGATTCTATAGGTAAACAGAGGCCAAGCATTTGGTAGTTTTTAGAAAGATTCATATTGAGCCATTAAAAATATGGAGTTAGCCTTCTACTCTACAACACATTCTCAAGGGCACTCTTTATTTCATATAAAGGAAATATTTGAGTACTATCTCTACCACCTCCACACATGCTAAAACTACAAGATATAGTTTAAAGTGAAACTATTATGTACACATATCTCCTCATTAATTTCAGTAAAAAAATTTGGATTAAAATATTTTTATGGATAAAAAAGATTACTATAAAATAAGATTTAAAAAATATATATGTTTTTATTGATTTTAGAGAGAGCAAGAGAGAAAAATATCAATCGGCTTCCTCCTGCACATCCTCTACTAGGGATTCAGCCTGCAAGCCAGGCATGTGCCCTGACCAGAATTTGAATCACCTACCTCACAGTGCATGGGATGATGCTCAACCAACTGAGCCATCCCAGCTAGGGCACTCTAAAATAAGATTTTAATTTAATTTATGATACATGCATTTTAGATATGCTGTACTTAAAGCTGAAATATATAAAAAGTAAACATTAGTAGAAATGCAGAGATAATTAGAAAAATCCATCAGTATATGGGAGATTTAAAGGTACTCCTCATTAACTGACAAAAAGATAATGATTAACAAAATAGTGTTGAACAACATAAGTAACAAGTTTTATATTGTCAATATGTGAAGAATTCTGTTTTCAATAATTTTATGTGCTCCTTATTTACAAGTACATATGAGATATATTACATAAATTTTTTATAAAGCAAGTCTCAGCAAATTTCATTGATATTTTATTATACATACTATATTCTCTAACCACAATGCATTTTATATTTTTACAAGAATGATACAAAGTTTATTTTAAATCTTTATTGATAAAGAATTACATTGTAGAGGGCCACCTGGGAGGCACCTGGGCATTTCCTTATTCATCAGCTGAACTTGGCTTAGGCCGAGTCACGCCCTGGGAACATGCTTCCCCAATGAGGCTGGACATGTTAATCAGTTCTGACTTCATAGCAGCCCAGGTGTCAGCAGGGGCGGGTCTAGATATGTAAATCCAGTAATGCTAGGGCCTAGTTAAGAATGCAAATAAGCTCCTTTGATCCTAAGTTTTGGTGTTACTTCCTGGATTTTGGGGAGATAAAATAAACCTGCTGGGTGGCTCAGGGTCGTCGTCGTCGTCATGCAGCCTCTCCATCAGAGAGGAAAGATGGCGTCCCACCCAGCCCCAGCTTCATGAATCTATTTTTGCGTCTTGTTTTCTTTATTTCTCAATCCCTGGCCGCCTCCACTTAGAACCGGTTCGTTCATCTCTCTTTCCGTGCGGGACACGGAAAAGGGAGATCCCCGCCGCTTCAGGCCCCCGCATTACATAAGTCCCCTTCACCACCCCCCCCCCCCCATTTATCCTTCCTAGCCCCTCTCCAGCCCCCCACTCCAGGCCTTCAACACACATTGCCTATGTCTGTGGGCTATGGATATATACATACAAGTTCTTGGCTGATCTCTTCCCACCCTCACACACACCCAGCCACCCACCCAGCCACCCCAGCCTTCCCTCTGAGATTCAACAGTCTGTACCATGCTTCTGGTCTCTGGATCTATTCTGTTCATCAGTTTATTTTGTTCATTAGATTCCACATATGAGTAAAATCCTGTGATACTTGTCTTTCTCTGACTGGCTTATTTTGCTTAGCACAATGCATTTTAATTGGAGGTAAATTTCCAAATGATAAAATCAATTAAAATAAAGATTTGTTCTTTTAAAACAATCCAAATTGTTATAAGCTATGATTTTTTAAAAATCTCACCATGATTACAAAACAATCAAACAAACAAATTTTTTTTGGATAATTAAGATAGAAGGGAATTCTTATCTCATGTATTATCATATCTTCAGTCACATTAATTTAGGAGACCCTGACATTCCATTTAAAATCAGAAAGAAAATAATAAAATCTTTAAGACTAAGTTTATTTAGCATTTTCTTGAAGATGTTGACCAGTATATCAGAAAAAGAAACAGATTAAAAGTATGAAGATGGAAAGGATGGAGAAGATTTGACTTTGGGTGGTGGGCACACAATGCAATATGCAGATGAGGTATTATAGAATTAAGCACTTGAAATCTATAGAAGCTTATTAACCAATAAAATTATGTTAACTTGGTTAATAAAATTTTATTAACCAAAAACATAAAAGCTTAAAAATAAAGATGGAAATAAAATTGTTATTATTTGAAAATCATGATTCTCTATGCAGATAATCAAAAAATGTTTACAGTCAAAACTACAATCAATCTGTGAGCTTAACATATATCTCAATATATGGAATCAATTGCATTCTATACAATGTTAGACCACGAATAATTAGACTACATAATTTTTTAAAGTTACATTTTATCAGATGTATCATTGGCAAATATGGTCTCCCATATAGTGAGATCCCTTTTCATTTTGTTGATGGTTTCTTTTGCTGTGCAGAAGCTTTTTATTTTGATGCAGTCCCATTTGTTTATTTTTTCCTTTGTTTCCCTTGCCCTAGGAAATGTATCAGCAAATATATTGCTACAAGAGATGTCTGAGATTTTGCTGCTTATGGTTTCTTCTAGGATTATTATGGTTTCATTGCTCACATTTAAATCTTTTAACCACTTTGAGTTTATTATTGTGTGTGGTATATGTGAGTGGTCTAGTTTTTTGGTTTTTTTTTTTTTTTTTTTTTCATGTCCCACTGTATGGCAGAACACATTTTCTAATGATACATCTGATAAGGGGTTAATTTCCAAAATATATAAAGAACTCATACAACTTAACAAAAAGAAGACAAGCAACTCAATTTCAATTAAAAATGGGGGAAGGTCCTGCTGGAGTGGCTCAGTGGTTGAGTGTCGACCTATGAACCAGAAGGTCACAGTTATATTCCCAGTAGGCCATGTTCCCTGATTGTGGGCATGATCCCCAGTGTGGGGCGTGCAGGAGGCAGCCTATCAATGATTGTCTCTCATCATTGATGGTTCTATTTCTCAATTTTTTGTTCTCCCTTCCCCTCTGAAGTCAATAAATATTTTAAAAATGTCCTAAGGAAAGGAGGACATACAGATGACCAAGAGACACATGCAAAAATGCTCAGTCACTAATCATCAGACAGATGCAAATTAAAACGACAATGAGGTATCAACTCACACTTGTCAGAACGGTTATCATCAACAAATCAACAAACGGACAAGTGCTGGCGAGGATGTGGAGGAAAGGGAATCCTGGAGGGAATGCAGACTAGTATAGCCATTATGGAAAATAGTTAGAGCTTCCTCAAAAATTAAAAATAGAACTGCCATTCATCTCGTGATCCTACTTCTAGTAATATATTCTATGAATTCTAAAACACCAGTCAGAAAAAATATATGCACCCCCATGTTTAGAGCAGTGTTATTTACATTAGCTAAGATTTAGAAACAGCCCAAGGCCTTATCAGTAGATGAGTGGATAAAAAAACTGTGTAAATTTACACAATGGAACACTATGCAGCTATAAAAAATAAGGATCTCTTACCCTTTGAGATAGCATGGAGGGACCTATGCTAAGCAAAATAAGCCAGTCAGAGAAAGACAAGTATCACATGATCTTACTCATATGTGGAATCTAATGAACAAAATAAACTAACAAAAAAAAAAAGAAGAAGAAGAAGAAGAAGAAGAAGAAGAAGAAGAAGAAGAAGAAGAAGAAGAAGAAGAAGAAATAGATCCAGAGACATGGAAGCATGGAATAAACATGAATCTCAGAGGGCATGGGGTGGGGTAGGGGTAGAGGAGTGACGAGATTAACCAAATAACTTTATGCATATATACATAACCCATGGACACAGACAATAGTAGGGTAGGCCTTGGGGGAGGGGGGAGTGTGGGTGCAGGCTGGAGGGGGACAATGGGGGGGAAATGGGATGTCTGTAATACTTTCAACAGTAAAGTTACATTTTAAAATAAGGTCACATTTTACTATGGCAAAGAAAATCTATACAGTATATAAAATTAAAGAAAATAATTGTAAGAACTGTATATAAAATTATAAAATTTTACTGAAAGGCATTAAAATGTCCTGAACAAACTCTGAGATATCCTGTGTTCATTGTTAAGAATAAAACATATTGTAAAAATCTTAATTTCTTTAAAATTTCTTATAGATTATAGTAATTGTACTTAAATCCCATCTGAATTGTTTATATAATCTCACATGTTAATTCTAGAATATATTTTATAGAGCAAAGGGCCATAAATAACTAGTACACTCACATACAATTAGTATAAGTAATTGTAAGGAAACAGTATACATTGTACCTAAAATAAAGATATAGTAATAAAAGCAATTTAGTATGGATACAATGGTAAACAAATAAAAATGCATAGACATCTCAAAGTCATTAACATATTGAGAAAAAGTCACTGATATATTAAAACTTGATGTAAATTAGAGGTAGAATGGCAGATACAAGGGAAAGGTGGAACTCCTGAAAACTTAGCTGGTTGTTAGTCAACCATATTTAAAAATTATAGATTTCAACATATACTAAAATCAATTCAAGATATATTAAGAGCTTACATGCAAACTCGTACAATAACAAAATTTTGATTTTTTTTTTTAAAGTATAGTTGAAACTGGAGGCCAACCAAGTCTGGGGCTTCTACTGCCCCTCTCTATCCAGTCAAAAAGCAGAGACAGAGATTGAATTATAAGTGTGCATTTAATAATATCAGAAGGTGGAAATCTGGGAAGGTGATGGGTAAAAACCCTAACATTCACCTTCCCTTTAAGCTCGTTAGGAGAAAGCTTACATAGGGAAATCAGGGGAAGAAAATATGGGTACAAATAAATAGTACAAGGTGTTTGTGGTGATTTGCGGTCCTGGAATTTGAGTCCCTGTGGGGGTCTTGGGTCTTAATGAATGTCCTCATTACTAGTCCCTGGAACAGATGGTCAGCATGTGAAACTGGTCAAGTGATAATAGGGTCTGTGTATCCCTGTGTATCTGAGACCTAATCCATCAGCCTCTGCAGTCCTGGTGAGCCAGCTAGGCTGCATGGGCTCAGGAAAAAACTTACAGAGGTAAAAGAGGGGCCCTTGGAGCTTAGGAGAAAGAAAACAAAGGTATATATGCCTTGAGGAAAGAAAGGAGTGGGAAGGTGCTGAAGTGTTCTAGAGAAAGTGACAGCACTGAGTCCTTTATCTTGAAGGTTTTTATTTGAGGTCTCAGGGGAGATCTCAGTCGAATATTCATCACTATCTCAGGTGTGTCCTTTCATGGTTGTGGTTTCTACTGATTGGTTGGAGCCAAGGCAGGGGTCATTAGTCATCGCACCTAATCCTGATATCAGCCATAGCAAGACCAGGTACGCTTCCACTGACTGGGGACATGCCAGGGGAGTAAAGTTCAGGGGAGAGTACAAACAGCAAGACCATCAATAGTAAAGGTCAGGGGGTCTAAACCACATGCCCAGCAATATGCTAGTAGAGGAAAGGGTGCCCTGGGGTGAGGTTCCAGCCTAGTTTTGCCCATTGCTAGGCATCTGGGGCTTTCTGCCCTGGTGCCTTCTGTACCTGGCCTATTCTTTCTACTCTGCTCATGTCTGTCTAACTCCCTAATATATCAGAACTATCCTTTCCAAATACAAGATTTTACTATTGAATAAGCATGGGTAATAAAGGATCTAAAGTCCCATTAGGATCATCATATAGTTGGAAAAGAATGAGAAGCCAGGAATATCGCCTACAGGTGTTTATCTTAATAAGCTAGTATCTGTCTATCATATTTGGAATGAATATATGAGAATTCAGTCTTGCAGTGGTTGTTTTTGTTTTTTGATGAATAAATATTTCCCCCCCTCTGGGGTTCTTTTACAAGCCTCATTCCAACCAAATAAATACTGCTACTCATGAAATGAATATCATCCTAAGGAAAAAAAAAATTCTGGATAGCCAGAAGAAAAGGTTGAGAGAAAGAGAAAATGAAATTCAAGTTAAAGGCACTGTTCCTTTCACAGAACCCGCTCCTCCTTTCCCTGTTGTCCCTGCTCCCCCAGCTTCTCCTGCACTTCTTTATCCCTCCCTGCCTCAATCTGACTCCAGGGAAGAGGGAGCTAATGATCTTTTAGATGGTGATTCCCTTCATTAATGCATTTGCATATCAAGAAGGCTAAGGGTGCAACTTCTGTAGCTGATAATGAATTTCCTGCTCTGTATGAGGACACAGGTTTGTGTACCTGATAGCTTAGCTATGAGTTCACTCCATGTCTTAGCTAAGATTTCACCTCTAAGGTTCTCTTCTCATCCACACAACATATAGCTAGGAAAACAAATTTGATAAAGACCGATCATTGGCTAATGAAGAACTTGGACAAAAGACTTTGCCCCCTTATGAAGGCAACACCAAGGACTTGGAAAAAGGCAATCAAACAAGTTGTTAATTTGTTGAATTTAACACAAAAAGAGAGAACAAAGTGGCATAAAATTTACATTTTTTCTTGTTTCAATGCAAGAGTAAAAAACAGACCAATTTGGATCACCAGCAAAACTGCTGACTCAAGGTGCCTCTACTTACTATCTATGTGCATTTAATTAAACCTAATATGAAATACTGGAACAATAATACCTGCTTCAACATCCTTGAGAGTTAATGAGATAACCTATGCAAATTTCTTGACATATTTTTGACACATAATAGACAAAATTTATTAAGTGATAGATAGTATTAAGGTTGTAATTATTATAAACATAATTTCCAAATGAATCACTTGTAATAAGAGCATCAGATTCAACATTTAATAGGTGAGCTGTTAAAAATCTTTCAAAGAACATATACTTCACTGCCACAAACAATTAAGTTATCTTTTATTGTAGAAATAAATACTAATAAATCAGGTCTAATATCCATCTAAAATTAAAATGTACCACAATGGGATTTTCTCTTTTCTATTTTAAGGATGCAAGTGGGGCAGGATAACTTAATGAGATATTAATTTGTGTTTTATTCTCCCTATTATCTCTTTTCCCTTTTCAGATTGCTCGTGTCTTGGCCCCAGGAGAGATTAGTGTTGCTAGGCTAAATATGAGTAGCATGTGTATAATTGTGTTTCTGGTTTTTGACATCCAGATGTTTGATGTTCCTGAGGGCATTTTGCTAATATAGCAGAGAAACAGGTGGATGACTTTTACATTTGTGAGAGATGGAGGGGAGATTCCCTAAGACCCCGAATAGATGCCGATGTGAAAGTGAGTGAGTAAATGCCTAGGACAATGTCTGACTATTGCCCTTAAGGAACCTGCAGCTTGGATTCCATGGCTCCCATTATTAGCAAAGATTTGTAGGCCCAAGTTTGCCCCAGAAATAAGAATTAAAAATGTAGGTGTCCTTATAATCTGGAAAATCAGAATGCATACAACTATGATGAGCTAAAGAATAAAGACATTTTCTTCAGGTTCTAAACATTGCTTGAGATGCCTTGATTTTTTTGCAATAAATCACTCTACAATGACAGAGTGTTTTTTCTAACAGGCTGTCAGCATGTAAGTTCTAAGTCATTAATTAATTTGATTAAAAATATAATACAGTTTTCTTATGTATTATCTTCTGACTGATAGGTTTTGAGATAAAGTTCACCTACAAAAGAAGTTTAATATTTTTATATAGCAACTAGAGGCCTGATGCACAAAATTCATGCAAGGGACTCAGCCCTCACAGCTGTGGCTTGCCTCGGCCCTCGCAGCCCTGGCTTCATTCGGATGGTTGTCTGGACAGTCATTCTGCTGTTCTGTCTAATTAGCATATTTGCTCTTTATTATATAGGATCTATCACCTAAAAATATCAGAGTTAAAAAAAAAACAATTTTAAATGTGGCATAACAAATTTTAACCACATTTAATATTTCTTCATGCTACTCATGACATTCCATTCATGTTGGTTAGAAAAATCATGGCACTTTATCTGAATCTTCTTGTTTTAATTGGATAGTAAATATTAGGAGCCCGACAGCTCAGCCAGGTTCCATGAGAGCTATCAGAACTACACGAGCCATATGTTTCAGGAAGCTGAGATGAAGGCCACCTGGCCTGTGATGGTAACTTTTCCTGGGTCCAAGATGAGAGATAATATGGACATTGTCGTTTGATGCCACTCCCTTCTTTTTCCAGACATCTATAAAAAGCCTATATTAAAATATTAGATTTAAAATTGGATTCAATTTAATTAAACATCAGATAGTAAAAGTCACTCTTTCTGGTCTTCCCAATGCTGGTTGGTATCTTATGAGGGAGGAGTCACATGAGAACCAGCTTTCTACTTGGTTTAGGCACTGAAAACAAAACAGAACAAAATAAAAAAATCCTGAGGCTTCCAGCACAGCTGCTTCTCAAAGCTGTTGATTTTTGTATAAAAATTGATTCAAGTGGTTTGTTCTCCATCTGTCCCACGCTTGCTCTTGCTTCTCCAATTAGAAGCTGTTCATTAGTTCCTGCTAGTGTCTCTTCTTTTGCTGTTTTCTTAATAAGTAGAATTGTGTGTTGAATGTATTGCCTCTAATCGGTCTAGACCCCTCTGCATCACTATTAACAACATCACCATCAACAATGACATATTTCTCATTTGTGCAATGTACTAATCCTTATTCTCTTATTTTTTGTGCATTTGAAGAGTATTACTTACAGCTTTTTCATAATTTCAATGTACATATGGATTAAACAAAAAATATAGATGAGTGAACCATCTCTGCACAAAAGTATTACTTTATTCTTATCAACATACATAATTGCTTAAAACCATATTTTAGCTAGGTGATCTATGATCACTTTAGTCAAAAGTGTGTCATCCTACAGATAAACTTCAGCTCTGAAACAATTTACCAAAAAGGCTTATTTCTATCTGTATTTTCTGTAGTTTAAATTCATTTTATTGGCATTTGACTACTGTTGAATTGTTGAATAAATCATTTAACTTATAAAGTATAGAAATGGAAGAGTGGTAAAATAATGAGATACAAAAATCTTGTGGAAAGGAAACCATTAAATATGATGCTATCAGAAGGGTCATGTAAGTAAAGGGCGGGGGGTGGGGGGAGAGATGTAGGCACAGGCAACAAAAATAAATTTTAAATATGCTTGTTGCATAAACTATTTTTTCCATGTAAATGACTTTATCATTTTAAATTGCCATTGATTTTATATTAAATGAAAACTTTCAGGATACAAGGGGCAAAAAGTGCATGGACAGTGTTTCTAATCAACTGTTTGTAATTCTAAAGTATTCCTGAGAGCTCATGCTGGGAAGGATTACTTCTGGTGTCTATATAAAACTGCATTTCAAGAAGCAGTGGCTATTGTACTGTAGGTGAAACCTGAGTCAGCATCTTTCGGTTCTGACTGATAATTTTTTAAATCCTGTTTGTGTTTATCTTCTCCCCTTGGAGCCACTGAGGGATACACATTTTTTATTAGGTGGAAAAGGAGTCATGGTTTTCTCAGTATCTGGGATCAGCAGAAAAAAAAAGTCAGCAATTATAGAAAAAAACACACAAAAAAAAACCAAGAAGCTTGCTCCAGTTTCACTAACAAGCATGCAACTTATGTTCATTTTTTTCATGAAAAGAGACAGGTGAAGTACACTCTCTATAAGCAGTCTCTCCAGGGGAAAGATAAATCCGGCAGATGAGACAAACCAGCAGGGCAGTCAGAACTAGAGACTCAAGATGATCAGAAATGAAATAAAGACCTAAGTATTAACTAGTTGTTGATGTTAGACCAGTTTTAATTTCACAGAAACTCTTTTAAAAGAAAGGAAGTTATCACAGAATTATATCTTATCCAGGTTAAGTTTTGTTCCTATTTATGAATTTTTTGTTCTCCAGAATATTTGAGTTAGCAATATACAAAAACAAATAAAAGATACAAACACTTGATACATATATTTTCTTCTATAGAATGTTTGGCTTAAAAAATAATGTGGCTGAAACCGGTTTGGCTCAGTGGATAGAGCATCGGCCTGTGGACTGAAGGGTCCCAGGTTCGATTCCGGTCAAGGGCATGTACATTGGTTGCGGGCACATCCCTGGTAGGGGTGTGCAGGAAGCAGCTGATCGATGTTTCTCTCTCATCGATGTTTCTAGCTCTCTGTCCCTCTCCTTTCCTCTCTGTAGAAAATCAATAAAAATATATTTAAATAAAATAAATAAATGATAAAAAAAAATAATGTGGCATGGCTTTTATCACAACTTTATCATTTTTACATATGCAGAGTAAGCAGTGATAGTTTTTAATTATCCTGTAACATCATTTTATTTATACTCAAAAATGTAAAAGATTTGAGGAATCACCAGACTGCTTTCCATAGTGATTGTAACAGTCTACATTCCCACCAGCAGTGAATGAGGGTTCTCTTTTTCCACAACTTCTCCAACACTTGTTAATTGCTTGTCTTGTTGATAATGGCCACTCTAACTGGTGTAAGGTGGTATCTCATTGTAGTTTTGATTTGCATTTTCCCTAATTGCTAGTGAGGTTGAACATTTTTTCATATATCTATTGGCTGCTTGTATGTCTTCTTGGGAGAGGTGTATTTTCAGGTCCTCTGCCCATATTTTGATTGGGTTGTTTGTTTGGTGTTGAGTTTTATGAGTTTTTTATATATTTTAGAAATTAAACCTTTGTCAGAGCTACTGTTTGCAAATATCACCTGCCATCTGGTTGGCAGCCTCTTTGTTTTGTTATCAGTTTCTTTTGCTGTGCAGAAGCTCTTTAGTTTGATATAGTCCCATTCATTTATTTTTGCCTTTACTTCCCTTCCCTTGTCTTTGGGGTCAAGTTCATAAAATGTTCTCTATGACCCAGGACCATAAGCTTGGTACCTATATTTTCTTCTATGTAACTTATTGTTTCAGGTCTTATATTTAGGTATTTGATCCATTTTGAATTAATTTTTCTACATGGGGACAAACTGCAATGCAGTTTCATTCGTTTGTATGGGGCTTTCCAGTTTTCCCAGAACCATTTATTGAAGAGACTATCTTTACTTAATTGTGTGTTTCTGGCTCCTTTGTCACAAATTATCTGTTTTATAAATGGTTTTATAGCTGGGCTTTCTGTTCTGTTACATTGATCTATGGAAAGCAGTTTGGCAATTCTTCAAAAAATTAAGAATAGAGCTACCATATGACCCAGCAATCCCTCTCTTAGGGTATATAGCTGAACAACTCACCAACAAGTATTTGCAAAGATTATATTCACCCTTATGTTCATTGCAGCATTATTCACAGTGGCCAAGGCATGGAAACAACCAGGCAGTAGAGGCCTGAATGAAGAAGTGGTATATCTATACAATGCAGTACTTACTACTCAGCCATAAGAAAGGATGAAATACTGCCATATGCAACAACATAGATGGACCTTGAGAATATTATGCTAAGTAAAATGTCAATCAGAAAAAGCTAAGAACCATATGACTTCACTCATATCTATAATAATAAAAGTGTAATATGCTAATTAGACCAGACAGCCAAACGACCTTCCGGACATCATTCTGGACGTCCTTCCGGACGAAGCCATGGTGACGGGGCCTGAGGCAGAGGTGGTTAGGGGTGATCAGGCAGGCAGGCAAGCAGTTAGGGACAATCAGGTAGGAAGGCAAGCAGTTAGGGGTGATCAGGCAGGCAGGCAGAGTGGTTAGGGGTGATCAGGCAGGCAGACAGGTGAGCAGTTGGGAGCCAGTGGTCCTGGATTGTGAGAGGGATGTCCAACTGCCAGTTTAGGCCCAATCCTGCCAGATTGGGCCTAAACTGGCAGTCGGACAACCTTTAAGGGGTCCTGGATTGCTAGAGGGTACAAGCCGGGCTGAGGGACACCCCCCCCCACCATGCATGAATTTCATGTACTGAGCCTCTAGTGTGAGATATAAAACTGAAACTCGTGAACACAAATAGCAGTGTGTTGGTTGCCAGAGAGAAGAGGATGGGGGAAGATAGGGATCCTAATATATGGTGACAGGATAAGATTTGACTTTGGGTGGTGGGCCCATGGTACAATATACAGATCTTATAACATAGAAACCCACACCTGAAACCTATATGATCATGTTGACCAATGTCACCCAAAAAAAAAAAAAAAAAAAATTTAAAAAGAGAAGCACCAAGCTAAAAAAAAATTAAAAAGGAATGTAAAATATACAAAGTTATGATTTTTTAGATTACTTACAAGTAATTTTTCATAATAAAATTTGTGCTTGAAGTTTTGGATTGAGTGAGTTCAACACTGTCAGGTTCATTGTTATCACTTCTACCCACATGGTTCCTCAGATAGTGATGTCATTTGGCAATCCTGACTTCCCTGCTGTGGTAGCCACCCTCCAAGATGGCCTCAGGCAATCCTTGCCTCCTGCTATTGACACCCTTGCCTAATCCCTCTAACATCACTATGGTTGAACTCTGTGAATAGTAGAATATGGCAGAAATGATGGTGTGCCATTTTCAAGATGAGTTTATAAAAGACGGTGTGACTATTTTGCTTGTTCTCTCATGCACTTTTTCTTTGAGATCACTAGCTCTGAGGAAGCTAATCTTGCATAGCAACCTATATGGAGAGGAACCTAAGTCTCTGGTGATTGGACACAAAGAGCTTGGTTGGGAGTGGATCCTGCAGCCTCAGTCAAGGCCTCAGGAACTGCAACTCCTGACTACACTTGACTGAACCTTGTGAGAGACTGAATCCAGGGCCACACTGCTTCATTGTGACTTTCCTGGGCCCTACGCACTTTTCATTCACTTTGGATTTTGCCTTTGTTGGTTCTTTACTCTATAAAAATATATCTGTATGTATAACTATAGCTCTCATCTGGATGGGGCACAAGAGGGAAGATTGAGGGATCCCTGCACAAAAGTGTGTATTACATTTCTTCCAAACAATATTTTAAACCACATATATTCACCACATTGTTATAAAAGTGAATATATTAATATATTTTACATTTTTCCTCAGAACTAACAATTCATGTTTGCTTCTAAGTTTAAAATAAATTGAAATATTTCATGTGACCTCAAATTAAAAGTATTGTGGCCCCAGATCCACTGCATATTTGTAGACACATATACCCTGCTTGATCCAGAGTAGCTTAGATACTCCTGTATTCTGTACCTTTGAAAATGGTAAGAGAAAAATACAAGATTGTGGTTTTATTGGAGTAATTTATTATCCAGAAACTAGAACACCTGGGCATTTTTTTCATTCTATCTATATATATAAAAGCCTAAGTGACCACTACGACTGAATAACCGGAACAACTGGAACGACCAGTCGATCAGTCACTATGATGCGCACTGACCACCAGAGGGCAGATACTCAACACAGGAGCTGCCCCCTGGTGGTCAGTGCACTCCCACAGCCAACCTCTTACAGCCCCTCCCCCCAGCTGGCCAACCCTCCTCAGCCGGCTGGCCAACCTCCCACAGTCCCTCCCCCCTGCCGGCTGGCCCCCCAATAGGGCTTGATCAGGCCTTGATCACTGGCCAGGCCAAGGGATCCCACCTGTGCATGAATTCATGCACCGGGCCTCTAGTATTTAAATAAAAGTGATTTAGTTTTCTAATTCAGGTATAAAATAAAAAGACAGATTGAAACAGAACACCCAGGATTTATTGTAAGTTTGCAGTTTCCTATTTACTTTAGGGCTGTTTTCCTCTTATGTAGCAAATTTGTGAAAGAGTTACTACTTTGAAAACTCCATAAGCCTTGGGTAGGACATTTTTGAAAGCATATTACTTGGTATCATTTTACTTCCACATTTCTCCTCAAGTCTCTGAGCTTTTCTATAATTAAAGCTAGTCTCTACTAACTTTTTTTTTAACTTTCAAGGAATTATTGTCTGGAATGGAGAGTCTTATCTTTAATGTACAAGCCAAATCCAATCAGCTGCTGTTTTTGTAAATAAAGTTTTATTGGAAAACACCTGCATCTACCAATTCAGGTACTATATGGCTGCTCTGACTGTATAAAAACACATTCAATAATTGAGATCTAAGGACCTGCAAAATCTAAGTATATATTATCTGGTTCTTGTCAGAAAAACAGTTTTTAGATCCTTGGTCTAAGGCAAGTCTAATAAATCTGTAGTGAATTTAATTTGTTCATGGTGAAATTATACAAATAAAACAATGTATGAGCAATTCTGTGGAAACTCATTTTAATAGCAGTTACTTCTAGCTTTGCTTTATTTTCAAATAAAAAATAGGTGAATTAATGGATTCATACATCTTTACAGGTAGAAAAGGGCCAAAAGAGCTGTATCTTAACACAAACTCATTTTCTGATATTATTAGCTGAGGTAGTATTTAATTAATCAATACTGAGTTAACTTGAGAAAATCATGGATGGGTCATATACCATCTATACTTAATAACTTTGTTTAGGACTCTACAACATGGTATATGTTGTATGAGAAATCTGTAACATGATGATGCTTTTGTATAATATAATATCTGTTTTCAATTATTAAAAAATAGAATAAAAAATTTCCCCCAAATCATAAAGTCTATTTTATCTGGTATAAAAAATAAAATACAATTAATGTATGTGGTTTATTTCTCCCATCTAAAGCTAATGACTAATCATTTTTAAAAAAATAATAAAATTCAGCTATGACTTTTAATGTAACTTTGGTAAAATTTTACTCTAATTATTGTTTTTATTTTGTTTCATTTTGGAATACATGATGGCCCAAGTTATAATACAAATTTCTACATCACTAAAGTGGCCCCACAAGACATTAAACAGTTAGTCATTTTCTCTGTGAAGTGCCATTCTTCAAAATATTTTAATGCTGGCCTTCATAAGTAACTACAATAAAGTTTGTTTAAATGCTTGATGTGTAGAATTAATAATGGATTAAAAAATTTCTGTAGCAAAAGTTAGTTTTGATCCTTACAAATATCATCTTTGTGAGGCAAAACACATACATGAATTTATTCTATAAGATTTAAAC
Organism: Eptesicus fuscus; assembly: GCF_027574615.1. NCBI lineage: Eukaryota > Metazoa > Chordata > Mammalia > Chiroptera > Vespertilionidae > Eptesicus > Eptesicus fuscus. The sequence goes on from NC_072474.1 coordinate 11,522,618, forward strand.
TTCATATTTCTTAGATCTATGAAACAGTTTGTGTGATGACATTTATGTGTTTTACAAACTTGGAATATCAGGATGGGGTGAGCACTTAAAATGATTATTATATACTAGAGGCCCGGTGCATGAAATTCATGCATGAGGAGGGGGTGGTGTCCTTCAGCCAAGCCTGCACCCTCTCCAATCTGGGATCCCTCTCACAATCCAGGACTGCTGGCTCCCAGCTGCTTGCCTGCCTGTCTGCCTGCCTGATTGCCCCTAACCACTTCTGCCTGCCAGCCTGATCACCTCCTAACCACTCCCTGCCAGCTTGATTGACACCTAACTGCTCCCCTACTAGCCTGATTTCCCCAAACTGCCCTCCCCTGCTGGCCTGATAACCCCTAACTGCCCTCCTTGCCAGCCTGGTCGCCCTTAACTGCCCTCCCCTGCATTCCTGGTCCCCTCCAACTGCCCTGCCCTGCTGGCCTGGTACCCCCCAACTGCCCTCCCCTACAGGCCTGGTTCCCCCAAACTGCCCTCCTCTGCTGGCCTGATTGCCCACAACTGCCCTCCCCTGCCAGCCATCTTGTGTCCACATGGGGGCAGCCACCTTGTGTGTTGGAGTGATGGTCAATTTGCATATTACTCTTTTATTAGATAGGACTAGTTACCCAGTGCACAGATTCGTGATCATTGAAAGGAAATTAATTAGAAGAAATATTTTAATGTTGCTATTCACCCTTTTTCTATAATAGAAGTGTCAACCAAATTCATGATCGACAATGATAAATTGAAACACATGTGTGCGATTGGCACCAACGAGAGCTTTATAGATAGATAGATAGATAGATAGATAGATAGATAGATAGATAAACTTGCTTAATTAGACCTGCTTTCTGATTTAGCTAAACTTTTTCCAGCCCAGTGAAGCACCTCAACTTCTCTTTCAGGTAATTGTCAGCAATACAGCAGTAAATATCAACATGAAGTGGATTATTTTTGTAGATCATGCAGGGAGAACAAAGAGCGAAATATTGAACTGTAGCAGTGTTTGACTATATTCTGTGCAGTAAGAAAACCTGAAGTAATTTTCAAGTTCCACCATTTCTTACTTCTTTTCAGTCAAGTCAAGTTTCTAAACTTTCTAAATCTGTGTTTTCCAGCTAATGAAAAAAAAAATATATAGGATTCTACTGAGTCTTCTACCTACCTATTCTAGGACTTCTGTGAGGATCAAATGAGATGAGGCACATGAAAACGCTTCATTTGGTTAAAGCGTAAAATGTTTGCACCTGGCTATAAAACAAGTCGTGTTCCTGGGCTGAAGAAACTCCAAGGAGGCTAGTCGCTAGGGAGAGGAAGCCGGGTGTTGCTATGTGACGTCATTACCTGGCGCCCACAGCGACTGTTTCTGGGCTGAGCAGGGCTGTGGGCCGCATTTTGCGCCATGGGGTCTCAGCAGTGTTGGCTGCAATTTGGTAGGGTGTTGCTCTGTGGTAGTGTCGGTGTTGGAGAGTGGGAATTTTTGAGCATTCCAGAGAGGCCGTGGACTATGCCCCAGATAGAGTTGTCAGTGCTGACACTAGGCCAGGCCTTGAGATATGGTCTCATGGCCCCTTCCCAGCACGTAGCCTTCTTTCACAGGACACTGTCAGCTTTCTGAAGAACATGATGACCCTGTGAATAACATGGTTGTCATTGGCATGATCCTGACGTTGCTTGGGAAAAACTGTTTTGTCTTGGGTTACTTGTTCTGCAAAAACCGGATGTGGTTAATGTGCTTAAAAGCGGTCCTACAAAAAGGGTCGCTGCTGCTCTCTGGTCTCCCAGCGTGGAGAATGGCAGAGCAGTCGCCAGGTCGCCCAGCCACCCGGCTAATAAAGGCTCCCTAAATTGTAATTTGTTCTGGGCTCCAGTGGTCATTCACTCGCATCTGCTCCACAACAGTTGGGTCCTGTGTTCCACTTGTGGGAAGCCGAGTGTTGGTTTGTCAGCGCCAGGTCCACAGTGCCATTTCTTTTTAAATGGTCAGTGCACATCATGGCAGCTCCTGCATTGAGCATCTTCCCCCTGGTGGTCAGTGCACGTCATAGATACCCGTCGGATGGTCAGATGGACACTTAGCCTTTTATATATATACTAGAGGCCTGGTGCATGAAAATCATGCACGGGGGCCGGGAGAGGGGGTCCCTAAGCCCGGCCTGCACCCTCTTCAATCTGGGACCCCTCGAGGGATGTCCGACTGCCCGTTTAGGCCCAATCCTGGTAGGATCAGGCCTAAATGGGCAGTTGGACATCCCTCTCACAATCCAGGACTGCTGGCTCTCAACTGCTCGCCTGCCTGCTTTCCTGATTGCCCCTAACCACTTCTGCTGCCAGCCTGATTGATGCCTAACTGCTACCCTGCCAGCCTGATTGCCCCTAACTGCCCTCCCCTGCAGGCCTGGTCACCCCTAAATGCCCTCCCCTGCAGGCCTGGTCCCCCCCAACTGCTCTCCCCTGCAGGCCTGTGTCCCCCCCAACTGCCCTTCCCTGCAGGCCCAGTCGCCCCCAACTTCCCTCCTCTGCCAGCCTGGTCACCCCTAACTGCCCTTCCTTGTAGGCCTTACCCCCCCCAACTGCTCTCCCCTGCAGGCCTGGGTCTCCCTCCCTGCCCCAACTGTCCTTCCCTGCAGGCCTGGTCACCCCCAACTTCCCTCCTCTGCTGTCCTGGTCACCTCTAACTGCCCTCCCCTGCAGGCTTGATCACCCTCAACTGCCCTCCCCTGCTGGCCATCTTGCGGTGGCCATCTTGTGTCCACATGGGGGCAGCCATCTTGTGTGTTGGAGTGATGGTCAATTTGCATATTACTCTTTTATTAGATAGGATAGATAGATAGATAGGTAGATATAGATAGATAGATAATTCAGCTTCTACATAAACTACCTAAATGCATGTCTTAAAAATAAGATGGAGGACTTTGAGATATTTACCTTTTTCAGTATTTAATTCTGCTCCATTTCTAAGTAGAGGTTAATTATAATTAATTCAAAGATTTACATTTTATTCTCTATTTTGGTGTTTTAATTAATACATACCCATAATAGAAACCACTGTCTAATATGCTTTCAAATATTTTTAATTCTACTCAATGTTTGAAAATCAATTATATTGGCAATAAGTATATGAATATATAACTATTGCAAAATACCCTTGAAATATATATACTTTATGAATTCTCTCAAAAGAGAATTTTACCACCATATTCTGTGGGGTAAAAACAAAAAGCCAGGTTTTCAATGAATATTTATAAAAATGTGAGTTTTTTCTACTATTATTTATTTGGAAAGTAATATAATGTTAGCACATCTTCAGATGTAATCTATTCTCTCTACCCCCATCAAACCTGCACACTATCTTTTTTACTAATAAAACCCAAATATCTTCAGGTAAAAAATGTGCTGGCTTTCTAAGATAACCCTTATCAGTCTAAGTCAGTCATATTAATTGCAAGCCTGTTTGCCAGCTATGTCTTTGCTGTCAGCATTCCCAAACAGGGGCCTGCTATGTGACTCAGAACTAGTCAAAGACAGGGAAAGAATGTCTGAAGGCTTAGCACATCTTCAGATGTAATCTATTAACATTTATATCCCAAGTATGAAGAAGCAGAAGTCAAATTTTTTTTGTCCTTTATTCTTTTTTTCCAGTGAGACTTTCTCAGAAGCCTCAGACATTCTTTCCCTTTCTTTGACTAGTTCTGAGTCACATAGCTGGCAAAAAATATGACTGACTTAGACTGATAAGGGACATCTTGGAAATCCAACACATTTTTACATAAAGATATTTGGGTTCTATTAGTAAAAAAGATAGTGTCTGGGGTTGATGGGGGTAGGGAGAAGGACAACTACAGGTTAGTCAATATATTATGTCTGCGACAGAAATACAATAGAATAGCTAACATACAATTTATACTTGCTTTGGAGCTTTAATTTAAACTGAGGCTTACCTTTGCAGCAATTGAGTATTCTCAGACATTACATTTTAAAGTACCCAACACAATTCCCTTCAAGTTCCTTAATAGAATATCCTATATAATAAAAGGGTGATATGCAAATAGACCGAATGGCAGGACAACCAAACAACCAATCAAAGTGTAATCCTATCTAATAAAAGAGTAATATGCAAATTAACAATCACTCTGCTACACCCACAAGCCACGCCTAGCAGCCAATCAGGAGTGAATATGCAAATAAATCCAACCAAGATGGCTACAGCCACAGATAGCAGGAGGGAGGCTTGGGTTTCCCTGGCAATGGAGGAAGCCAAGCTTTCCGCCTGCCCTTTCTGGCCCAGGCCTCCACTCAAGGCTACAAAGTTTCAATGATAGAAGATACATAAATTCAAACATAAATGGCAGCCACCACAGAGCTGGAAAGAGCAGAAGGCTAGGGTTGCCCCCGGCGATGGAAGAAGCCAAGCTTTTTGCACATTCTGGCCGGCCCAGGCCTCCGCTTAAGGCTACAAAGTTTCAATTATAGAAGATACATAAATGCAAACAGAAATGGCTGCAGCCACAGAGGGAGCAGGAGGCTTGGCTCCGCTCCAGGCTATAAAGTTTCAATTATAGAAGATAAATAAATTCTAGATACCAGGGTCTCCGCTTGGGTCGCCAGGGGGCGTGGCTGGCCTGCAAACCATCACAGGCCCCTCACCCAGGCTGCTCCACACCCCAAGGGAACCCCCACCCTGATCTGGGACATCCTTCAGGGCAAACCAGCTGGCCCCCACCTGTGCACAAGGTCTCTATCCTATCTAATAAAAGAGTAATATGCAGATTTACCATCACTCCAACACACAAGATGGCCCCCATGTGGTCAAAGATCCTGCCCCCATGTGGACACAAAATGGCCATGACAAGATGGCCTACAAAGGAGGGCAGTTGTGGGCGATCAGGCCAGCAGGGGAGGGCAGTTGGAAGGGACCAGGCCTGCAAGGGAGGGCAGTTTGGGGCGATCAAGCCTGCAGGGGAGGGCAGTTAGGGGTGACCAAGCTGGCAGAGGAGGGAAGTTGGGGGTAACCAGGCCTACAGGGAAGGGCAGTTGGGAGGGACCCAGGCCTGCAGGGGAGAGCAGTTGGGGGGGACCACTCCTGCAGGGGAGGGCAGTTAGGGGTGACCAGGCCTGCAGGGGAGGGCAGTTAGGGGCAAACAGGCTGGCAGGGGAGCAGTTAGGCATCAATCAGGCTAGCAGAGGAGTGGTTAGGGGGTGATCAGGCTGGCAGGCAGAAGCGGTTAGGGACAATCAGGAAGGCAGGCAGGTGAGCAGTTTGGAGCCAGCATCCTGGATTGTGAGAGGGATGTCCGACTGCCCTTTTAGGCTCGATCCCGGTGGGGTCCCAGATAGGAGAGGGTGCAGGCTGGGCTGAGGGACACCCCCCCCCCCCAGCCCCATGCACGAATTTCGTGTACCGGCCTCTAGTATGCTAATAATATGCTAAGGTTTCTAAACTGCTCACTATGACATGCACTGACCACCAGGGGTCAGACAGTCAACTGGTCGACCAGTCGCTATGATGTGCACTGACCACCAGGGGGCATCCCTCAGCTTGGCCTGCACCCTCTGGCAATCTGGAACACCTCAGGGGATGTTGGAGAGCTGGTTTCAGCCCAATCCCACAGACCTCTCCCTTTGGGAGGGTGCCAGACGCAGGGCTCATGGCTAGTGAGCACTGTTGCGGCAGCGTGAGCCTCTCCTGATCAGGACTGATTGGGTGCGAGCCCATGGCAGGCTCAGTGGTGCCAGGATGAGCGGGTCGGCAGGTAGGAGCTGCAGGTAGCATTGGACTGCGGATTTTGGCCTGATCCCTGCAGGCCACCCAGAGGGACCACACCTATGCATGAATTCAGGCACCGGGCCTTTACTAATATTAATAAAGGCAATACACATCATTCATCAGTTCTCAATTATAAAGCAAATATATTCTTCAACTAGTATTTTTTCATATATTTTGACTGAGAAAATTGACTATATTTCTATTAAAATTTACTTAACTCTTAACTATAATTTTCTATAATAAATATAAATCAGGTGAGAAAGGTTAAGTCCTAGGGTGTTGTTTTTTTTTTTTTTTTAGATTTTTGGGGTTTTTTTTTTTGTTGTTGCTAAATAAATTTAGTCAGCAATAGTGTCTGGGCTACTAGATAAAATAATTAATATTTCATTCATATATGATGTTAAAATTTTCAACTGCTTTCAAATAGCACCAAATTTTGGCTTAAAGCCCAGATATTTCCTAAGTTTCTTGCCAATAAAATCAGTTAGATATTGTGAGGAAAGATGGAGGGTAATGGAGTAATAAAAATACATTGATATTATAAATTCTGGGATTCTATAGGTAAATACATTATCTTTAATTATGTGTAGTACTGTGATGTTTTTCAAATCATTTGATTATGACTGTTAGTAACAAAAAAAAAAACATAACTTTTAAGGGAAAATAGTTTAAACCCAGGCGAATAAATTATAAAAGAAAATAATGAACAAATCTTGAGTAAATTTTCCATTTCAGGGTCTCATTGATGACCATAGAAAGCCTCCTGTGAATAATGAACTCCTGAAATTATGAGTCTCTTCAAGTAAAGAGAGCACTGTTAGCATTAAACTCTTATAGGCCTTACTTTTTATATGGGTTAGTTTATCTTTAATAATCAAGAGTTCCCTTGGGACCAAGAGCATATGCTTAACAGATAGTAGATGAAGCTCAGAGGCACAAATTATAACTGTTAAGAAACAAAAATGCAACAGAGTAAAATTAAAGATTGTGCATGAAAAAGGGTACTACAATAAATCATAAATTCCTAACTAGGCAGATCATGGGGGTAGTCAATGCTAACTTCTAAGATTATAACTTCTAAGATTAGAAGTTACATGCTCCAAGCCTGTAACTTCTTCAGTGAAAGGTTTTTAAGCAAGCCCTGTCCATTGTTCTGTGCACCTAAGTTAGCCATCTTTGAAACACCAAAAGTAATACCTTTCGAAGGCATAACAACCCTCAAGAGACCAGATTATTTAACCATCCTGTAATCCAATCACCACCTTGATTTCTCTCACCTTCAAGTAATCTTATGTTTCCTCCTTAGTTTCAAATGCGTAAAAGAAACTACAAAACTGATATTCTTCTGAGCATTTTAGATCTTGCTAACTGGCAATTGCCATCAGTTTTGGCTCAAATAAAGTCTTATAAAAATTCTCCACAGGTTTGGACATTTCTTATGCTGACAACATCTAATTGGCTTTATTGAACAATTCTTGAATTGAGCAGAGTCCCATCGAGCAATAGAAAAGGTCTCCAATGAGTTCTACAAAATGGAAAGATTTATAGGCAGAGGGAAGTCAGCACAAGGAAGTTAGAAGAGTGGATTATTTCAGACAAGGTCACCTTCCCTTAGGGAAAGATAGGAACCTTATCTGGAAGATTATCTTACTAGTGTTGATGTGGAAAATCAAGACTAATTAGTTTAAAATACACTCCTGGGAGATACTGAAACTGCAATTAGGTTAGGTATGAAGTCTTGGAGGGGCTCAGTACTAGCACACGTGACTCCATCTTTGGTCTGCTATTTCTTTATAACAATACTGTAGAACTGAATATGGCTTAATGGCTCCAATAGAGATAGAACTACTCACAGGCTTTCTTAAACCTTAGAGTGTACAGGTGGCCCTGAAGCCTGTATATATAAGGCCAACTAATGAGACTTAATGAAAGCATTTCTGTTTGCACTTTCTGCCCCTAAATTTCCTTATAAGTGTTTCCAAAGAAAGAGTGTTATATAAATAACTCTTAGGATGTTGCAATGAACTACTAAATGCCAGAGGAAATAAAAGAAAACATAAGAAGGTTAGCTATCACCTACCCACTCAGAAGGTGAATCCAAGCTACAAATAATGAAATCTTCCCTTCTGACCCATCTGTCACTTTTTCACTCATTTGCCTCTTATATACCTACTCTATTAAAATAGAAGCATCTCAATCTCAATTATATATATATATATAAACATGAGAATTAGTTCATGTTTTCTTTTTAAAAAGTTAAATAAATCACACTGAGGTAAAATGTCATGGAAAGACCCATTCCCTTTCCTGAAAAATTGAAAGCTTCCTTCAAAATATAGTGGGTCAGATAAAGTGAACTTCACCCAGAAGTATTGTATCACTGATAGTTCACATAACTGACCCTATGGATGGATTTGTCATCTAAAAACAATTCTCTTAACATTTTACCCAGAATTGAAGGCCAGTGAATGGGGGGGTTATTGTAGTCATGTATTTGCCAGGATCAAGTTAGGAGACAGAAACTATACCAGTTACTTTAACAGAGAGAGTTTGTTAATATAAATGTTACAACATGGATGAGCCTTGAAGACATTATGTTAAGTGAAAAAAATCAGACAAAAAAGAACAAATATTGGACGATTCCACTTATATGAGGTATCTCGCATTTTCAAATTCATAGGGACAGAAAGTAGAATAGTAGTCTTCAGGCATAGGAGGGAGGGTAGATTGTGGAGTTATAGCTTTAAGGGATATAGAGTTTCACTTTGGGATGAAAAATTATGGAGCTGGATAGTGGTCAAGGTTGCATAATGTGAACATACTTAATGCCACTAAATTGTACATTTAAAATGATTAAAATGTTGTACTTTATGATGTGTACTTTTGCCACAATAAAAAAAAAAAGTATATATATATATATATAAGAATTGTTGGGGGTTTGGCTCAGTGATTGGAGCTAAGGCAGAGGACTGAAAGGTCATGGAACCAAAGAGTCACAGGCTGGTTCCACGTCAAGGGCAGGCACCCCTGTTGTGGGCTGGATTTGGCCCAGTCTGGGTGTGGACAGGAGACAGGTGATTGATGTTTCTCTTTCTCTCTCCCACTCCTCTCTCCCCTCTACTCTCTCTAAAAAAAAATCAATGGAAGAAATATCCTCAGGTAAGGATTTTAAAAAAAAAACCAGTTAAATAGGGAGGAAGGAAAGAAGTTAATCAAGTATCACATATTGTGCAGGTGGTAATTGCAGGAAGCAGCAACCAATTCGAGGGTAAGAAAACAAGGGGAAAGGTTGGAAATATTAAAACTTAATATATTAGTGTAAGGTACAATGAACTGATATTAAGGACCCTGCTCAGCAAATACTGATTATCAGGCTCTTGGAGGAAGGAGTCTGTGGAGCTGAGGTTCAGGAATTTGGAAAGTATACTCCACCCAGTACACACTGCTATTTCTGAGTGGACAAGATAATGCTTATTTTGAAGTTATTGGAAAACTATAAACTGACAATTAGTGTTACTTTTAGAAAAAAAAAAAATGTAAATGGCATGAATGTTGTTGGGTTACCCTGGTAAGAACAGAAGGAAAAAAGGAAGGAACTAGTCCCTTCTTGGCAGAGCCTAACAGGAAATCAGCTGACAAAAGAATGCAGTTTGCAGAGAACCTTCCCAGCATCACAAAGTGAATTACACAGGGATGGGCAGGGAGATGAGAGACCATCAATATATATATATAAAAAGCCAGGGTCATAACATCCAAAATGACTGAAGGCTCGAACAAACACCAGGCTGCACGTGCAGCAGACGAACAGGCTGAACTGCTGACCTCTCAGAGAAAGAGAGAGGCAGGGCTGATCAGCAGTGGCAGTGGCTACTTCCCTGTCCAGGCCTCACCAGCAGCCAAGCCTCTCTCTTTCCCAGAGGTCAGCCGTTCAGCCTGCTCACCAGCAGCCTGGGGCAGCTGCTGATCAGCCCCACCTCTATGATCAGGCCTGGAGAAAGGCCTGGAGATTCTGACTGGCATAGAAACCAACCAATCAGAACCATATCTGGGTGAATTGCGAAGAGCCAATGGCTGCCTAGGAGGCGGAGATTTTGATGCTGACTGGCATAGAAACCGACCAATCAGAACCTAATCTGGGTGAACTGTGAAGGCAGAAACTAAGGTTGGGGCTGAGGAGAGGTTTTAAGGGCAAAAGCTTTGGTGTAAGGTGTAAGAAAGTGATTCAATTTTTTAATGACCAGTTTGGCAGTATAGTGCATATGGCTGGCTATCAGTCCAGATATAGGGATTATGTGTTTTTGTCTGCCAAGAGCATCTCCTGCTGAAAAAGGCTTCCCCCTTTCATTTAAGCAATCCTATCCTATATAATCTATCTATACTAATAAAAGGATAATATGCTAATTAGACTGGGTCAACCAGCCATCTTCCAGTCATCCGACTTCCTTCTGGACAAAGCCATGGTGGTGGGAGCCAATGAAGAGGAAGTTAGGGGTGATCAGACCGGCAGGGAAGGGCAGTTAGGGGTGATTAGGCAGGCAGGCAGAGGCAGTTAGGGGTGATCAGGCAGGCAGGCAGAGAGGTTAGGGGTGATCAGGCAGGCAGGGAGCAAGGTAGGGGTGATCAGGCTGGCAGGCAGTCAGACATCCCCCAAGGGGCCCCAGATTGGAGAGGGTGCAGGCCAGGCTGAGGAACACCCCTCCATGCACAAATTTCGTGCACCAGGCATCTAGTCTATATAATAAAAGCCTAATATGCAAATTGTCCCCTCAACTGGGAGTTCCACTGCTTGCTATGATATGCACTGACCACAGGGGGCAGCACAGAACATGGAGGGCCTCAGCAACCCAGTGCTGGGTGCTGGCAGTGGGCAGAAGTCGAGGTGCTGCCAGCCCTGATGGGCCCCAAAGAGAGGACCACGGCGGGATGGTGGAGCAGGTGAGTGGGTGGTGCCAGGCCAAAGCAGGTGCGAGTTGTGCCAGATCACCCCGCCGATCGCCCCACAGAAAGTGACCAGCTGTGGCTCCCAGGAAATGTTACAGATTATAGCACAGTGTCATGGATATATACATGCTTATAAAATATTTATTTTTAATGTTCTTACTCTTTTTATGGCTTTTGGCTAAGAAAGGGAAAACATTATGGGAAGTGTGGTCCATGATCTTCAAAAACTTGTGATCAAATTAGAAGTATAGACTTTATTTAAAAAGTGATGTTTAGATATTTTCAGTACCACATGATGTATGTAATTAAAAACATTTTCTAAAATACTATTTATATTCTTAAAATGTGAACATATTCTTTCTACTTTATATTCTACCATGAATATTACAGTGTTTTAAATTACTTTCCAGTCTCATCAGCTCATTGTCATGACTTTAAAGATACCTATGAGTATTTTTCAGAGTGTTTTGGCAACAAGTGATCTTTTTATCTGGATGCATTTAAAAAAATTATTGAATTTATTGAGGTGACATTGGTTAATAAATTTATATAGATTTCAAATGTATAATTCTATAATACTTCATCTATATATTGTATTGTGCATTCACCACTCAAATTCTAGTCTCCTTCCAATCTTCTACTTCCCCTCACCACCTCTTACCCACCTTTTCCACTAGTAATCACCATACTATTGTCTATTTTTTTTTTTTTTTTGCTTAATCCCTTGACCTTTTCACCCAGTCCACAACAATCCTCCCCTGTGACAGCTATAAGTCTGTGTTCTGTATCTATGAGTCTATTTCTATTTTGCTTGTTCGTTCATTTTGGGTACAATTTAATGGAAGAGTTTGCTACTGATTAAAGTCACCTTTAAAACATCTTGCAAGTAAGAAGAAAGATTCACATCTTGGCCACAATGAATAAAGTGTCCTTCACTAGATGATTAGACAAAGAAGTGGTTGATATCCTATCTAATAAAAGAGTAATATGCAAATTGACCATACCCCGCTACAGTGACAAGCCATGCCCACCAGCCAATCAGGAGCGAGTATGCAAATTAATCCAACCAAGATGGCTGTGGCCACGGATTGAGCAGGAGGCTTGGGTTTCCCTGGCAATGGAGGAAGCCAAGCTTCCCGCACACCCTGGCTGGCCCTGGACTCCACTCAAGGCTACAAAGTTTCAGTTATAGAAGATAAATAAATCCCAACAAAAATGGTGGCAGCCACTGACCTGGAGAGAGCAGGAGGCTTGGGTTGCCCCTGGTGATGGAGGAAGCCAAGCTTCCTGGCCTGCCTTGGCCTCTGCTCAAGGCTACAAAGTTTCAATTATGAAGATAAATAAATCCCAACAAAAATGGCTGCAGCCACGGAGTGAGCAGGAGGCTTGAGTTTCCCTGGTGATGGAGGAAGCCAAACTTTCCATCTGCCCTGTCCTTCCCTGGCTTCCACTGAAGGCTACAAAGTTTCAATTATAGAAGATAAATAAATCCCAGATACGAGGGCCTCCGCTTGGGTCGCTGGGGGGCGTAGCTGGCCTGCAAACCACCATAGGCCCCTCAACCAGGCCGCCCCATGCCCCAAGGGAACCCCCACCCTGATCCGGGACACCCTTCAGGGCAAACCAGCTGGCCCACACCCATGCACCAGGCCTCTATCCTATCTAATAAAAGAGTAATATGCAAATTGACCATCACTCCAACAAACAAGATGGCTGCCCCCATGTGGACACAAGATGGCCACCACAAGATGGCCAGCAGGTGAGGGCAGTTGGGAGGGACCAGGTCTGCAAGGAAAGGCAGTTGTGGGCGATCAAGCCTGCAGGGGAGGGCAGTTGGGAGGGACCCAGGCCTGCAGGGGAGGGCAGTTAGGGGCAATCAGGCTGGCAGGGGAGCAGTTAGGCATTAATCTGGCTGTCAGGGGAGTGGTTAGGGGGTTATCAGGCTGTCAGGCAGAATGGTTAGTGGCAATGAGTAAGACAGGCAGGTGAGCAGTTGGGAGCCAGCAGTCCTGGATTGTGAGAGGGATGTCCCAGATAGATTGGAGAGGGTGCAGGCTGGTCTGAGAGACACCCCCCCCCCCCCCTGTGTACAAATTTTCTGCACTGGACCTCTAGTATATAATAAAATATTACTCAGCTATAAGGAAAGATGAAATACTGCCATTTACAGCAACATGGATGCATCTTGAGAGTATCACGGTAAATGAAAGAAATTAGACAGAAAAAGCCGAGAACTATATGATTTCACTCATATATATGACTAAAAGCAGCAAATGAACAAATGACAAACAAACAAAAACTCATACACCAGACAACAGTATGGTGGTTACTAGAGGAAAAGAGGGCTGGGAGGGTAGTCAAGGGTAAAGGGAATCAAATGGTAATAGAAGGACACTGGACTTTGGGTTGTGAACAAACAATGCAACATACAGATGATGCTTTATATAATTATACAACTTGAAACTATATAATTTTATTAACCAATGTTACCCCAGTAAGTTAAATAAAATTTAAAAAATCATCACAGAACTATAAAAAATAAGAAATTCATAGAAGTGCAGTGCTGCCAAGGTTGAAAGAGAGCTAAGACTCACAAGTTATATATAGGACTATGGTTAAAATGCATGAGAATAGCATAACATTCATTCAACAATTAACTTATATGCTGATAATGGATGCAGCTATTCTTAGGTTCCCAATCACATGCTATATTGAAAATAATTAAAAGAAAAAAATATAGTCTTGGAGACAAAAATAACAAACAGATGCCTTTCACTGTGTAGCTCAGAAAGATGAGCATGAGGGAAAACAGTTTACTTAAAAATCTGGACATTCTGTTCTTACTGATTTCTGCTTTTATTTACCTGAACAAATATAAAAATTACTGTTATTTTTCATAAAAATTATTCATTAATTTTATATGTTTATTGTTTAGAAAGTAAATGCTGTGTGCAGTTATTAGAATTGAACAAATACAAAATACCTTAAAAACATTTAAATGTAGCCCTGACCAGTTTGGCTCAGTGGATAGAACGTCGGCCTGCGGACTCAAGGGTCCTAGGTTTGATTCTGGTCAAGAGCATGTACCTTAGTTGCGGGCACATTCCCAGTAGGGGGTGTGCAGGAGGCAGCTGATTGATGTTTCTCTCTCATAGATGTTTCTAGCTCTCTGTCCCTCTCCCTTCCTCTCTGTAAAAAATCAATAAAATATATTTAAAAAAACAACAAAATAAAACATTTAAATGTAAACCAAATGCATAAATTAATGCATTTAAAAGATTCAATTCAATACACATATGTAATTTACACGTTGCAGAGCTTGTAGTAACCCACACTTCAGAGAATAAGTCATCTGATCTTCAAACCCCAATTAAGGCCTCTTGAGTCAGTAGCACAGTTTAGTCAAGGCCAGATTCTAATAAAGTCCTTCAGGAACTTACTTTTATTACTCTTATGAAGGTTTTATTTCTTCTAGGCACTCTGAACTGTCTACTTTTTATCAGGTTCTAGTGATTGATAAAAATATTACCCATCAAGAATTTCTTACTTATATCTGGATGAATCAAAGGTCAAATTCACAAGGTTAATTTTTTTTTTTTTTTTTTTTTTTTTTTTAGTGTAATATCCCTCTAACAGTTTGGTTTTAGCATGTCTGAAATGCTATTCCTATAGCTACCCCATGAGCTTCTTTGCAGTTAATCAGAATCATGGAGGCTGGCCAGAAACATGTTATAAATTGAATAAATTGAGGATTGAAAAGTTTGTAACTTACCTAAGCTCACTGAGCTTATTACAGTAATATAACTAATAATAAATTTACCACTTGCGGTATAAGCAGTAGGCACTTATTGAGCCATTAATATTTCTAGATGTTAGCATTCTATATGAAACTAGAGGCCCCATGCACAAAATCGTGCACAGGTGTGGTCCGTAGGCCTGGCTGGTGATCGAAAAGCAAGCGACTGGCATGGAAGGGCAGGTCCCAGCTGACCTCTGGGCCCTTGGCAGCACCTGGGCCCCTGGGCCCCTGGACCCCCTTAGGCCCCCCTCCGCCTGAGTCACGGCGCCTTAGTCCCCATGCAGAGATGCGGTGAGTGTGGCCAGACGCTGCGGGCTGTGGCACTGTGTGGAAGCTGGGCAGGCAGCACACTCTCTCATGGTCGGCCTTGCAGACCGGCTCCTGCGCGAACCCACTGGGAGCCCAACTGGCCCCTGTAGTCCCAAAGGCTGTGTCCCGGCTCACCCGGAAGAGGCCGCGTGGGTGCTGGGTGGACTCCTCATGGGTGCCTGGCACCTGAGTGCAGGGTTTCCCTGGTGCACGATCCCTGGCGTCCTGGGGGGAGGGTAGCAGGGGGAGTGAGAGGGAGCTTGGCAGACACCCCGCATTCTCACTGCACCTCCGTCCCTGTCACCCCCACCCCCAGGTAGCCGGTGAGAGGCCGCAGCCCCCAGCCAGGGTGCTGCGGGAGATTGGTTGCCACCACCCACCCCCAGTTCCCCATCCTAGCCCAGGGCCCGGCCCAATTGGGCGATCAGGGCCTGCTGGCCACTGGTTGCCATCTGCGGGGTGATGGGAAGGGGCCAGGCCCCCCGCCCGGCTCCCTCAGTGCCTGGGAGTCAGGCAGTGGCCCTGCCTCCTGGTGCCACCACTGGTCACCATCTGCGGGTGATTGGTGGGGCGATTGGGCCCCCACTCGCACCCACCTTGGCATGGCACCACCCATTCACTTGCTCCACCATCCTGCCGCGGTACCGCTCTCATCAGGGCCCATCAGGGCCAGCAGTGCCTCCACTGCTGCCCGCTGACAGTGCCTCATTGCTAACACCTGCCATGTTCCGCGCCACCCCTTGGTGGTCCGCGCACATCATAGTGAGCTGTTGAACTCCCGGTCGAACAATTTGCATATTAGGCTTTTATTATATAGGATATCTTATTTAATATTTACAATGATCCAAAGATGAAACTATCATTATTCCCAATTTAAGATGAAGAAACCAATTCAATAAAAAATAAAAGGAAAGAAAAGGGGGGGGGGGTGGAGATAAACCAAAGGCTAGAAAACCAAAGTGTGGAATATTATTCAGCCTTGAAAAGAGAAGATAATTCTGCCATATGTGACACATGGATGAACTGGGAGTACATAATGCTAAGTAAAATTAGCCACTCACACTGGGATAAATACTGCCTTATTACAATTGTATGAGGTACCTAACAGTCACATTTATAGGAACAGAGTGGAATGACAGTTATCAGGGGCTTGGATAAAGGGGAAGTGTGGAGTTGCTGTTCAACAGGCATACACTGTTAGTTACACAAGATGAGTAAGCTCTAGCAATCTACAATACAATATTATGCCTATAATTAACAAAGAAAAACTGTACTGTGCACTCAAACATTTGTTAATGTTGTGTTCTTACCATAATTTAAAATAAATAAATAAATAAAGACCCAAAGTCACCTAGATAAAATCACAGAACTAGCAAATGATTCTCAGACTTGGCAAATAATGCTGCCCAAATTCATTCATTTAGCAATACAAGAGTGTACACAGAAAGAAAACACAAAAAATTCTGTATATATAAAGAAATTATATATAGACAGAGAG
This sequence comes from Eptesicus fuscus, assembly GCF_027574615.1. NCBI lineage: Eukaryota > Metazoa > Chordata > Mammalia > Chiroptera > Vespertilionidae > Eptesicus > Eptesicus fuscus. The sequence goes on from NC_072474.1 coordinate 11,538,953, forward strand.
ACAGACACTAAATTCTGGTAAGTTTTAACTTTAAGGGAATGATAAAAAATAAATTATATTTTTCAACATCAAATTATATATGACTTCTATCATTAGAATTCTTTTTTTATAAATCAAGACTTATGTTTCTAATTTTTATTTAATATTTTTTTAAAGTTCTTTATATCTGGTATATTTTGCTTCCTTTAATAAAATAGATGCATTTAATAAGAAATTACTATGAACAAAAGCAATGCTAGTAACATGATAGGGATATGCTGAAAAAAGTCACTACACATAAAAAGTAAACACTGACAAAATTAAAGAGAAAAGTAGGTAACAAAAATAATAGTTGGAGACTTCAATACTCTAATCAATAATGTACAGTAAACTAGGCAGGAAATCAGCAATTGCATAGAAGACTTGAATATCCCTATCAATTAACTAGATATAACAAAAATTATAGAACTCTCCATCCAGAAACAGCAGAATACATATTCTTCTCAAATGTACATAAAACATTCTTCATAATAGTCTATATGTTAGAACAAGCCTCCATAATTTAAAAGGTATGTCCTCTAAATCAATGGAATTAAATTCCAAACCAACAGCATAAGGAAATTTGGAAAATTAAAAAAATATATGGCAATTTAAAAATACACTCCTAAATAACACATAAATCAAAAAGGAAAACTAGTAAATATATTGTAATAAATCAAAATGAGAGCACAACAGCAAATTTGAGGGGACTCAGCTAAAACAAACTTAAAAGGCCTATACTATAAGAAAGGAAACATATAAAATCAATAAACCAATTTTGTACCATAAGAAACTGGATAAATGACAAACTAAACCATGAACCAAGAATTATATACCCAAAAAACACACTTTACAAATGAAACCTAAATATAGATAGTCCTAGTTTAGCAAAGATCGAATTTTGGTAACAGATCTATTTTATCTGTCTATTATCTATCTATCTATCTATCTATCTATCTATCATCTATCTACTTACTTATTTATTTATTTTTTTACTTATTTATTATTTTTTTAATCTTCCCCCAAGGATGGTTTTATTGACTTTTTTTTTAGAGAGAGAGGAAGAAAGAGAGAGAGAGAAACATTGATGTGAAAAACATCTATTAGTTGCCTCCCATATACACCTTGAACAGGGATTGAACCTGCAACCTAGGTATGAGCCCTGATGTTAAATCAAACCCACAGCCTTTTGGTACAGGATGACACTCCAACTAACCAAGCCACCCAGCCAGCAGGTAACAGACCTATTTTGAAAGGTATATTAAAAACTGCTTCAAACTGAAAGGAAGTGATACCAGATAATATATTGAAACTGCTAAAAATATATTAGAGCCCTAACCAGTTTGGCTCAGTGGTTAGAGCGTCGGCCTGCAGACTCAAGGGTCCCAGGTTCAATTCTGATCAAGGGCATGTACCTTGGTTGAGGGCACATACCCAGTAGGGAGTGTGCAGGAGGCAGCTGATCGATGTTTCTCTCTCTCATCGATGTTTCTCTCTATCCCTCTCCCTTCCTCTCTGTAAAAAATCAATAAAATATATATTTTTAAAATATTAGAATAGGTAATTATGTTGGTACTTATAAAAGACATATTTTTAACTGATTTATATGACAATTGAAAAAAGTTATAATAATATTGTATTGTGCTTGGCATTTTAAATATATATTTTATCAACTTTAACAATTTTAATAGCTTTACATTTGTGAATTTACAAAATATCTATCTATATGTGTATCCATATCCACATCTATATTCATATTCATATCTATGCAGAAGGGAAGAGGGAGGGAATGGAGATATATGGGAAATAAGAAAATGACACCAGATACTGAAACCCAACACAATATTTCCTCTTCTATGAATCTGTGGTAATGAAAATCATCCAAAAGTCATAATGACAATGCAATTCAACATATTTGTTTCAACATTATGGCCCACTTCCTTATGATAAAGTTGCTTTTGAAATGTTTACTTAATTAGATATAATTTCCCCATTGGAAAATGAATATGACTCTTACATAGCATTGCACAAATGCTTATAAATAGTGAACTGTAAAAAAACATACTGCAAATTAAAATGAACACCGGAAAGTAAAATAAAAACATAACTGCTATTTAGTTTGTTCAGATCTTGCGATCTGAGTCTTTTATTGTGGTGAGGAGTGTCTGTATCCAAAGTCTTGTCCCAAGATCTAAACGTCTGCCATTGCTTGTGTTATGAAAACCACCTCTCAGTTTTCTCATCTGTCAAATGTACAGAGTAAGATTCCCAACCTTACAAAGATGTTGTAATGCAAAAATGATTTAGTATACTTAAAGCACTTAGGATATTATCTGAAATATTTTAAATATTAAATACTACATTTTATTATTACTTAGAGTTATAATAATGTTTTTGTTTAAGTAATAAAAATAACTTTGAACATGATAAATTCAATTTTACTGTAATTCATTTAAAAGGAAACTTCCAAACATGTGTTTCAGTTTTATGTATTGATTTCAATGGCAAAAACAGAGAAAGCTGGTCAGGGAAGAGAAACAGACAGTTCTAGATGGTGTTCTGTCCTTAAAAAATGGATGGAAGCTAGACTTACAAGGGCAGAGCAGAAAATATAACTTTGTTTAGACATAAGAATTTAAAGGAAATAAACAAAAATACTTTATTGACTCATAATTTTAACTATTGTTTGAGTTATTTGCTATGTATATTACATATCTGAAAAATATACATAAGTTATAGAATATGAAGTGAAGGTTATGAAAAGAAGATGAACTCTCTCAATATAATGTTGTTCTGAACAGTCTATTTCGAGAGACTGAAAAGGAAGGACTGTCCCTTTAACCAGGTTTTTCTTCAGGTTTCTTTCTTTTGTTCATGGCATTGCTATTCCTGTCAGACTTGAAACCTAGGATGTTTCTTTGATTCAAGCTATTTCCTCATTCAATTCATCTTCAATTAGATTATTTTTACTCTGGAAAACTGTGCAACGTACTTTCCATTTGCACTGCTAACACTGTATCAGATATGGCAGTATTTTTCTAGTTAATTCTTTTTCCCACTTCTAGTTTGGCAAATTGGCACAGATGTTCCTTGGCTACACAGTGATGTTCTAGAGAATATATCAAGCTACAAATTAGTTACAGCACAACCTCATGGAAGTATGAATTAACTCTTATGTTAAAGCAAGATGATATAGTGTAGCGTAAAATACAAATTAACATACACTGCTATGGAAAAGCACAAGGCAAAATATATTCCTCCTTCTAGGACTGTTCTCACTACAGAGAGAGAATCTTGCTCAAACTCTACGTTCATTAGGATAATTTCAGTGACAACCCTTTGTTTTCTAAAAATCAGGCAACTTGTTTTATTTTATTTTATTTTTAAATATGTTTTTATTGATTTTAGACAGAGAGAGGAAGGGACAGTGATAGATAGAAAAATCGATGAGAGAGAAACATCATTGATCCGCTGCCTTTTGCATGCCCCTATTGTGGATCGAACCTGCAACCCCAACATGTGCCCTGCCTGACCAGGAATCGAACCAGTGACCTCTTGGTCCCCTGGTCGACATTCCACCACTGAGGCACACCGGCCAGACTCAGTGATAATCTCTGAGCTGCACTGGACCTTTTTTACTTCAATTTATCCTAAATACTCCATGAATTTAATCTTTCTAATTGCCATTTTATCATGTTCTTAACTCACTAAGTGACCTACACTGGCTTCCTATTTCTACCAAATAATCCCTTAATTCCTTAAGTAGACATTAAAATGCATTGGAGTTTTCTCGCAGTTTAGACTTCTGGCTGCATCTTCCACTTTTGCATCAACCTGCTTTTCCCAAATGCTAGCACATCAACCAGACATCTACTTATACTTTCTTAAAATATCGGCACTTTCCTTTCCAAATTCAAATGTCATTTTCTTCATGGAAGATTTCCTGCTTACCCTATTCATGAATTATTTTTCTTTTTTATACACCTAAACACATTCAAATAAAAATTATTTAATTCCCATTGCTTTAGCATCTTTCTAGGTGTACAACTTATACATTAGTTGATGCTAATGATTTAAAAGGAAAAGGATGGATTGTGAGCTCAGCAGGTAAAAGATCCACTTCACTCGAAAAGTTCTCTTTACACTATGGCACGGGGGCAGACTGTCAGTCTATTTTTCATGGTGTATATTTATGCTATCCACCACTTAAACACTTTTGCTTGTTACTAAACACATTTTCTCAGATAAAAGAGCCTAAATCATTCTTTAAATGGAGATTCTAGATTCTGTTACTCAGAGTCGTCACAAATAATACTCACCTACAGACATAAACCCATTTTTATTTTCTTGAGGTAACTGTTACTTCATCTCTGGTTTCTGCCAACCAGGAAGTCCCACCTCAAATAGTTATGTGAGCAAAACAAATTTTATTTCCTTTAAGCTACCTAATAATCTGAGTATATTTGGTAGTACAATGTAGCCTACAAAGACCCTATATACTAATCCTATATAATAAAAGGGTAATATGCAAATTGACCTAATAGCAGAATGACCAGAACAACCACTGGACCAGTCACTATGAGGCGCACTGACCACCTCTTGGTCCTTTTCCCTGGCCAGCAGGCTCTGATCGCCTGATGGCCACCCACGGTGGGGGTGGGGCCAGTGATCAGGTGGGAACAGCTGAACTCTCAGTCAACTTCCTCCGGCCATCAGTCACCGACCACCCAATGGCAAATGGGGAACCAGGGGTGGGTGGCGGTGGGGGGCAGGGCCGGCTGCAGGCAGCTGGGGAAAATGGCCCTGATTGCAGGCCAGGTCTAGGGACCATACCTATGAACAGATTTTGTGCACCGGGCCTCTAGTTAATATATAAATTGACACTGAAATATGAGTGTTACCAGAACAACAAATCAAAATAAGAAAAATTATAAAATTTTAATAACTGTATATTTATAGATGGCACATAAACTGATTTTAGAGGCTATAAAGCAGATCATGTTTATCAGGAATAAAATATTTAGTAACTGTACTGTCTACAATAATGAGAGCAAACCAAGTGATTACTTAGCCTGTAGCTCTAGGAGAAAATATTGAAAAATGTTGGTATATTATTGTATATTGACTGTTGATGGATGTGTTTAGCAAGCTATTATAAAAAAAAAAAAAAAAGATCAACTCAGGCAAGAATTAGCCAGTCTCCAAGCAGAGCTGAAAATAAGTTACTTCTGTAAATGTAAGCGTGAGAGATGTGAACAACTTCTGGCTCTAAACAACAGGAAATAGGATGCAAAAGGTTATGAGGAAAGAACCATTACCCGTTCCCTCAAAATGGAGGCAAAGTTCTGATTAAATATGTTAACCTTGAGGCAAAACTCTGATTAAATATGTTGACTTCCAACACAGACTACTGTTTCACCTGGTTCAAAATTTTCTGTAATTTAAGGGGGAAGAAAGATGGCAATAAAGCAAAGGAAAAAAAGTTGAGTTAATACCTTAATTCTCAGGGGAAAAAAACACACAAGTTATTAGCAACACATTAAATGGAAAGCAAAGTTAATAGAGACATGATATTTACTACTTTTAAAACATACTACTTTGGAATAATTTTAGACTTATAGGAAAGTTATAAAGATCCAGCAGTTCCTCTATATTCTTCAAAAAGCTTCCTCTAATATCAACACCTTATATAACCATGGTACACTTATCAAAACTAGTATTTTAATATAGGTACAACACTATATAGGTAAACTATAGACTCTATTTGAGTTTAGCCAGTTTTCCTTCTCTTAATATCTTTTTTTTTTTTTCTGTTCTAGGATCCAATCACAATAACAATTTTTCAGTCTTTCTTTATTTTCCATGATCTTTATACTTGAAAACTACAGGTCAGGTAGTATTTGAATGTCACTCATTTTGAGATTGACTGAATTTTTCTTATGCTTAGACTGGGTTGTAAATTTGAGAGAAAGCATTACAAAGGTGAGTACACTTCTGTTTTCTGTCCCTGTAATTTTGCATTCCAAAGTGTCATATAAATTAAACATGTAATATGTAGACTTTGAATCTGACTTTTTTTAAAAAATATATATTTTTATTGATTTCAGATAGGAAGGTAGAGATAGAAACATCAATGATGAGAGAGAATAATTGATCGACTGCCTCCTGCACACCCCACACTGGGGATAGAGCCCAAAACCTGGGCATGTGCTCTGACCGGGAATCAAACCGTGACCTCCTAGTTCATAGGTTGATGCTCAACCACTGAGCCACGCTGGCTGGGCTGAATCTGGCTTCTTTTGCTTAGCAAAAAACATATGAGTAATTCATATTTTAAAGAAGCAATAACTGATTTTTTAAAATTGTTGAGAAATACTTCATTGTATGTATGTACCACAGTTTGTTTATCCATTTACCTGTTGAAGTGCTACTTATTTCCACCTTTTGGTGATAGTGATAAAAACTGCTATAAACATTCAGCCAGTTTTATGTGAACATAAGTCTGTAGTACACTGGGGAGAATACCTAGAAGAAGGATTGTAAGGCATATGGTAAGGATATTTATAACTTTATAAAAAGCTATCAAACATTTTAAAAGTGCTTGTGCTATTTCACATTCCCAACAGCAACGTGCGTATGTTCAGTTACTTCACTTCCTAACCTAAACTAATTATTGTCTGCCTATTTCATAGCAGTCCTACTGAGGAGTGTGGACTAGTATCTCATGGTATTATTTGCATTTCCTAATGACTGGTCACATTATCTATATTTCATGTGCTTATTTCTCATCCGTTTTTCTTCTTTGGTGAAAGGTGTGCTGAGATCTTTTGCCTATTTTTAAAATATGTTTAACTTTATTTTGAAATAGTTAGTGGTACATAGGAAACCTTAAAAATATTATGTAGAGCCCTAGCCAGTTTGGCTCAGTGGATGGAGTGTCGGCCCGCAGACTTAAGGGTCCTGGGTTTGATTCTGCTACTTCAGTTGCAGGCTTAGTCCCCGGCCCAGGTCGGGAACGTGAGGTAACCAATTGATTTGTCTCTCTCACATTGATGTTTCTCTCTCTGTGTCTCTCCCCTTCTCTTCCACTCACTCTAAAAATCAATGGAAAAATATCCTCTAGTGAGGATTATCAACAACAACAAAACGATAAGTAGAGCTCTTATATACCCTTCACCCTGTATTACTAATGGTTACATGTGTTATAAGTATAATACAATATCAAAACCCAAAATTTGACATTGCTCATCAGACTGTATAACTCTTAGTCATTTCATGATGTGTAGAGATTTGTGTAACCCACCACTGCAATTCAATTACCACCATGATCTCTCTCAGGCTACTCATTTGTAGTTTCCCCCAAGCACCTGGCTCCTCACTATGCCCAGCCCCTGTCACCCACTGATCTATTCTCTACATGGGTGGGGAACCTTTTTTCTTCCAAGGGCCCTTTGGATATTTATAATATCATTCATGAGCCATACAAAATCATCAACTGAAATATTAGCCTGCTATATTGGGTCAAACATTTAATTAACTCACCCGTAATGCCTTGGCAGGGCCAGACCAAATGATTTCATGGGGCTTATACAACCCACAGGCCAGGTGATCCCCACCCATGCATAACATGTATACCATGTAAGGTAACATATCCTAGGCTCCTGGATTAGGATGTGAAAAATATTTGGAGGCCATTTTTCAGCCTACCATGCTGCTCTTCCTCCAGACTCAAGGCTGGAGCTAACACCTATTCCTGCCCTTCCATGGGTTAGAGATAGTGTTTCTTGTTCCCTTCTCATGACAGTGGGTTTTCAACAGGAGCTCAGGCTATAATTCTATGGTCCTTGACTACATATACTAAGGATGTTGTCACTTAGGAAAGATATACATGACTTAGGTTTGGATGGAATTTTGGTTGTTATTGACAGTAGGTAACTTCAGCTGAACTGACAGAAAGCATTGCATATCTCTGTGGAGACCTCTAGGCAGCAATTTCTGTTGGGACTCCTGGGTCATACTCTAAGCATGCAAAGCTTAGGAGTTGGCCAGAAACCAAAGAAAGTTCCATGCATATCTTTGAAACTGCTGTTTTATGTCCCCATTCTGTTAACCTACTCTCTCAAATACTCTTGTCAACACTAGTCTTTGATCTCTGCTTCTTCCTTTCCAAGTCCTATCATTTTTTGTTTGGACTTCATTTCCCCTCTTTCAGATTTTGACAAGGCCCTGCAGGAGTGAGCTGAGTTGAATGTGGCATTAAACATCTGTGCTTATTCTTCTTTCAAGATGGTAGAATGACATTAGTTTGGACTGTCTCAAAAAAGTCTTTGTGTATAATTCCTTTTCTTTTAAGTCTGTTTACTATATTGAGCTATTCTATCATTATTGGTAAAGTACGGAAACAAATTTGAAAAGAAGGAAAATAAACTTGGACAATGCATGATTAATGGATTATTTAATAAATGCATTAATTGTGGCTATCTAAAAAAATATGATAGATCCTCATCTCTTCTAAATTCTAGCTAAAGTAATTCACTAAATGTAAAAAGAAAACTGAAATAACCAGTAGTACATTATTTTTCTGATCTCTATGGGGAATGTCTTCTAAGCATGTAAATAAAAAAATAAATGCAAAACACAAACACAAAGTTCACTAGATTTGAGTAGTAAGCATTTAAAACTGCTATACCTCATATTTTTAAAATATACATGCCATGACAATACTAAAATGTAGGCAAAGTTTTGATATGGATAATTCATGATATTTTAATATTCCAGAAAGTTAATAAAAATGTAATATTTTCCATAATAATGTTGGTAGAAAGTCAAATGCTAGGGAGTACTAATGCTATGAAAATGATTAATATAATAAAAGGCTAATATGCAAGTCAACCGAATGGCGGAACAACCGGTCGCTATGAAGTACACTGGCCACCAGGGGGCAGATGCTCAATGCAGGAGCTGCCCCCTGGTGGTCAGTGTGCTCCCACAAAGGTAGCACCGCTCAGCCAGAAGTTGGGCTCATGGCTGGTGAACTCAGCAGCAGTGGCGAGAGCCTCTCCTGCCTCCGTGGCAGCACTAAGCTGTCAGTCGGACATCCCCTTAGGGTAAGGTGACCAGATTTTAACATTGGTAAAGCGGGACACCATTGACAGCGGGAGGAGGGGTGTTCTTTTTTTATTTTTAATATATTTTATTGATTTTTTTTTACAGAGAAGAAGAGAGAGGGATAGAGAGTTAGAAACATCGATGAGCGAGAAACATCGATCAGCTGCCTCTTGAACACCCCCTACTGGGGATGTGCCCACAACCAAGGTACGTGCCCTTGACCAGAATCGAACCTGGGACCCTTGAGTCCGCAGGCCGATGCTCTATCCAATGAGCCAAACCGGTTTCGGCCCGGGGGGGGGGGGGCGGTTCCTTGATTAAAAATTTGGTCTATATTGTAATCGCTTTTGGTTTTTTTAATAAAAGGAAATTCACTTCTTAGATCATCGTTGAATTTGCATCCTCTTTTCTTACTCATTATGTTAAAAATCTAAAAAAATAATTTAAAATTATATTATAAATTATTATATACATATTGCTTAAAAACACAGTAAGTAGGTACATAATTACCTACTAGATTTTATTGAACATATTTTATTGTTAGTTTATAAATTAAATTAATTTGATTGTTATAAAGTAACTATATTTTAAAAATTATTTTAATCCTATATTACTTTCTAAATAATAACAATACTAACTTGTATTATTTTTCCTCTGAATTTGCCGTAACATAAGTTGTAAGTGTCACTTTCAAGGCCGGCGCTAGACTTTTTGCCGCCACTATAAAATATAAATAATACGAGTACTGTCTGCTGAATTCAAGAAAATTTATGTATTTATTAAATAAATAAATAAGTTACTTACCTAAATTATCTGAATAGCTGATTTGTAATGACATCACTTGTTTAACTAGCTTACTAGCACGCAGTACGATGTGTATCTGTATCGTCTGAGAGACAGTTACGAAATGTTTTCGTCGTTGCCAATCCCAAAAAATGCCATTGTTCATTAAGTCCAAACAATGGTGGTAGAATTCTAACAACTGATCAACAATGCGAACTTTGATAAGCAGTTCTCGATAATCAGTTCTCAACAATTATTTGCTATTATTAAAGTTTAACATTATAAAATTAACAAAAATAATATAAAACTCATATCCTGGCTAAATAGCCACATGGCCGCCGAAAACCTTATATTCCCTTCCCGTTCTCCCGCCATTCCCTAGCTTGTCGTGCATTCTTTCCAAAAATCGGGACTTTTTTAAAACACCGCGGGACGCAGGACAAATTGTTAAAAATCGAGACTGTCCCGCCAAAAGCAGGACATCTGGTCACCTTACCTTAGTGCTCCAGGACTGCGAGAGGGCGCAGGCCGGGCTGAGGGACTCCCCCACCCTGAGTGCATGAATTTCATGCACCAGGCCTCTAGTAATTCAATAAATAAAAAAAATGGCTACTAAAGAATTTTCAAATATTTAGAAATAGTAAAAAAAAAAAAAAGGAAAAAAAGCTAATGTACAATGTTACTATAGTGAGTTAAAAAAGGCACTCTAAATGCTAGTGTGAACATGAAATGACAAAGTTTCTGGAAAAAATGTAATTATTAGGTCAATAAAATTTCAAGTTCTAAATATCTAAAATATCCTAAGTCAGTCCTGCAGTCAGCACTGGGTTGCCATGGCGACCCAGCACTGACTGCTGAGGGGGCTGCAAATCAGGCCCAGAGAGAGGCCTGATGAGAGAAGCAGGGTCTGATCCATAGCCTATGTGGCAGCTCTTGATCAGCACTTGCCTCTCTCTTTCTCTCCTGGCAGGGCCAGCAGCCGCGCCTCCATTTCTCTACAGGCCTCCACTGGGGCTGCTGATCAGCACTGCCTTTCTGATCAGGCCCAGAGACACTGACTGGCATAGAAAGCGACCAATAAGAACCAAATCTGGGTCAACTGTGAGGAGCCAATAGCTGCCTAGGAGGCAGAGCTTTTGATGCTGACTGGCATAGAAAGAAACCAATCAGAACCAAATTGGCTGGCAGAGGAGGGCAGTTGGGGGCAAGATCAGGCCTGCAGGGGAGAGCAGTTGGGAGTGAGATCAGGCTGGCAGGGGAGGACAGTTAGGGGTGATCAGGCAGGCAGAGGCAGTTAGGGGCGATCAGGCTGGCAGGAAAGGGCAGTTGGGGGCGAGATCAAGCCTGCAGGGGAGGGCAGTTGGGGGCGAGATCAGGCCGGCAGAGGAGGGCAGTTGGGGGCGATCAGGCAGGCAGGCAGAGAGGTTAGGGGCAATCAGGCAGGCAAGCAGATGCAGTTAGGGGTGATCAGGTAGGCAGGCAGGTGAGAAATTAGGAGCCAGCGGTCCAGGATTGTGAGAGGAATGTCCCCCAAGGGGTCCCCAATTTGAGAGGGTGAAGGCTGGGCTGAGGGAACCCCCTGCTCCATATACAAATTTTGTGCACTGGGCCCCTATTCTAATATATAGGGTAAACTGGTAGTTACATATGAATAATTTAAATGTTGAAATACAGATAATACTTACATAACTTATGCTTCATTTACATGAGAAAATATTGTGGACATTCTTATAAAAATTATCATGCCATATTATTATGGTAAATGAATATAATGATTCAACAATTTATATAGAAAGTGAACCTCAAAACACAAATGAATTTTTAATGTATTAAAGAAAATAAAATTCTAACAAAACCTATCAGATAACAGTAGAAATATAATTTTTGTTTTCCCTCACAATTTTTTCAACATTTAAAAATTTTTCCATTATAAACATATATTATTTTTATAATAAAAATAAAATTGTATCTACATTATCCTAGAAATATTATTAGGAAAATTTATTAAAAGAAATTTTGACCAAAAAGAAGTAATTTTGACTATATGGTACAATTTATATAGTATTTAATATGATTCCACATTTTCAACTTCTCAATTAATGACAGGAAATAAATTTGTGTAATGACTAGGCATAACCTAGGACTGAAAATAAAATGTTTCAAAATTATTTACAGTATATATGATGAGGACATATAAAATATGTACTAGGTGTAATATATACAGTATATATATTTTACCATATATATAAAGTTGAATGTGATAAGAGCATAACAACTTGGAGGTAAGAAATAATGAAACAACAGAGAAATGAAAAAATGGATGCCGAATGCTAATTGAGTTATTTGTTCAACTAAAATACATTAACATCAAATCTATCTATAGAGAATGCCTTCAGCACATGCTCTACTTTATAACCAAATAACATTCTCAGATGCTTGTACCAAATAGGGAATATCAAACTGGGAAAAATGACCTAACATAATTTAAGCCTTAACACTTGTTCCAGAATTGCCCTGGGTCCATCAACCACCTGTCCAATCATTTCAGCAACTGGTTGTGTCAGAATAGAGATGCAGCTGTTCCTTTTCATACTCCCTTAAGCATTAAAATCATGTGAAAGCCGCAAAATTTCAGTTTTATATTAGATCAGTCATGAAGTTTGGACTTAAACTCTCAGTATGTCCATAACCATTTGTTGAGCACCCACAAAGTCTATAACATATACTACATGCCATCAGAGAAAATAAACAACCAAAGAGGATGATTTAAATTCCTATACTTCAAGACAGAAAGCATGCGTTTGAAAATTTGAGATCATTCATATACAGCATACATCAGTAGTGGAAAGTATGAACACATGAATTGGAGCTTTGCAGTTTTTAAACAGCAAAAATTCATGAATGGCACACCATTTTTAAATAGCTTTCATTATTTCAGTATTTAAACTCTTCAAGAAAATAATTTTCATAAAATTACTAAGTATGCTACCTTTCCAGAAGTCAGATCTCAGCCCAACAAAATCCATTTTTTTGATAATTGGATAGATGAGCACCATCTAAGGAAGCATCGAGGAAGACATGGTTAAAGTGTTAATTGATAATTAATTCCACAGTTCATTTTAGAAAATGCAAACCACTGACTCATCTTCTCTACTATTTTAATCCCTTATTTCCTTATATATTTGTCCCCCTTCTTTTAAACCATAAAATGTTTAACAAGTCTACTACTGACAGACATGAAAAACCACACTGAAAACTTAAGTAGTTGTGGTTTTGAGTAAAAGCAGTTCCCTGAAGCAGACACTGCTTTAAAAGATAACACTGCTTTAAAATTCAAAATAGATCTGAGTTTGGGATGAGAATTACCCCTTGGAGACCCTGAGGTCTTAAGTCTCAGGGCTTTTCCTGTCTGGCTTCTGAAGTAATTAGCTCCTCTGGAGAGGGTTGATGCAGTGAACTCCAGTGGCCCTAAAGTGTTCTCTTGCCTGGTGTGCCTTAAATCTGAAAAAATCCCTTCATTTTTTTCCCCAGCCGTTTTTTGTTTGTTTGTTTTCTAGAAAACAATAGAGGTTGGTGTTAGGTCGAGGCATGGGGGAAAGACCACAGCCATGCAAGCACCCGCAAGGTAGATGGTGACGAAGCGCCTTCCCAGACCCTTGCTAGCCTTCCCAAACCCCTGCCCGAGGCAGGAATTCCACATCTCTCATGCTCTCCACCCTCCCCTCACCAAACCGCTGTATAAAGGAAGTACCTAAGCCCCTGTTTTGGTGCGAACTCCCCTGGCCCACTCTCGGACCGGTGAGTTTCGCCCGGGAGCGCAAGATTAAAACCTCCCCCCCTTTTCCATGGCCTGGACTCTGTGTCTTGTTTCCTGCGTCGCGAACCTTTCATCTGGTGCCGAATCCCAAGGCCTTGGAACCCAGGTGGACGGGACCTCACACAGTTATCCTCACAACCCCCACTGCGGCCAAACTACTGGGAGATCCATCGTGGCACCACCTCTCTAGACTCGAGAGGACCCCGGAGCAGCATGACTTCTATAAATGTGAGGTGTTGGGCCCCACTAAGGTCCGCCTTAGCCGCCCTCCCCCTCCTTCTCCTCCTCCCGGCCCTGGGCAACCTACACCCTCCTACACCTGCTTATGTGTGGAGGTTCAAGGTCCATGAAACCTACAACCAGGACAGCACACAAGTCACCCGGCAGGTAGGATCTCAGGACTGCCCTCTGGTCGGATGCCAGGCGGAGATCCTGATTGCTGTCGACCTCCGGTCAGTGTGCAATGGTGGCCGACCATATGCCTACTCTGCTTACAACCAGCGAAACCCAGACAGGTGTAATCGAGACGTCAACACCTGTGGGGGTTGCCGCTGGTCAGGCTGTGTCATCCATGATGCCTACAATGAGGTCAGGTCTGGTCCCTTTTTCTGGAAGGACGGGACCTTCAACATCAGGGTCCGGGACCCCTGGGACCAGCGATGAGTTGCGGGCATTATGGGAAAACTATATGGCGATGGTTGGAGCTCAACCCCTTCAGGGACCATCTACATCTCCCGGGAATATGTCATGGCCCAGGAGGCCCAAATCCAGGTCTCCAAAAGCATCCTACAGGCCGAACATTCCCTTAAAGGGAAGCTGCCTGATTCCCCCCGGGTAGAAGTCCTGTCTTCTTGGCTCCAACTTATCCAACACACTCTACTATTCCTTAACGAGACCCATACCCTGCCCAATGTCTCGCACTGCTTTTTATGTGTCTCTCTCCAAAGACCTTTGCTGGCTGCCGTCCCACTCATGACTCCTCCAGGAACTCAAGGACATGGTGAATGTCAGCCTCCCCTGGCTGGCATTCCCCTCTGGGAACCCGAAACTCCAGAGCCCACCTTGCCCCCAAGGATATGCTACCAGACCAGCAACCCGGTAACTGTGGGACGGGTCACTTGGCACTGTACCCAAAACCACACTGCAGCCAGTCCCACCAAGGCCAGCCCGGGTACCTTCTTTTGGTGCAACGGCACCTTAAGCAACTGCATAAACTCCTCTGACCCCGGGCCTTGCTTCGGGGTCACAGTAGTTCCCCAGCTAACCCTGTATGGAGAGTCGGAGCTCGCCTGGTTGCTCCCTTCATCCCACCCCTGGGCCCGCAGGGCCGCCTTCCTCCCTGTCATGTTGGGGGTAAGTATTGCTGCCTCATAGGCCTCGCTGGGGGGGGGGGTCCTCGGGAACAGCATAATCTCTGCTCAGGATTACCTCCTTAGCCTCCCTGCAGCGGCAAGTAACATCGATAGACGTGCAAGACACTCCTGGAACAACTCTCTTTAGAGCTACCTGGACCCTACCCCTGATAGGGCCCCCAATTCTCATCTGTGTCTTTTTTTCCCTAGCTCCCTGCCTCCTCAAATTCATCCGCTCCTGGATCACAGAAATGTGACTGTAAACCAGCTCCTGCTCCATCCCTACACTCGGCTGCCCCTCAACCCGCCTCTGCCTGACCCTGGCCTTTAACCTCCCCCACCCTCTTCGCCCCTGGTCAGCAGGAAGTAGCCAGGACGATTTCGGCGCCCCCTATCACCAAAAAGGCTGGGATGTTAGGTCGAGGCATGGGGGAAAGACCACAGCCATGCAAGCACCCGCAAGGTAGATGGTGACGAAGATAACTGGCGCCTTCCCAGACCCTTGCTAGCCTTCCCAAACCCCTGCCCGAGGCAGGAATTCCACATCTCTCATGCTCTCCACCCTCCCCTCACCAAACCGCTGTATAAAGGAAGTACCTAAGCCCCTGTTTTGGCGCGAACTCCCCTGGCCCACTCTCGGACCTGTGAGTTTCGCCCGGGAGCGCAAGATTAAAACCTCCCCCCCTTTTCCATGGCCTGGACTCTGTGTCTTGTTTCCTGCGTCGCGAACCTTTCAGTTGGGATGTGGACCTGCAGTACTGACATTACTTAGCAGCTTGTTAGAAATGCAAAATACCAGACCTACTAAATGAGAATCTCAATTTTCTTATGGTTCCTAGATGAGGCATATACATGGTAATGTTTAAAAAGCACTGGACTCTATGATTCCATGCTCTCTATTAGCTCATATTTTTACCTAATTCAATTGAGAGCAGTGGCTGCTTTCAATGACACTACAATATGGTCTTTACCATAAATGTTCTTTTGTTCCTCAAATAACAAAGTAGATAGATTTATGTATATAAGATGTTAATATTTTGGTAGAGTTTGGAAATTTATGAAATTTTGATATTAAACAAACATTTATTTTGAAAACTTGATAGTATTATACACATTTAGTTTCCTAATTCATCAAATTTATATATATGTAATGATTATATTCTTAATCCTCACCTGAAGATATGTTTTCCATTGATTTTTATAGATGGTGGCACTTTAACTAATGAGCTACAAGGGCCAGGGCTAAAGACTTCCATATCTTAAGGGTAGACTTTTTTGAAGAAGCAGAATTTCATTCAGAAGAATGAGTATTTTGGTGCATATTCTAAGTATATCTGATCTTTTTTTCAATTTACATATGCAAAGAAAAACAACTCATTTTTTGCAAAATACAAATAGCTTAAGAAACTGGAAAATAATCTGACTTCTAACCTAGTCCATTTATTTTGTCTCTCCTCAAGCACTTCATAATGGGCCAAGTTTTCTCAATCCTATTGACTCTATTTCATTCAGGAAGATATTCTATTGAATATAGTAAACATAGAAGGATATCTGCAAATAGCCTTTTAAAGATGTATGCAATACTTCAATTACATGTTTAAAAATATATATTATAACTTTATTTTTAGAATTTCTTTTCAAGTCCCTTCCACTTGGTAATCACACAGCAGGCATCTCTCTTGCTGTTTTTCAGTTATTTATCTCATAGAGAAAGTAGGTCAGAAAACACCATGGATTTTTTTTTTTTCTTCTGCCAGCTAGCACTTTTAAAGTACTCATTTGGGGATCCAGGACTAAAAATATAGTTGAGATTATCAACACTAAGTATTGGTCTTAATGCATATATTATTTCCTTCAAAATGTAATACTTCCACAGTGATGAGCACTATTATCTCAACTATAACTAGGTAACTGGTATTGCAGGTTTGTCTGGAATAAAACAACGTGATGGTAGCAGCAGTTTTGACCATGCCAAAAGCTTTTTTTATTCTCAGATTTTCCAGACACCAAAACATTTTCCATCAATTTAGAAAGCCAGCAGATTAAAATGGAATGTAATCAAGAGCAAATGGCAGAAGGAAGAACCTGGATATGACAGGTCCTGACTAAGCTCCTTTCCACTCCTGTCAACAAATAATCTTCACTTCAGTTAATAAATGTAGGTATTATTCAAGCATTTAAAATATAGTAAATATATTATCTACAATAACAGTTGCTTTTATAAAATATTTCCTTACTGTTATAAATTTAACAACTATGTACTCATCTCTAACACTGTAATTAAATGTTGACTGTTTTTGCATTTTACATGTATGGGATTCTATTGTAGTTTTGGGGCCCCCAAAGTAGGGTGTGCCACAGCTTGTTGAACAGATTATAGCACAGCCTGTTGGTCTGGGCTCCATTCAACTGATGCTGATTTGTGGTTTCACTGATATAAAGGACGTTGGTAGAAAGTCCAAGTGAGGCACAGACTCAGGTATCCAACAATGTACTTTTTAGGTAATGGGATCTAAAGAAGCAGCCAAAGGGATTGGCAATGTGATCTACCATCATAGTTCCAATAAATTTACTTGGTGAGCAAGCCCCTGAATTTTGTCAAGCATTTTCATCTATTTCTCCTGGTGGAAGTGACAGTGCAGTCAAAGCTATTGATATGGATGCTCTAACTTATTAATCAATAGGCTATCATTTACTGTATTTTATTTTAATTCTCACCCAAGGATATGTTTGTTTGGTGTGTGTGTGTGTTTTTTTTTTTTTTTTTTTTTGTGTGTGTGTGTGTGTGTGTGTGTGTGTGTGTGTGTTTATGGGGGAGGAGGTGAGAGAGAGAGAGAGAGAAACATCAATGTGAGAGAGAAACATTGACTGGCCTAATAGGTCATCATTTCTTTAGTGAAGTTTTGGACACCTGTGGTAAAAGGTGCTTGCCCTAAATCCTGACCTAGAAATTGGAGACAAATGGCAAGGGAGTTTAAGATTCCTGGGAAAATACTGCAAATTATGTTGGAGGCCTTGCCAAACAAATGTAAATTGAGCACCTTTTTAGGTACTAGCTAGGTAGGATAAAAGGAATTGGAAATATCAAATACAGCATATCATGTGCCATAAAATGTGCAGTGGATTCAGTTTTAGGAATGAATAGAAAGTATTAATATGCTTTATGTAATAATAATTATTAAATAATATCTGGAACAACCAGGACTAACAGATCAAAATTGAAGTTAGTTGGTAATAATCTATAATAATAAAAGGGTAATATGCTAATTAGACCAAACATTTTCCAGACAACTTTCCGGACGTCCTTCTGGACAAAGCCATGGTGGCGGGGCCGAGGCAGAGGCAGTTAGGGCAATCAGGCTGGCAGGAGAGAGCAGTTAGGGGGGATCAGGCAGGCAGGCAGAGGTGGTTAGGGGCGATCAGACAGGCAGGCAGAGGTGGTTAGGGGCGATCAGGCAGGCAGGGGAGCAGTTAGGGGCATCAGGCAGGCAGAGTGGTTAGGTGCAATCAGGCAGGCAGGCAGGTAGGTGAGCGGTTAGGAGCCAGTGGTCCCTGATTGCGAGAGGGATAGCTGACTGCAGGATATCTAAACCAGCAGTCGGACATCCCCCAAGGGGTCCCAGATTGGAGAGGGTGCAGGCCAGGCTGAGGGACCCCTCTCCCCCATGCATGAATTTTGTGCACCAGGCCTCTAGTCCCTTATAAACCACCACCTACATTTTTCTTTTTCATTGGCCATAAAGCACTTTACTATTGATATATCTGTAGAGTTCAAGGCTGTGATTGTCTTTTCCCATCCTGGGGTTCTACATTGTGTTTGTTGAACTGTCAGAAAGTGAATTAGCACAAGAATTGTGGAACTATAATGTGTATCTGCACTTTTATGCATGATTTCTTTCTGTTCAAGAGAATTTTTTCTATATTTTAGTAATTTCAGAGAGCAAACAAGTAAAATATTAATACCATTATCCATTCAGCAACTGAAGCAGATAAATTAAATTGGCCAAAGGATACCACTCACAAAGTCATGTTAGCTTACCTTCATACTGTGAACCTTATCACACTTCAACAATTAAATCTGGACTCCCCTCCCTCTACAAAACTGACTAGGTTGGTGACTTGAACATCTATATTCAAAATATATATATATCTATATATATATATATAAAAGCCTAAGTGAACAAATAACCAAACAACTGGTTGACTGGTTGCTGTGACATGCACTGACCACCAGGGGGCAGACACTCAATGCAGGAGATGCTCCCTGGTGGTCAATGCACTCCCACAGTGGGAGCGCCACTCAGCTGACCAACAGCACCAGACACCAGCTCACAGCTGGCGAGTGCAGCTGCAGCGGGGCAAGCTTCTCCCACCTCTGCACTACTCCCACCTCAGCGCTACTAAGCGGCAGCCATGGCAGGCGCAGTGGGGCCAGGATGAGCGGGAGCGGCGCCTGGCCCAGGCTCAGACTCCTCCCCAGCCACCTGCCGCTTCATGCACTACTACATCCCTTGGGGGATGACTGCCAGTTTTGGCCTGATCCCTGCAGACCGAAACTGGCAGTTCGACATCCCCTGAGGGGTCCCAGATTGCAAGAGGGCGCAGGCCAGGCTGAGGGATCCCACCGGTGCATGAATCCGTACACTGGGCCTCTAATAGATTCATAGAAGTTTGAGTTCCTCTCCTTTCTAAAGTTTCCCCACATACTTAGATGAGTTAATGTAGCTTTTGATCCCTCTTGGAAACAGTAAAACCTCTACCCCACCTCTCTCTCTCTCTCTCTCTCTCTCTCTCTCTCTCTCTCCCTCCCTCACCCCACCACCTCAAGCAGTTAAGGTCATTTGAAAGGACTGATAGATTAGGGGCCATAGGAGAGATTGGCTCACTTCCAGTAAACAAGATGAATTAACTTTAATTTCCAATATTGCTGCAACTGTTTGTAATGCAACTAAATAATGTTTTGTTGTTTGTTTTGCTTTGTTTTTGCAACCCATAGCTCTGTATCATGTGGTAGGTTGTCACTATGACACTATTTATTTAGATTTGGGAACCCCTTTACTAAGCAGCCACAGCCATCATCTTTCAGGCCATGGCCACAGGATTTGCACCACTTGGCTAGCTTCTTGACTCACAGAGTGGCACTAATTTTTAAGGAATCTTTCTTAATATTGGAAAGGAAGGCCATCTGTTGCTCCATTCCCAAGATCATTTCTCCTCATCTTTCACCCATTTTCAATATAAGGGGCAATGGAGTTTTTCAAAGTAGTGGGTTGACCAAACGAATTTACTTAGATTTATTTATTTTTTAAAATATATTTTATTGATTTTTTACAGAGAGGAAGGGAGAGGGATAGAGAGTTAGAAACATCAATGAGAGAGAAACATTGACCAGCTGCCTTCTGCACGCCCCCTACTGGGGATGTGCCCGCAACCAATGTACGTGCCCTTGACCGGAATCGAACCTGGGACCTTTCAGTCCGCAGACCAACGCTCTATTCACTGAGCCAAACCGGTTTTGGCTAGATTTCTTTATATTACTTTTTCATTCTCTAGTGAGTCACCTATACTAGCATTGTGAACCCAATGTAAAGCAGTAAGATCCTGAATTCTCCTCAATCTGTCCTCATGTTTTCCTGTTTAAGAATATCTGTCTCAAGGAAAACTCCCTCCAAAGGCCAAGTCTCCCTTATTCCAACTAGGATGAGACCTTGCATTGGCATTTTTAATTTGATCTAAGTTTGGCATGAAAAGTGCAGCATGATTAGGGGCATAAGACAGCAAATAGTTACATGTCCTCCTGTCTTATCTCCTAAGTAGACCAGTCAAACCCTGTTTACCTCATGCATATCCGTGATAGTTTAAGTATCTCTCCTTTCCTGCTCACTGATATTCAGTAGTAAACATGACTACTGAATAGCATGGACTTTCCACATATTATGTTAATCTATTGTGAGGCTTTACCCTTCATTTATGGAAAGTCATGTTTCTTTCTTAGCTTATTCTCATAATGAAAAGAGTAAAAAAAAACTGTGAAGGATATTATATTTTAACTAACATGAAAGCTAAAAATTAGCCTATCACAGTATCATGGACGATGAGAAAAGACACAGAACTCCGGAGTCCAAGGACAGGTTTTTACTCTCAGTAATTGCAATAGCCACAGTATCATAATTTTGGCATCAAGTTTTTGCTATATACTGAATTGTTTGTGTTCCCTCAAAAAAATATACTGAAACCAAATCCCCAGTGTGAGAGTATTTGGAGGTGGGACTTTTGGGAGGTAGTTAGGTCATGACAGTAAAGGCCTCTTGCATGGGATTCATTCCCTTATAAAAGAGACCACAAAGAGTTTTCTCCCCCTTTTCACCATGTGAGGACCCAGTGGCAAGAAGCCTTATCTATGAACCAGGAAGTGGGGCCTCACCATTCACTGAATCTGCACCTTGATCTCATCTTGGACTTCATAGTCTTCACAACTGTGGGGAATAAATTTCTGTTGTTTATAAGCCACCCAGTCTGTGGTATTCTGTTATGGCAGCCTGAACAAAATAGACAGTTCTCTTAGCTCCACTTACCAAAGTCAAATGGAATGAAGGTCCCGTGACACCTGGCCACACAGTAAATTGTGTTATAAGAGCACCAATGAGCTTATGGAATCAAAATATTTATAGTGACCAATATGATTGTCAGAACATTGTTCCACAGAGAAACACTGTTTTATCTTCCAAGCTGTAAGCAAACTTTCCCTTTTCTCTGGAGAGAGTTACTGTATTCTTCAAAGCTGTTTGCTTTACAGACATCTTGAAAAGATAGTCCAAAAAGCAAATAGTCCATTCCTTTGCTCAGAGATGCAAGCTATCAATGGAAAATGGTCTCCTAACAATACATTTTATTTGTCATTATGTCCTCACATTTCCTAAGAGATGTGTGTGAAAAACCTCTCATTCTCATTTATTATTGGTCATTTGTATATTTTCTTCTTTAGTTCCAATAATTTATTATTGCTCTACCCTAGTGATGCTTCTACAGTTTTACATTGAATTAAACAGTTCTTCTAATACCTGTGGTACTAGCTTACGAGTACTTACACTGTTGACAGTGGCAAAAAGGGCACTAGGTTAGACTGCTGGAGTCAGACCAGACCTTGGTTCAGTAAACTTGGTACTTGAGGTCTGGATAAGAAAGAATTCAGAGCCGAGATTCAAACTATAAAAATTTAGAAAGTCACAGGAGTAGAAGAAGTGAGTTTATAAAAAAATAAAAAAATAAAGAGTCAGAAAACAAGTTACAGAGGCAACAGAAGGGACCTAGATGCTTAGGATCAGCCTCCTATACACTGAAAGGTTGTGGATTTGATTCCCAGTCACATGATGTCACTCATATGTAGAGCCTAATGAATAAAATAAAGAACAAAATGGATCCAGAGACATAGAAGCATGGAACAGACTATAGAATCTCAGAGGGAAGGTGGGGGAGGGAGGGTGGGAACTTGTATACATATATGCGTAATCTATGGACACAGACAATAGTGTGTTGAAGGCCTGGGGTGGGGAGGGGGGCAAGCTAGAAGGAGTCAATGGAGAAAATGGGGGACATATATAATACTTTCAACAATCTATAATAATAAAAGTGTAATATGCTAATTAGACCAGATGTCCTTCTGGATGATCTTATGGATGAAGCCAGGACTGCTAGGGAAGCCTGGATCCCGTGTGCCAGAGGGAAGCTGGTGCCAGCAGCTGGGGGAAGGAAGCCCTACTCTTGCATGAATTTCATGCATCGGGCCTCTAGTAAAGATATTTTATTTTAAAGTGCTGTCTACAGCTGGTTAAATGAGAGATTTATTATGCAAACCATCAAGTAGCTTCAAGAAGATATATTTGAGGCTTATAATGTGTTAAAAATGAGTGATATTAGCTTACCAGAATTCTTAATAAGCCTGTGTAGATCACATTAATTATAATGGCAGGAAAACAACTTGCCTTCCCAGGGTGGGGGTATAAGAACAAATGGTACCCTGAAATACATACTATGCAAACACTACCTTTATATAAAGAATTCCTGACCCCCAAAATCATGTTATCTATTATATTAACATAAGGACTTGAAGTTTTTTAAGTTATCAATTCATTTTAAAAAATTATTAAATGAACTTGCTCCATCCCGGCCCTTTAGTACATAGGAAAAATATCAAAATTGACTAATATTGCCTTTATTTCCTTATTTATATTGTGCACTTCAAGTGTCCAGTTGAAAAAAACAACAACACAATAAAATGTTTTCTTCCAGTTAATTTTCATAAGTGCTTCTATTCTTTTCAATTGCTTTCTTGGGTATGCTAGTGACGATGTGTTTTACATTTGTAACCAAATACAGAAATGAAGAGCAGGGCTCAATTAGGCAAGAATCTGTCTGCACATTATTCTAAACAGATTATCATTCATAAAGGGTTCATCTGCAGAATTATCTGAAATATTGCACATAAATGCCTATTTAAGTACATTTGTTTCCAAATTCTAGACAGCATAATATTACACATTCTATTTTTGAATCATATAAGTGAATATTTCTGCCAAGCAATTTCAACTAACTGTAACTTTTTTGCATTTTTTTTAGTGCCAGTTGAAAATACATATGCCTAACACATCTACTAAATTTTCATATCCATTAAAATATGAGATTGATGTAGAAGCCAAGCATTTTGTCATCATAATAATCATTTGCATGTTTTATATTTATGTTTAAAACACAATGCAAAGCTAAAACAATTTCACCTTCTATCTTATAGCAAGGGTTTAGTAAATATAATAAATAGTCATCTAATCCTTGGAATGACGTAAAAGTGGAGTACCAATGAAAATTTTAAAATAGAAATGAAACAGAAATAAAAGATGATCATAATGGATTTGTGCTTAGCTCAAAATAATGAGTTATATTTGTGTGTGTGTGTGTGTGTATATATATATATATACACCTATATATATATACATATATATATATATATATATATATATATATGTGTGTGTGTGTGTGTATGTGTGTGTGTGTGTGTGTGTATGATGACCCTAGAAATAATATGAAAACAGAACAAAAATGTGCAGTTTGAAATTAATCATTAGGAGCATTTTCAGTGATTTTTTTTCATATAATTTAATTTTTCTTCTATATTGAGTCTGAGAAACAAACAACTAAATTAAGACTGCTAAGCCACTATGCTTTTGCTATAACTTTTCTTTTTTAATTTAATATTTATTATTTATTTATATAGATTTTTTTAAAAATTCACCAGCAGACTACTCATGCTAAGACATATGCAAATTAGAATTTTTATTCTTGTTGCCAAAGTATTCTAATTAGATAAAAAGTAATCAACAGAAAATTTACTAAACAGGATAAGAAATTACATTTCATATGTAATAGGGAGTATAAATGCATTTGGTTTACATCAATCAAGTAAAGAATCTTAAAGATAAACTACTTAAATCTTAGCTCATGACATTTTTAAAGGAAGTGGACATTTTTCTTCACTCTGTATGGCATGTAATATATAATCTGATGCCTGGTATGTTATAGAAGCTCACTGATGCTTACTGATTTATCATTGATGGACATTATAAACACAAAAATTAAAAATTGGTGCAATAATAAGTACAGTTAACTTATCCATTTAGTCTATAAAATAAATTACATTAAATTGAATTTAAATGATTTTGGTTGATGTAATATTCTTGCAAAGCAATATCCATAATTGCTTATTCTTACATTCAAATTGTTTTAAAGGTGATTAAAATGCCTGGTTAGATAATATTTTTAATTTAAAGAAAGGTGAATTGGAGCTCAGCGGCAATATATTGATAACCTGCACACCTTTGTATATGTAGTTTCTCTTTAATATTAACAATATTGTAAGCGCCTTTAGGACAGAAGCAATGTCACACTCCTCCCATTCCCCTGCTATGACTTATATAGTAATATATATATGAATAAAATAATATTTAGAGGTATGTCACATATGCAAATCATTTACATTCTTTAGTATGTTGCTTCTACAGAGAACTGTATGTCCTCACTTAAAGAAGTTAAAGAGCAACTCCAAAAGATAGTTAATGAAAATCAGGGCAGAGTGAATAGCTTAATTTCATTCAGCTTTTTAAAGCACAAAGATTAACAATTTAATTTATTAACTAGTGGCCCAGTGCACGAAATTCATACTCAGGGGGTTGGGTGTGTCCCTCAGCCAAACCTGCACCCTCTCCAATCTGGGACATCCCTCTCACAATCCAGGACAGCTGGCTCCCGACTGCTTGCCTACCTGCTGCCTGATTGCCCCTAACCACTTCTGCCTGCCAGCCTGATCACCCCCTAAACACTCCTCTGCCAGCCTGATAGATGCCTAACTTGCCTCCCTTTCCAGCCTGGTCGCCCCTAACTGCCCTCCCCTGCCAGACCAATTGCCCCTAACTGCCCTCCCCTGCAGGCCTGGTCACCCAAACTGCCCTCCCCTGCAGGCCTGGTCTCCCCCATCTGCCCTCCCCTGCAGGCCTATTGTCCCTAACTGCTCTCCCCTGCTGGCCTGGTTGCCCCCAATTTCCCTCCCCTGCAGGCCTGGTCCTCTCAACTGCCCTCCCCTGCAGGCCTGATTGCCCCAACTGCCCTCTCTTGCAGGCCTGGTCCCTCCCAATTGCCATCCCCTGCTGACCTGATCTCCCAGAACTGCCCTCCTCTGCTGGCCATCTTGTGGTGGCCATTTTGTGTCCACATGGGGGTGGCCATCTTTGACCACATGAGGGGGGCCATCTTGTGAGTTGGAGTGATGGTCAATTTGCATATTATCTCTTTATTATATAGGATTGATTGATTTATTATTTCTATGCCTTTCAGTTTACTTCCCACCCCCACTGTTCCACCTGCATCATTAACTTCCTTAATGATATCTCAGTAGACAGTCTTAAATTTTCAGTTGGTTTTGTTTTTAAATTCTCTTGTTCTGGCTTTCAAAATGTAATGTAATTCAATATAAAGCAGAAGTTTCACATTAGATTCAAAGCTCATTTCTCACTAGTGTTGGCTGGATGTATGTCTCCTGTAGTCTTAGAGAAGTAAGGGTCAAGGCCATGTGAAGCTCTTTCACACTCACTTCTCTTGCCCACCAACTTATTTCCTTGGTGAAAAAAGCTAAGAAGAAGGGTAAAGTATTAAATAAAAGATATTTCTTTGCATGAGTAATTGAGTGTGTCTCTGTAGACCATCATCTTTTTGGTTAGTTATAATACAAATTAAACAAAGTGAAGAGAGATTATGTTGCTGCTCATTCCATTCTTCATTTCAATAATGATAACTGATTGAAGTCACTGCTTTAGTCTTACAGGCCACAGCAGACCTTGCTGATTTAGGCTCAAACACCTGCTTCTCACATCAGTACATCAATGAACACTGAGAAGAGTCAACATCTTCAATTTGACATCTGGAAGAAAGCCTATTGGCACATTCCTAATATGCCTGAAACTCTGACCAACATTTTGGCAGCCCCATAAGACATGTAATTGCCAGGTAAATGTGTTATGTGTCCTCTAAAACAGATTTTGGGCCTGTCCTTTTAGGCAATGGTAACATCTATTTTCTGCACCTCTTGGGAAACATTCATTGAAGGGTTTTCCTTACTTAATCATAGCCTGGCTTCAGCATTTATTTTCAATCCTTCTATTGCTCCCCTGAACCCATGCCAATTTGGTGTCACATGTGCAAGTTATTAAGACCAATGGTCAAGCAGATATCCTATGTGGGAAATAATTAATTAGTCCTTCCTTGCAGACAAGCAACTCTCCAAAAACTACTACATGCCACAATGGTAGAGAACTAGTCAATATCTGTTCTTTAAGAATAACTTGTCTCATGATCTGCCCGCTTTCAAAATACCACCTTTGTCCCTACATTTCAACTCTACCTTTCCTAAATAGAAGGGAGAGGATGGCTGTGACAGTTTTGCTGAAATTGTGCTTTCCATTAGGCTCTGGTCTCCCCACGTGCTGTTCTCTGAACTCCAAATATAGGATACTATTTGTTTTTCTCAGGTGTAGGCTATACTAGTGATGTCTGCGAAAACTAGTCAATTTCTCCACTTGGAAATCTGATTGACCATTCTCCCAAAATGTAATACATTCTGACAGAATTCTAAGAGATTTTAAAGAAAACATTGCCTTGGCTTCATGTGTCAGAACTAGACTAAGAGAAAGACCTGAGAAAGAAATAAGACATTGTACTTGCCCTTTTTTTCTGTTGCATACCCTTCAAATTTTATTAATAATCTTTCTCACCATGTTTTAAACTTTGCTTTATATTTTCCAAAAAGCACTCTTCCTTGTGAAGAATTAAGTTATTTGGAGGAATGCTGGGAAGAAAGTTTCAGAATCTTCTTAGTGTTTAAAGACTCACTGTGACAACACTTGTTAAAAAGAGAGTCAAGAATGCTGTTCAAAGGAAACTGTTGCAGTGAGACTAGGGGAGAGAATAGGTGGGATCCCGTTCTACCTAAATGGCAGCTTAAATAGGTCTAATAAAGATTAATGGACTAAAATTTAAGAAACAAGGGTTTTCTGTGTTTCTAATAAATTTTAGCATATTTTAAAGGATACTGAAACTTTTCATCTCAGTAAATTTAATGATCTCTCTAGAATTACATTCATATTATCCCTACTATTTTAACTTATATAGACACCAGAACAGTGTAGGAAATAATTGAAAAGTGTTAGAAAAAAATGGTAAACTCATAAGGAGTTAACATAATTTAATGTAGGTAAAATAGCAAGTAAAAATATTTTCCCTAAAAATTACTAGCAAACTGTGACATTGATAATAGTATATTCTGAGAAGTGGAAGAAATAAATTTTAAAACATAGAAAATATTTAATATGTTACACTGTATTGATGATATGAACTCTAAAAATTTCCCAGTGTCAAGGAAACTTTTTCTCATAAAATTATAACTATTATAATATTTTAACTAATTTGCCTGTGTATTGTAGCCTTTAGTGAAGGACACTTATCCCCACCCCCCCCCACCCCCCGGAAAATAGTTCCCTTCACAGAGTTTTGACATATTCATAGGTATGACAAGATAATTATCTATAAAATCTTTTCAAATAGTTTTAAACAACATTTTTATTTTCAACTTTTGATTATATACAGTTGCATCTTTTATTTTATGTGACTTCTTTACTCATTTATTCTATGCTTCTGTAAAAAATCAGAACCAATTACAGGTTTGTTCTTTGTTTTTGTGTTCAAGTCTAGGATAGATTGAGATATCTTGATAGATTAAAGAGAGAGGATTAGGAAGCATAAAGACTACTTTCTGGACTTGTTTTTGAAACCATAAAACATAATGTTATGTAACAAATAAAAAATACTTGTCTAATTTTTCAGTTTATTAATCTACTTTACATATATTGTCAAATGTCATCCTCATAGCATTCCAGGAGAAATAAGAAGGCAGGTACAAACTGGCCTCATTTTCCTGAAGAGAATAATGAAACTGGAGAGATACACTGGTTTCTGTTACTTAGTTTACAATATGAGAGTGTTCTATCAATATTTTCTCTAATGTTTTTATCATTATGATTTTATACATTTATGTTGTTTATAGATCAGGAATCATGTATTTTCTTCATTCTTCTAAAGTACATTACTATGCACAACAGAACATTTATCTGCTTACCAACTTTATTTAGGGAAGAATCAATATATTTCTCATGATAGTCCTTGATGAGAAGTTACCTGAAAACCACCTACACAGTACAAATATCATTATCATTCTGATTGTTTTCGGAATGAACAAAAGGATGTAGACTTCTAATTGAAAAACATGGCAGCTACTTCTTAATTTTCAGTGAGATTTAAATTGTGGAGCCAAGCTCCATGTGATAGAAACCCACAAAAGGTAAGATAATAGATTTCAGCAGCGTGTTTTTATCCTTAAAGGTGGATAATAATGTAGTTTATCTCTGCTGAGATTTATTACATGGCATTGAGCATAACTGAACAGAAAATAGGCCTCACTTTGCGCTTTAGTTCACAGGGAATAGCAGGAGGCAGAATAATCAAGATAGAGGCAAGATGTTCAATTAGGAAAATAGCATAATATTCTAACTGCCTCAAAATTGTGCTACCTATTTAATTCTCAAGACCTGATCTATATAAAGACTATTTTAAACATGTGAATGGTTTGTGATAGATCATTTCAAGATTTCCTAAAAAAAATAAAATAATCCTCTATAGTATTTTCTTTTGTCTTTTCAATTGGAAGGATGGATATTGTTATTTATCTATACCTAATGAGGCATTTGGTTTTACAAAAAGATTTTGATCTTGCCTTATTTCTCACCAAGAATTTGTTGGGTTAAGCCTGGCAAGTTCATCTGTGCCCCGTACAAGCTAAGAGTCAAGTGATTCTTATCTTACATCAATTAGCTGGCAGATAGTACAATTGGATAGGGCATTCCATGTACAAGTGAATACTTAAGAAAAAATTACCTGAGATAGTGAAAAACATTTTATTTTTCACTTTTTAGGAACTAACAAAAGAAATCTCCAACATATACCCTTAATGAACTCCATAGGTAGATAGAACAAAACTTTACTGGAACACTACTATTAGATAATATGATAAATTCACAATATAGAGCTGTCACATCTTGGTGAAAGAAATATCCTCTAAATCACTGTTGTTCAAAATGTGGTTCACAGACCAGTAGTATTGGCATTACAGATTCTTTTTTTTTTTAATTGATTTTTTACAGAGAGGAAGGGAGAGGGATAGAGAGTTAGAAACATAGATGAGAGAGAAACATCGATCAGCTGCCTCCTGCACACCCCCTACTGGGGATGTGCCCACAACCAAGGTACATGCCCTTGACTGGACTCAAACCTGGGACCCTTCACTCGAGAGGCCAACACTCTATCCACTGAGCCAAACTGGTTAGGGCAGCATTACAGATTCTTATGCCACAATTCAAACCTACAGAGTCAGAATTTGCATTTTATTAATGCACATTCACAGGAGATTCTATTGTTAAATCTTTTAGAGAGACACACTGCTTTGGAAAAAACACACCAAACACATTCTAAGATACATAATTTGATAAACAGTTTAGCTGAAACTAACATAGCACAACTAGTTAGCAAGATATTTTTTCAGTAATTTTGAAATGAATCTGTTTTTTAATCTATAATCAAAGCCAAATCTACATAACATCAATTTCTTTAACTGATGTTCTGATTATCAACTTTCTGTTTAATTTTTTGTAAACTGCATATTCAGTTTATAACACACATTTCAAGGATAAAAATGTGTCCTTCTAAGCAATGTGTTTTGACTGATAGAAAAAAATAATACACTGATGAAAGTCAAGCCAGTAGGTATATATGTATGTAGATAGATGAAAGAAAGATAGATATAGATATAAACATAGACATAGATTAGATATAGATATAGATATAGATATATAGATATACATATAGATTAGATATAGATATAGATATAACCATTTCTCAAGGGCTAATAAATGTAATTAACAGTTTGGAGCAAAGGTAATAAAATGCTCCTAAAGATATTCTGGAGGCCTTAGCATAGTTTTCCCCTAAGGTGGTCTGGGACCAATGCATCAGAATCACCTTAGTCACCTGCATTAAATGCTAAGATTTGTGCTCCACCAGAAGCCTAACATAATTGAAGAGAAGCAAGGTTTGCCACCCCAAAATATGCATTTTGTTGTTGTTAGGAAGTTAGACATGAGCAGCTGGGGTTGGGCCTGCCTTGGGATTCGGAACAGGGTTGGACCAACATTGCCAGCAGACCACCAGTGGGCAGGTGCCAGCAGGTTCTTAGCACAAGCTCAGAATAAAACTACATCATCTCAATGCAACCTAACTAGGGTCCTGGACTAATTATAATAAAATTTTCTATTTTGGTGTGGTTTTGACATTATCCTCCCCCCTACCCCTGTGGGTTTTTCTGTATGCGTTATGGGTAAGGGCATGCACAGAAGAAGTATAGTTACACTAGAGGCCCAGTGCACGAATTTGTGCATGGGTGGGGTCCGGCCTGCCCGGCCCCAATCAGGGCCAATCAGGGCCAGGCTGGCTGGGGGGAGGGGCCACAGGAGGTTGGCTGGCCATCCCCAGCCCCGATTGGTGTGGGGGGGCGATCAGGGGGTGGGGGCTGATCGGGGATGGGGAAAACTGTGGGGAGGGGCCTCGGGAGGTTGGCCAGCCTGCCCCACCCCCAGATGGGGCCAGTTTGCTGGCCACAGTGGGTGTCATAGTGAGCAGTCACTCTGGTGTTTATGGTGTTCCAGTTGCTGGCTTTTTATATATATACTAGAGGCCCGGTGCATGAAATTCATGCACGGGGGTAGGGGGTGTCCCTCAGCCCAGCCTGCACCCTCTCCAATTAGGGATCCCTCTTATAATCTAGGACTGCTGGCTCCCAACTGCTCGCCTGCCTGCCTTCCTGATTGCCCCTAACCGCTTCTGCCTGCCAGCCTGATCACCCCCTAACCACTCCCCTACCAGCCTGATTGAAGCCTAACTGCTCCTCTGCCAGCATATTTGCCCCTAACTGCCCTCCCCTGCAGGCCTGGTCACCCCCAACTGCCTTTCTCTGCAGGCCCGGTTGCCCCCAACTTCCCTCCTCAGCCAGCCTGGTCACCCCTAACTGCCCTCCCAAGCAGGCTTGATCACCCCCAACTGCCCTCCCCTGCAGGCCTGGTACCTCCCAACTGTCCTCCCCTGCTGGCCATCTTGTGGCGGTCATCTTGTGTCCACATGGGGGCAGCCATCTTGTTTGTTGGAGTGATGGTCAATTTGCATATTACTCTTTTATTAGATAGGATAGAGGCCTGGTGCATGGGTGGGGGCCAGCTGGTTTGCCCTGAAGGGTGTCCCGGATCAGGGTGGGGGTTCCCTTGGGGTGTGGGGATGCCTGGGCGAGGGGCCTGTGGTGGTTTGCAGGTCAGCCATGCCCCCCGGAGACCCAAGTGGAGGCCCTGGTATCTGGGATTTATTTATTTTCTATAATTGAAACTTTGTATCCTTGAGCTGAGCCAAGCCTCCTGCTTTCTCTGTGGCTACAGCCATTTTTGTTGGGATTTATTTATCTTCTATAATTGAAACTTTGTAGCCTTGAGTGCAGGCCTGAGCCAGCCAGGCTGTGTGGAAAGCTTGGCTTCCTCCATTGCCAGGGAAACCCAAGCCTCCTGTTCGCTCCATGGTCGCAGCCATCTTAGTTGTGTTAATTTGCATACTTGCTCCTGATTGGCTGGTGGGCATGGCTTGTGGGTGTAGCAGAGTGATGGTTAATTTGCATATTACTATTTTATTAGATAGGATAGATAACCCTTTTCTGTCAATCACCCACCCAGAAAGTCTCTCATTTAAAATATATAACCCAGAAGTTCAGGGCCATTGTCTCTCTGGACTGGCCTGCTCCTCATTTGGAGTGTATCTTCAATAAATCCCACTTTGCTTTACTTTTATTTTTGTTGACCTTAAAATCTTTTCTGCATCGCCCTAACTGGTTTGGCTCAGTGGATAGAGTGTCGGCCTGCAGACTGAAGGGTCCCAGGTTTGATTCAGGTCAAGGGCATGTACCTTGGTTGCAGGTACATCCCCAGTAGGGGTGTGCAGGAGGCAGCTGATCGATGCTTCTCTCTCATCGATGTTTCTAACTCTCTATCCCTCTCCCTTCCTTTCTGTAAAAAATCAATAAAATATATATATATTTTTTAAATCTTTTCTTCATTGATGATTAGAACCAAGGTCCCAACCAGTAACCCCAATTGGTAACATTTTGGGATATTGATTTTAAGCTGATTGTTCTTAAGAAACAGTAAACTCAGGAAAAACTTTGACATTCCCCCTCACTGCCTATAGGAATTTACATAGACGACCTGATCTGGGAAGGGCGATATCACCATAGATATGTATAGTTGAATATAAGATAGGTGCTATAGGGAGGAACCAACAAGGCCAATGTGTTCAGAGTCCTTTCTGTGTCCCATTATTAAAGATGGCCCAGCAAATGCTTTCTTACCAGTATTTGCTTTTCCATATTCATGTGAATTGCTTTCCTGCCTTTTTAAGTCCCAATCACAAACCCCCGTCCCCTTCTCCTTAGTTCAAGATAGACCTTAATGGCCCAGTGCCTCCTTGGGTCTCATACACCCCACCATGAACATCCATAGTAAATTTTGGACAGTTTCTCATGTTAATGTTTCTCGTGTTAATTTGATTATATTAGTACTACTAGAAGAATTTAGAAGGTGGGAGGAACGTCATTTCCACACTGTCTTTGGGTGTGGGATCCCTGAACTCTGTCTTTTAACTTTCTGGTGATTCCTAATAATATTTCATTTGACAATCATTTACCTTAAAATATTTTATTGTTGTGTTATGAAAAAAATAATTCTATTGTCCCAGTTACAAATAGCTCATTGAAAAATAATTCATTTTTTGTCCAAAAATGATTCAAATATGTCTTTAAAATATCTGAGACTACCACTTTAACAGACAAGCCATTGTCTCTGCCCTCTACATGAATTCTGATCCTTTGTATTGTTTTCACTTTATGGAAATACACTGCTCTGTGAATTCATACTGAGTCCTTTCATTTTTATGGCAGCTACTCTTTTGCCACCCAACTAACAATTCTGGATAAATACTGCAGGATCACTCTCAGAGGGATATACTCTGCTTAGACTAAATATCTTTTAAAACTGCCACATTAACGAGGGAGCATAAACTATAGAAACATGGTTTTAGTTTGAACTTTTGTGCAATTAATGTTACTTTGGGGAATATTATTTAATCCCTCTCAGCCCAATATGCAATGTGGAATAGTCAGACTAGAATATCCCAAACGTCCTTCCGATTTTCTATAATTAAAAAAAAAAAGTATTTGAATCTTGATCCTAAGCAATAATATTTTAAAATAAATTAATTCTGTTAACTAAATCGAAATTATTTTATCTATATTTTAAAAATAATGCATGAAAGAAGATTTAGAACATTCCTTTAGTATGATTTATTTTAGAAACTTTTGGTACATACTCCTTTTGAGCAACATACTTACACCCAATTACTGCATGGGGATGGTTACTGCTGGAAATTTCCCTGGAACCAAAGGTGTTGAATTCCTCTAACAGCCACATCTTCTGCGGTCCATGTGGAGCACAATGTTGCAACCTCACAGCTATATACAACACAAGGCTCAGAGTACATTAAATGCGTTTACTTAAAAAAAAATAATGCTGTATGCCTTCAAATTAGAAATCCCTCCAATAAGCCAGGCACAGAGCTCTTCTAAGGACAAAATTTTAACAAACTCTTCCACACATCACTTAATTTTAGTTTTCTGAGTATTCTTTATACTCTGGTCCGTGGTCAGTCACACAAGTTTGAGTCACTACATCTATAATTGAAAGTTAAATCAGGCTTATGTATGCTGACTTTGGAATTGACATTGATATGTTTCTAAACTCTGAAAAAATTTATAATCAGAAATGGCTTTTCCTTAAATCCCTATATATATTGCACCCTCCTGAAATAGCCCTCTTTGTCCTCATCTCTCACCATAGGCCCCTGTACATCTGCCCACTCACCACTACCTCCTTGTTTTCTTTGGAAACACAGGCTTGCTATATGCTATATCTTAGTTCAGCGATTTTCAACCTTTTTCATCTCCAGTCACACATAAACTAATTAGTAAAATTCTGTGGCACACCAAAAGCTATACTTTTTTAAATATACTTTTTTTGATTGGACAAAAAATAAGGTATAATTTTGATTGATTTATATAAAAATTAATAATAGTAATTACCTAACCTTTTTACTTCAAAGTAACTCTTTACAAAATCAGGTACCTATACTTGTATGTAAGGATTTCTGGTACCAAGAATTAAGCAATCAGATGCAACCTTATTATGCAACATGATCAATAACACGCAACTCTATTATATGACCTGCATATTTATGTTTCAAGAAAGGGCATTCACATTAGCTGGCTATTGTTGTGTTGGCTGTTGTCATTTTTTAAAATTTGACAACCTAAGGGAAAAGATGTCAGTGCCCCTGATTAAATAGTCAGGTTTTGCATGTTTTAAAAATTCCTGTGGCACACTGTTGAAAATTGCTCCTTTAATGACATCCCAATTGCTTTCATTGCCTGTAACACTCTTCTTCCAGTTTACCTAATTTGCTGTTAAGGACACACAGTGATTTTCTTTTGTAACGTTTTAATTGAAATATAGCTGTTATGTACATATGTATTCTATTTCCTAACTCTGTCATTGAAAAGGGTTAGAAGCAAAAATGCCCTTCTAATAATAAGCATACTTAGAACCAATGTCTTGATCTTAAAGGAACCAGGACAATTCTGAGTAATTTCTCATTTTGGGGCAGGGAAAATATGGGCACTAAATGAACAAGGAGTGCATATATATTAACATTTTATATATTTATATTGTTATGCTCATGAGTCTAATCTCTTTATTTTTCTGGCTTTGGCAATTATTGTAATAACTAGAGGCCCAGTGCACAGATTCATGCATGGCCTGGGTCCCTCAGCCTGGCCTGCGCCCTCTCGTAATCCAGGACCCCTCGGGGGGATATAGCAGTGCTGAAGTGGCAAGTGGTCGGGAAGGAGCCCCAGCTGGGGACAGGCACAGCTCCGCTGCCACTCATCCCGGCCCTGCCGCGCCTGCTGCTGCGGCTGCTCAGTAGCACTGCCGAGGGGGCGGGAGAGGCTCCTGCTGCCACAGGTGCTCTCGTCAGCCATTAGCCCGGCTTCTGACTGAGCTGCGCTCCTGCTGTGGGAGCATACGGACCACCAGGGGGCAGCTCCTGTGTTGAGTGTCTGCCCCCTGGTGGTCAGTGTGCATCATAGTGACCAGTCAACTGGTCGTTCAGTGGTAACGGTTACTTAAGCTTTTATATATATATATATATATATATATATATATATATATATATATATCCTATATAATAAAATCCTATATAATAAAAGGGTAATATGCAAATTGACCCTAACAGCAGAACAACCAGAATGACCTCTGGACCAGTCACTATGAGGTGCACTGACCACCTCTTGGTTCCGGCAGGCTCTGATTGCTTGATGGATGGCAACCCGTGGTGGGGGCGGGGTCGGCAAGCAGGTGGAAACAACCAACCTCTCTGTCCCTTCCCTGGCCATCAGGCACTGATCACCTGATAGTGAATGGGGACCTGGGGGTGGGTGGTGGCCATGGGCAGGGCCAGCTGTAGCCAGCTGGCGAAGATGTCCCTGATTGCAGGCCAGGCCTGGGAACCATAGCCATGCACGAATTTCGTGCACCGGGCCTCTAGTATACACACACACACACACACACACACACACTGAGTGGCCATATTATTATGACCACCTGATGTTTATAAGCAAATTAGCTATAATTTCTCGCTGAAGTTGCTGGAGGGCCAGACCATTATAAATAGGGAAGCAGGTTGTTTACCACGACAGTAGAAGTGATTTTTTTCTGAAGATATGGGTAAACAATGCGATTTAATAGCCTTTGAATGTGGGATGATTGTTGGCACTCAGAGCCATGGAGCGAGTATCAACAAGACAGCTGAATTCGTTATTTGTTCACGAGCAGCTGTTGTTAAAGTGTTTAAAGACTGGACTGTCAGCCAAAAATCTGGGTCTGAACTTGCGAATTGTGGCCGTCAGTGACTAGTCAATGTTAGGGCAGAACAGAGAGTGGCAAGACTGATAAAAGACAACAGAAGGGCAACAGTGCATCAAATTACTGCAGATCTTAATCAGGGACCCTCTCAAATGATCTCTGAACACACTGTTCACCGCACACTGCATCGTATGGGATATGGAAGCCAAAGGCCTGTTTGAACACTTTTGCTGTCTGCAGTTACCAAGATAAAACGTCTCCAATTCACACAGGAACACAAGGATTGGACAGTCAAGCATTGGAAAAAAGTCATGTGGACCAATGAATCACATTTCCAGTTGCATCATGCAGATGGCAGAGTGAGAATTTCTCAGAAACAGCATGAAAGCATGCACCCCACATGCATGATAACAACCCTTCAAGCTGGTGGGGGCAGTTTTATGGTTTGGGGCATGTTTTCCTGGCATGATTTGGACCTGTTAATTCGTGTGGAACAACGTCTGAATAGCACAACATACCTAAGTATCGTTGCTGATCAAGTTCATCCTATCATGTTGATATCATATCCCAATGGAGATGGCTTCTTCCAACAAGACAATGCGCCATGCCATGGTGCTCGTATTGTGCAGGAGTGGTTTCAAGAACTTGAGGGAGACTTTACCTTGCTTAGATGGCCCCCACAATCACCAGATCTCAATCCAATTGAGCATTTGTGGGACAAAGTTAAAAGAGCCATCAGGCAGCTGGTTCCACAACCATCAAATCTCACAGAACTGGACAGTGCTATTCATCAGGCATGGTGTCAGATCCCTCGCATCACCTTTCAACATCTTGTGGAGTCAATGCCAAGAAGAATCGCCTCAGTATTGAAGGCAAAAGGTGGCCCAATGAAGTACTGCTTGCCCCCAACTGACCCCCCCTGCCAGCCTGCTCACCTCCAACTGCCCCCCCCCTACTGGCCTGCCATCCCCCAACTGTCCCCCCTCCAACCTGCTTGCTCTTAACCACCTCTGCCTCAGGCCTGCCACCATAGCTTTGTCCAGAAGGACATCTGGAAGGTCTCCCGGTCTAATTAGTATAGATACTAGAGGCCCAGTGCACGAAAATTTGAGCACTGGTGGGGGAGGGTCCCTCAGCCTAGCCTGCCTCCTCTTACAGTCTGGAAGCCGACAGCTTAGGCCCTTTCCCCACCCCCCCCCCTCACCCCACTGCTGCTGCCACTGCCAGCCGCCGCAGCTGCCGGCCCTCAGCCCTAGCAGCCACAGGGAGTTTTCATCAACACCAACTCCAGTCCCTTCACCATGAAAAAATGACAACATTCTTTAGGCATTTTCAAGATGTCTCTTTCATAGGATATGACATTTCTTTCTTTTTTTGTTTATCCTCATCTGAGGATATTTTTTGATTGATTTTTAGAGAGTGTGGAAGAGAAAGGGGAAGACAGAGAGAAACATCAATGTGAAAGGGACACATCGATTGGTTGCCTCCTGCATGAGCCCTGACCTGGGCCCCAGCCAGGGAGGAGCCTGCAACCTAGGTATGTGCCCTGTGGTCTGTGGGCTGAGGCTCTATATACTGAGCCAAACCGCCTAGGGCAGGATATGACATTTCTTAGCCCCTCCAGCAGCAGACCTCCATTTTTTTCCTCCAGGAGTGAGGGGGAAAAACCCTATATCACCTTCTTGCATTCTTATTACCCAAGAGAGTGGCGTACCGCAAGCTTAGCCAGTAAGTGGTCAGAAAAGGTGTTTCCTGTGCAAATCACACGCAGAGGCGGGGCTTCTGGCTCACTGCGGTTGCCAGGCCATCTCTCTCGAGGCCAGGCAGTGGCTGGCAGGCCATCTCTCTCCATCTCCGGGCCTTGCAGCCGAAGCAGCTTTGTCAGGAAGAATGTCCAGAAGGTCATCCAGAAGACGTCTGGTCTAATTAGGATATCACCCTTTTATTACTATAGATAGATTATCAGTAGCAAGAAAGTATCAAAATATTATAAATGTAACACATTTAGATTATTTATAAATGTATAAAGTTCAAATTTATTGGAAGTTTCTCACTTCATGAAATGGATGTTCTGTATTTTTCTCATCAATATGTATTTGAATGATAATTTCTAAATTCTGCAATGAGTATCCATAGAGGAACTTTTTCATAAAAATAATTAAAAAGTTTTTCTATAGTAAATTCACTTAACACTTGAAAATTCTTCTGAAAAAAACAAGGTGATTTATCATCAGAAATAATTTTTATGATCTCTCCACTAACAATTTGATTAAGTTTTCTTCAATTTTATTGAAAATATGGACTAGAAACCACCTGACCTACACATCAATCTGGTGCATAGGCTTTCAAGTAAAATTAGACACCAGTATTTTGATATGCTCTTTTTATTTTTAAAAATCTTTTAATAGTAAGATAGATAAATATGTGTATTTAAATTAAGAGAAAAGTGACAGTAAAAGAAGTCTTGAAAAGAAAATCAGTTTCATGTTTTTCTAAATCATGGCCATTCCCTCTTTTAATGATTCTAATTATGTGATTACATTTAATATTAAGAAAGGTTTGGTTTATTTTTGTTTTATAATGAATGTATATTTGTCTTCCATGTTTCAAATTATGTTTTGGAGCTTTTTGTGTATAAATTCTGCACACACACACACACACACACACACACACACATCCATCAGAAATATAATTTATTTATTTTTTTAAGTTTTATTTAAATTATAACATGCAACTTGACATCAATGACTTCATCATGAAAGCCAAATTTTGAATCATCCGTGCATATTTTCTTCACATCTGTCTATTTTTTTCGTGTTTTATTTTTAATTCAGTTTTTTTTTATTTCAAAAAAACAATTTTAAATATGATAATGTTAAATGCAATAAACACCAATTATTCAAGAAAAATGATCTTACATATAATAATATTACATGCAATAAACATTAATATTTCAAGAACAAAAGGATTTTAAGTATAACAGTATTACCCAAACTGTACTAACATAGTATGATATCACAAAACTTGTAGGAAATATTAAAAATCTGCAAATAACAAGATTACTTCTATTATGTTCTAGAATATTTTTCCCCTCTTGCTCTATTTTTGTTCATCAGTTTATGTTGTTCATTATATTCCACAAATGAATGAGATCATATGATATTTATTTTTCTCCAACTTGTTTATTTTGCTTAGCATGATGCTTTTAAAGTCTATTTTGTCAGATATGAGTATTGCTACTCCAGCTTTTTTTTTCTTTTCCATGTGCATGGAAAATTTTTTTCCATCCTTTCACTTTATTTTGTGTGAGTCTTTTCTTTTGAGGTGGGTCTCTTGTAGACAGCATATTGTTGAGTCATGTTTTTATATCCATTCAGCTACCCTACACCTGTTGATTGGGACATTTAATCCATTTACATTTAGGGTTATTATAGAGAGGTAGTTATTTATAGCCATTTTAATTCTATATGGTTAGGTTTCTCTCTCTGTTTCTTCTTCCCAGCAATACCTTACAGCAATCCCTTTAGCATTTCTTATAGTGCTGGCTTGGTGGTGATGAACTCCTTTAGGCTTTTTTTGTCTGGTAAGCTCTTTATTTGACCATCTATTTTGAATGATAGCCTTGCTGGATATAGTGATCATGGTCTCAGATCCTTGCTTTCCATTACCTTGAATGCTTCATGCCATTCCCTTCTGGCCTGTAGAGTTTCTGATGAGAAATTAGGTGTCAGCCTTATGGGAACTCCTTTGTAGGTAACAGTTTTTTCTCTTGCTGCCTTTAAAATTCTCTCTTTGTCTTTAATTTTTGGCATTTTAATTATGATGTGTCTGGGCATGGGTCTGTTTGGGTTTTTCTTGTTTGGGGTTCTCTGTGCCTCCTGAACTTGTATGACTTTTTCCTTACCAGGATAGGAAAGTTTTCTACCATTATTTCTTCAAACACCTTCTCTACTCCTTTCTCCCTTTCTGACTCTTCTGGCACACCTACTATTCTAATACTAGAGGCCCAGTGCATGAAATTCGTACATAGGGGGTGTCCGCAGCCCAGCCTGCAACCTCTTCAATCTGGGACTTCTTTGGGGATGTCCAACTGCAGGATTGGGCCTAAACCGGCAGTTGGAAATCCCTCTCACAATCCAGGGTACTGGCTCCCAACTGCTTGTCTACTTGCCTGCCTGCCTG
Source organism: Eptesicus fuscus (assembly GCF_027574615.1). Classification (NCBI taxonomy): domain Eukaryota; kingdom Metazoa; phylum Chordata; class Mammalia; order Chiroptera; family Vespertilionidae; genus Eptesicus; species Eptesicus fuscus. The sequence continues at coordinate 11,579,926 of NC_072474.1, forward strand.
CCTGATCACACCCTAACCACTCCCCTGACAGCCTGATTGACACCTAACTGCTCCCCTGCCAGCCTGATTGCCCCCAACTGCCCTCCCATGCAGGCTTGGTCCCCCCAACAGCCCTCCCCTGCTGGCCTAGAAGCACCTAACTGCTCTCCCCTGCTGGCCTGGTCACCCCTTACAGCCCTCCACTGCAGGACTGTTCCCCCCCAACTGCCCTTACCTGCCATCCTGGTCTCCCCTAACTGCCCTCCCCGGCATGCCTTGTCCCACTCAACTGCCCTCCCCTGCCAGCCTGGTCAACCCTAACTGCCCTCCCCTGCAGACCTGGTCACCCCCAACTTTCTTCCCTTGCCAGCCTGGTCCCCCCACAACTGCCCTCCCTCCCCTGCAAGCCTGGTAGCCCCCAATTGCCCTCCTTCCCCTGCAGGCCTGCCCTCCCCCAAGTGCGCCCCTCCCCTGCAGGCCTGGTCGCCCCAACTGCCCTCCCCTGCAGGCCTGGTCTCCCCCAACTGCCTTTCCTCCCCTGCTGGCCTGGTCTCCCCTAACTGCCCTCCCCTGCTGGCCATCTTGTGGTGGCCATGTTGTGACCACATGGAGGTGGCCATCTTTTGCGAGAGCATGGTGGTCAATTTTCATATTACCTCTTTATTATATAGGATTGTTAAGTTTAACATTGTCCCACAGCTCCCTTAAACTGTCCCCATGATTTTTCTTTTTTTTTTTTTCTTTTGGTTCTCTAATTGAGTGATATTTTCAACTGTGTCTTCTAATTCACTGATTTGATCCTCAGCTTCTCCTAATCTTCTGTGTATTCCTTCCAATGTGTTCTCTATTTGTGTTATGTCATTCTTTATCTCAGATTGTTCTTTTTTCATAGTTACTATACTTTTTCCATGCTGTTGAGAATTTGTACCATCATTACTCCGAACTCTGATTCAGATAAATTTCTTAACTCTGCTTTATTTATCTCTTCTTCTGGAGAATTCTATAGTTCTTTCATTTGGGGGTTGTTTCTTTGTTTCCTCATTTTGGTTGTCTGTTTGTGTTTGTGACCATGTTTTAAGTAGATCATCTATACCTCTCAATCTCTATTTGTGTTATGTCATTCTTTATTTCAGACTGTTCTTTTTTCATAGTTACTATACTTTTTCCATGCTGTTGAGAATTTGTACCAATTTGTACCATCATTACTCCGAACTCTGATTCAGATAAATTTCTTAACTCTGCTTTATTTATCTCTTCTTCTGGAGAATTCTATAGTTCTTTCATTTGGAGGTTGTTTCTTTGTTTCCTCATTTTGGTTGTCTGTTTGTGTTTGTGATCATGTTTTAGGTAGATCCTCTATACCTCTCAATCTCTAGTGCAGGCTGTTTCTGACTAATTGGATCAAGCAAAGACTCAAAGCCTCCAGAGATTGCCTCTGTCTACAGACTAATAGGATTCTGACTTGAATTGTCCTCAGGTATGGCAAGATTTTTTTTTTTTTTCCAGCAGGGTGTGGCTGTTGCTTCTGCCTGGTGACTAATTGCTACATTTAATCTATTAAGTGGCCTCAGGGCAAGATGTTTTCCAATAGGGTTTGTGAACTGTCTTTCCCCCAAGCAAGGCAGATGTCTATGTGGGAAAGATGTCTTCTGCTCTGTGAGGGAATTACTCAGCCCAGGAAATTTGGGGTGTCTGCCTTCTGAGCTCTATCGCCCAAATCCCCAGTCCTGGCTTCTGATCTCACAGCTCCAGTCCACTTCACCCAACTTCTGCCAGAGCACAAGGTGGGTGGCTCCACAGGGAATTTTTGTGTTGGCCCTTTAAGAGGATGCCTGAACTTTCAGCTGCCACTCCCTAGCATATAGCACCCCACTGCTTTTCACAGCTAGATGTTATGTGGGTAGCCTCATCAGTTTGGTGTTTTCTGATGGGGAGCCCACCTTTGGGATTAGATTCCAGAGTTCTCAGTGGCTCCCTCCCCCGCCACCACCACCACAGCTGAGATATCTCTCCAGGACTTCAGTTGCCATCTGTGGGTCCTAGCTATCAGTCTCTCTGCAGTCTCCATTTTCGGTCCTTGGGTATCAGGGTTCTCTCCTATGAGTTTTCCATTTATTATTCAGGAAGTCTTTCCATATTTCAGTTGTAATTCCAGCTTGTTCCTGGGAGCATGTCCATGCAGTATTCTCCTACTCTGCCACCATTTTTTCCATCAGAAATATATTTTATACTGTAATTCAGAACACTTTTTCTTTGACATGTGGAAGTTTGCCATTTATTTCTATGAGTTTTATAATCAGTTATTTCTATTCCAGGATGCACATTTTTATAAATATGGCATCTTTCCAGGAATTTATTGTTCATATCTGCTTTTCTTAATTCCTGGAAATGTCTTTAGGTACAGTTTCAGTTCAAATTTGTAAATAGATATATTAAAATTAAAATTCTGCTTGTGTTGAGAATGATTTTATTTTATACTTAGTAGCAAGATGAAACATGGTGTGTTTTTTTAATCTAAATTTATATGCCTTCAAGAGACAATTTCAACTTTTTAGAATATAAATAAAATCCTAATCAACATTGTTGCTGCTGATCATCTTTTAAAAACCTAATAGAGAGAAATGGGTATTTGCTTGGGTATAGAAGAAGGTAGTGGAAGATGATAGTTAAAAGGGATTTTTTGTTGTGGTGGTTGAGAAGAATGGTATAATTTTACTTTATTTTATTGTTTCTTTTTTTCCTTATTTTTCTTAATGACACATTACAGATGTTGTCACCTTCCCCACTTTTGCTGGCCTCCACCCTGCCCCTGCCCTTCTGCCCTATTGCCATCACAGCACTGTAGTCTGTGTCTCTGGTTTATGCCTAATCCTTTGTCTTTGGCTAATCCCTTCTTCTTCTTTCACCCAGTGCCCCCATAACCCTTGCCTCTGACAGCTGTCAATATGTTCCAAGTATCCATGTCTGTTTCAATTTTGTTTGTTATTTTATTTTGTTCATTCTAGTCCACAAATAAGTGAGATCACATGGTACTTGTCTTTCTTTGACTGGTTTATTTTACTTAGCATAATAATCTCCAGGTCCATCCATACTGTTGCAATGGGTAAGATTTCCTTCTTTTTATATGACAGAGTAGTATTTCACTATATAAATGTACCACAGCTTTTATATCCCCTCATCTACTGATTGGCATTTGGGTTGCTTCCAAATCTTGGGCCTTGTAAACAGCATTATGATGAATAATGAATTAATTTAATATACCGTATTTTCTGGCATATAAGATGACTTTTTAACCCAGGAAAATCTTCTATACGCCCAGTCATCTTATACGCCAGAAAATACGGTAATACTTAAGTTTTTTTAATTGTATGGAAACTATTCAAAATCAAGAGAGAGAAAGGAAGAGAGAGAGAGAGAGAGAGAGAGAGAGAGAGAGAGATTTATGCAGATGCCAAGATGGAAAAGATCGATTAACAATATATTGGGGAAGAACATTTTCTGAAAATATTTTATAGTAGTTAGAAAACAGAAAATTTATATTTTAAAATTGACAATTTATGAAAAATGTCATCAAAGATGAGCTTGTTAAATGATATCAAAAGTTTTACAAAAAAGTACAGTATTTTATGAATGCCTTTAACATTGGGATTAATAACAAAGAAATATTAAAATCCTTGTAGTATTTCAATTAGAAAGTTTTCTGACATAATCCATATATTGTGTTCTTGAAAATATTGGAAAGAAATAGGAAACATTATTTTCCAATTATGTGATTAAATATTTAAAAATGTTAGGGACAGAAAAAAAATTAGAGAGTCAATAACTACTGCAAACAGTATAAATTTCAATAAGGCAATCACATACAAATTATTATATAACAAAATGTGTAACATTTATATATACAGTTACTATATATAAATATATTTTTAAATATATTGAAAATCTCATACTATTAGATGACATTAGACAGACCCTGTTCTAGGTGTTTTATATAATCCAGAGGTCTTAAAATAGCTATTCTTATTATCCTTAAATTATAGGTGAGGAAGTTGAGGCTCAGGGAAATTAAGTGAGCCATCACCACATAGTTATTGATTGGGAAAACAAGATTCCTTTTTCAAGCAGATTGATTCTAAAATGTAGTCTCTGAACTTTTTATCCTGTCCCTTGATCTCAATCACAGAAGCAATACAAAATATGAAATACCAAGATTCATGAAGAAAAAACAGTAAATTGTTATAAAAGCCTAACTGGAAGCATACCACACAGAAACCTTATTATTTTATTTATTTATTTATTTATTTATTTATTTATTTATTTAATCCTGACAATTTGCTCAGTGATGGGTACATTTATTAAGCATTTTATAAATCTTCATGAATATACAAGCTAATAACATTTAATATTATAGAGACATAGGAAAACAGGAATTCCCATTTGGTGTTGAAGAGGTGTAAATTTATATTACTATTTAAAGAAAAATTTGATACTAATGTTTATAATTAAATATGTAGCCCTAGCCAGTGCAGCTCAGTGGTTTGAGTGTAGGTTTGTCCACCTAAGGGTGGTGGGTTCGATTCCCAGTTAAGGGCATGTGCCTGGGTTGCAGGTCCAATCCCGGCCCTGCAGGGCACATGTGGGAGGCAACCAATCAATGTGTTCCTCTCACATCAATGTTTCTCTCTCTCTTTTTCCATACTTCCCTTCCACTTTCTCTCTAAAAAAAAAATCAATTGAATAAATATCATCAGGCAAGGATCCTATCTAATAAAAGAGTAATATGCAAATTGACCATCACTCCAACACACAAGGTGGCTGCCCCCATGTGGACACAAGATGTCCACCATAAGATGGCCTGCAGGGGAGGGCAGGTGTGGGCAATCAGGCCTGCAGGGGAGGGCAGTTCGGGGCAAACAGGCCTGCAGGGGAGGGCATTTGGGGGGGGACCAGGCCTGCAGGGGAAGGCAGTTGTGGGTGACCAGGCTGGCAGGGGAGGGCAGTTAGGAATTACTGGGCCAGCAGGGGAGGACAGTTGGGGTGACCAGGACTGCAGGGGAGTACAGTTGGGGTGACCAGGCCTGCAGGGGAGGGCAGTTGGGGGGGGGCCAGGCCTGCAGGGGAGGGAAGTTGGGGGGAACCAGGCCAGCAGGGCAGGGCAGTTGGGGGGGACCAGGTTGGCAAGGGAGGGCAGTTGGGGGGGACCAGGCCTGCAGGGGAGGGCAGTTAGGGGTGACCAGGCTATCAGGGAGGCAGGGGAGGGCAGTTAGGAGCAATCAGGCCAGCAGGGGAGCTGTTAGGTGTCAATCAGGTTGGCAGGGGAGTGGTTTAGGTGGTGATCAGGCTGGCAGGCAGAAGTTGTTAGGGGCAATCAGGCAGGCGTATGGTTGGGAGCCAGCAGTCCTGGATTGTGAGAGAGATGTCCCAGATTGGAGAGGGTACAGGCTGGGCTGAGGAACACCCCTCCCCCCATGCATGAATTTTGTGCACCAGGCCTCTAGTTAATAATAATAACAAAAAAATGTGTATACTCTAACCAGGAAATTCTCTTTTAACAGATCTTATTTTATATAAATATTCTACACTATGTAAGATTGCTTTTGACAACAAAGAAATGAAAACTTGATAAATCAGGCCTTAAATAAATAGAGGCTTATGTTTTCCACATACAATTGGACATATAAACAATTTGATGCTAGTAAAGTAGTTTGACAAAGTAACTAGTTCTCAGACTCTATCATTCTTTCCTGATGTCCTAAGAATCTCTTGCTTTTCTCCCTATACTTGTATCATTATGGCTTCAATATGTCAAATTCATCTCCAGATATCAAGCCTACATTCCAGAAAGTAAGAAGGAGAAAGGGACAGCTACAATGCACTGTCTTTTCACACCTGTCACTTCTATAAGAGAGTAAGATATCTTTCTGAGAAGCTACTCACAGAATTTATATTAATTCTATATGTTTACAAATAAATCATTCTAAATATAAGAGATGATAGAAAATAACATATAATCTCCCATTGCTACTATCTTAAAAAAATTAAAGCTTTTTTCCACATATATAAATATTTTAATGCAAACTAAACTAGTCATAGAAAAATAGAGTCCTAAGTCCATATCTTAGCATCATAAATTGATAGTAATCTGAATCATGGTCCATTAGGTGTGATTTATGCTTCTCATTAAATATAGCTATAGCAATTTTTTCCTGCAAAAGACAGTTAATAGAAAACAAGTTTACTCTGAAGAAATTTAGATTATTTATAAATAACACTTCAATGGGACTTCAGCACTTCTGATTCTGTAATGCTAATTAGTACACCAAATCACGGTATGTGTTGAAATCTCTAACAACTTGTTTAATATTCTTTGACACAAACTAAAGCAATGGAAATAAGTTATAAAGATCTGTCTAAAATCTCATTAAAATTCTGAAATCAAAAGAGCTTAAGTTTAGGAAAAATATAAACAAATGCTTCTGAAATACAAAAATTCCTTAATTTTTAATGAATATCATGATCCTTACACCTGTCATGTCTGAACATTGCAGACATTTATCACAAGAAAAATTTAGCCAAATATAGAGCTATACTTAATAATACAGTGTATTGTGTTATGATACAGAAAATATTGATCCTCCTTAGTCCCTTCTATATGGGAGTATTTTATTTCCCCATCCTGTGGGTATATAGCAGTTGGCTACATGACTCACTTTGACCTAAAAAATGTTAAGGGATATGACACAAGAACATATACAAACAGAGGCTTTGTCTGTACTTGCTTGCATTGGTTTATTCTCTCTTGTGTCCCTGTCTACAAATATGAACATTTTATATCTCACATAGGATATGCTCTTTCAGCTTGGATCTAGACATTATTATAACCAAATCACATATTGGAGGTAAAACTTATCGAACCCAGTAGGGCCAGAAGAGTCAAGTAGAGAAGCAACTGATTGTTATACCCAGGAGCACAAAATTGGTTGTGTCTAAGCCATTAATTTCCCGTGTTGCTTGCTATGCACATTGCTACAGCAAAAAGATAACTTATACAAATGGCTAGCAAATGGATGCAGAGGAGGAGGAAGAGGAAAAGGCAGAGGAAGAAGAAGAAAAGGAGGAGGAGAAGGGAAAGAAAGGGGTTAAATAAAACAGTTGGCTAAAGTGTTAATCCTACTCATGTGTGGTGATAGAGCCTGTAAGACAAGGTGAAAATTGCGTGTTTTTGGAAACTACATTATTTATTATGTATATTAGAGTTTAATTTTATAAACATAATAATTTATCGCTGATGGTGTTTAAGTGTATTTATTTATCATCTGCAGTTTTGTAAAGGAGACAATTAGTTACAGAGATAGACTCTGTGTATTATTATATAGCTTGTCCATTTAATGTAACTTTGTAAAATGAAGTCAGTGATTCAGATTGCCAATTTATTTACCAGCATAAAAGCTCTTTCCCTTGGTAGTACTAATAACAACACAACAACTCTCCTAGGGAGACACACAGATTGTGCAAACATAAAGGGGGCTACAACAACTATTATCTCCTATCTGAAATATTCTAAAGAAAAAGTTATCTGACGATAAATATTTTAATTTTTAAGTCTAAAGGAATGTTGTATTCTATTTTATCCACATTCAGGTATTGTTTACTCTCTCAAAAGCTTCTTTATTTGATTTAATGGAACAGTCACTAAAATTTAGGAAATTAGAGATAAACTTTAATTTATTTACTGGCCACCAACATGCCTACATGAAAAGTTCATCACATTTAAAGAACAATCAGAAGGCTTTGATATGAGCAAGTAGAAAGTCACTTCCATTCACTACAGTGTTTCACTCAGAGTAACTAAAATGTCAGCTTTATAGCATTTGTAATTAGATATTTTGTTTTATATGCTGCTTAGAGATATTATTTTACAAAGATTTAAAAATTAAAAAGGAAGAGTAATAATATATACTATTTAAATTAAATATATATGTACAATAAAATGAAACGGTTCTTTGGGGACATTTTGTGCATGTAAAATATAAGATAATTTATGTACACAAATCTTTGGAAACAAACAAACAAAAAAACATTTCTGAACAATTCCTGGGACAAAAAGAATATCAAGGAAACTTCAGAATTAGTAAGCTGCTCATAAAAGGGATAAAGCAGGAGATCCCAACCTGCAGCCAGCAGGCAGCAATGAGGGAGAGCATGTGAGTGAGAAAAGGAGTGAAAGGGGTGTGTTTTGATGTGTGTGGTGTGTGTGGAGGTGAGTAAGAGACAGTTAAGTCTCGCAGGAGTCTCAGGGACTGATGGATCAGACTCTCCTGGACAGGGAGCCCCTGCTACCTCCACAGGCACTCCCAGGCCAGGCCAGTAGCTCTGGTGCAGAGACCATGCCAACCCTAAGTGGGGAAGCAGTGGCAGCTTGGACTGCAGAGACACCTGCACTTAGACAGGCCTGAGACACCACCCTGAACCTGCACAGTGAGCCGTTCCCTTCCACAACTCTTGAGGCACCTCACATGCCACTCTGCCCTCCTGTAGTGAGTGCATGCCAGAAGGACCTAGCATGCAACCCCACCCAGCCCCCAGACAATGCACAGTGAGTGCACACCAGATGGACCTCATGTGCCACCTTGCTGTGGGTACTGAGACCTCGCAGTGAATTGCATGCCAGAGGGTTCTGGGAACTTGCAGGGAGTCACACACCAGAGGAACTGTGCATGTGCCCCCACTGAGCCCAAGAATTATGCAGTGGACACCTGAGGGACCAGACCTATGGGGGAAGTGAGTACAACAAAGAGCAGAGAAAATAAAGGAGTAAGAATTCAAGCAGACTCAGCCTCTGGGCTCAGAAATACCTGACCACTGGACCACTAGGGGCTTGAACCTCTCAGACCTCAATTAGGTTGTCCAGGGCCACAAAGAGACAGCAACACACATTACATAGAAACAAATACAAAAGGACAGCCCATATGGGGAGAAAAAGAAACAATCCCCAAAGGAAATAAGAAGAGGAGTCACCAGAAAAGGAACTAAATGAAATGGAGGCAAGCAATTTATCAGAGAAAGAAATCAGAGTAATGGTTATAAGGTTACTCAAATGTCTGGATAACAAATAAAAATGAAAACACAACAATCTAAACTCTATGGGACACAGTGAAAGCAATCCTGATAGGGAAGTTCATAGCACTACAAGCCTACTTCAAAAAATAAGAAAAATGTGTAATAAAATATCTAACCCCACAACACAAAGAACCAGAAAATGAGTAACAAGAAAATCCCAGGGTAAGGAGAATGAAGGAAATAATAAAGATCAGAGCAGAAATAAATGACATAGAGACTAAAAAAAACACACAATACAAATGATCAATACAACCAAGAGCTGGTTCTTTGAAAGGATAGACAAGATTGATGAACCTCAAGCCACGTTCACCAAGAAGCAAAGAGGGAGGACTCAAATAAACAAAATCAGAAATGAAAGAGGTGAAGTATGCTAAGTGAAATAGGCCAGTCAGTGAAAGATAAATACCACATGATCTCACTCATTTATGAATAATAAAGAACATTATAAACTATTGAACAAAAATAGACAGAGGCAAAGAAGCATCAAACAGATGGTCAAACTACAACGGGAAGATAGGGGAGGGTTGTGGGGGGTAATAGAGCAACCGAAGGACTTGTATGCATGCATATAAGCACAACCAACAGACACAAGACACTGCGGGGGAGGGGAGAGGGCAAGTGCCAGGGGGTAGAAGAGGCCAAGGGGAGGTCCATGGGGGGGAAAAAGAGACATATGTACTACTATTTGTAATGCCTTAAACAATAAAAGAAATCAATGTATCATAAAAAAGAGGCAAAGTAACAACAAACCACATAGAAATAGAAAGGATCATTAAAAAATACTATGAACAACTCTATTCCAACAAACTGGACAAAATGGACATATTCCTAGAAAAATAAAATCTTTCCAAAATTAATCAGGAAGAATCAGAAAACTTGACTAGGCTGATAACGACTGATGAAACTGAAGCAGGAATAAAATAAAATAAAACTTCCAGCAAACAAAAGTCCTGGTCTAGACAGCTTGAGAGGGGAATTTTAAAAAACATTTAAGAAAGAACTAACACCTATCCTCCTCAGACTATTGCAAAAAATTCAATGAGAAGGAACACTTTCCAGCTCTTTCTATGAAGCTAGCATTACCTAAATTTCAAACCCAGATAAAAACTCTACAAAGAAAGAGAATTACAGGCTACTATCCCTGATTAACATAGATGCTAAAATCCTCAACAAAATATTAGCAAATTGTATCCAGCAATATATTAAAAAGATCATACATGATGATGAGGGATTTATTCTGGGGATGAAAGGCTGGTACAATATCCATCAATAAATAAATGTGATAGTGCACATTAACAAATTGTAAGACAAAAATCACGTTGTCATATCAATTGATACAGAAAAGTATTTGACAAAATCCAAGATATTTTTTGATAAACACTCTCAGCAAAGTGGGAATAGAGTGATCAAAGCTCAACAAATAAAAGCCTTATATGACAAACCTATAGCCAACATAAAACCCAATTGGCAAAACTAAAACCATTTCTCCTAAGAACAGAAAAAAGACAGGGATGCCCACATTCACCACTCCTGTTCGACATAATACTGCAAGTTCTAGCCACAGCAATCAGAAAGAAGAAGAAATAAAAGGCATCAAAACTGGAAAAGTAACACTGTCGTTATTTACAGATGTCATGATATTGTACATAGAAAACCCTAAAGACTCCATTGAAAAACCACTAGATTTAATAAATGTATTTGGCAACATACAAAATTAACACCCAGAAATCAATAACATTTTTATACGCCAATAATGAACTCCAGAAAGAAACTGAAAAATAAATAAATAAAATTTCATTTACCACTGCAAAAAAAAAAAATTAAGAAACCTAGGAATAAACTTAACTAAAGAGGTAAAAGACCTGTACTCAGAAAACTACAGGATGTTGAAAAAAGGTATAGAGAAAGATATAAAAAGTGGAATAATATACCTTGTTCATCAATCAACATCATTAAAATGTCCTTACTACCCAAAGCATTCTATGAATTCAATGCAATTCCAATTTAAATACCAACAGCATACTTCACAGACCTAGAACAAACTCTCCAAAAGTTTACATACAATTAAAAATAAGACCCTGAATAGCCACAGCAATCCTGAGAAAGAAGCACAAAGATTGAGCAAAAAATAGCAGAGTAAATATAACTAAATGTAAATAGATGATAAAAATAATATAAGGGCAGAAATCAGTAAAATAAGAAATAGTTAATTATAAATATTCAATAAAGTAAACATTTTATTTTTAACTATAATAAATCTCTTGAACAACTGCTCAATTTCAAAAAAAGATAGTCAAAACATTTCCAATATCATAAATAAAGTCTGTACAGATTCTATGTAATAAAAAGAATATAAAAGCATATTATAATAAAATGTATACCAATAAGTTTATTAAATTATATAAAACTAGAGGCCCAGTGCATGAAATTTGTGCATGGAGGGGGGGTTTCCTAAGCCAAGCCTGCACCCTCTCCAATTGGGGACCCCTTGAGGGATGTCTGATTGCCAGTTTAAACTGGCAGTAGGACATCCCTCTCACAATCTGGGACCACTGACTCCTAACTACTCATCTACCTGCCTGCCTGATCACCCCTAACTGCCTCTGCCTGCCAGCCTGATCACCCCTAACTTCCCTGCCCTGCCAGCCTGGTTGCCCCTAACTGCCTCTGCCTGCCTGCCTGATTGCCCCTAACTGCCCTCCCCTGCAGGCCTGATCTTGCCCCCAACTGCCCTCCTCTGCTGGCCAATTTGGTTCTTATTGGTCAGTTTATATGCCAGTCAGCATCAAAAACTCCGCCTCCTAGGCAGCCATTGGCTCCCCACAGCAGCCAGACTTGGTTCTAATTGGTCGGTGTCTATGCCAGTCAGCATCAGAAGTTCCGTCTCCTAGGCAGCCATTGATTCCTCACAGCACCCACATTTGATCCTGATTAGTCGGTTCCTATGCCAATCAATGTCAAAAGCTCCACCTCCTAGGCAGCCATTGGTTCTTCACAGCACCCACATTTGGTTCTGATTGGTTGGTTCCTATGCCAGTCAGCATCTCTGGGCCTATCAATGGGGCCTAATCAGAAAGGCGGGGCTGATCAGCATCCCCAGGTGGAGGCCTGGAGAGAAATGGAGGCCTGGCTGCTGGCCAGACTGGGAAAGAAAGAGAGAGGCAAGTGCAGATCAAAAGCTGCCACAGAGGCAACGGATCAGTCCCTTCTTCTCTCTTCAGGCCTCTCTCTGGCTCTAATTCGCAGCCCCCTCAGCAGTCAGTGCTGGGGCACCAAGCCTGCAGTGGAAGCAGTAGGCTGGGTTGCCACAGCAACTCAGCGCTGACTGCAGGACTGACTTCCGGTTGTTTGAGACTCGTTAGTTACTGGTCGATGCAACCCAGGGTTTTTATATATTAGTATTAATAATTCTCTATAAGACAATAAACAAAACTATAAAATTCAAATAATGCCATATATATGAAAGAAATTAAAATCATAATAAGAATATTTTTATAATAAAACTACTTATGAGATTACTTTGCTGATGAATTTTGTTCAACATTTGAGAAAGAAATTATATAGATACCTCCCCCGCTCCAAAAAAAAGCTTTTCAGGAAAACAGCAGATATTTTTTGTATAATTACTGTATAACCCTGATTCCTAAAACTGACCAAACAAATATGAAAAATACAAACCACTTCATGAACGTAAATGCAAGCATTCTTAATATAATACTAGCATACTGATTTTATTCATATATAAAAATAATAATGTATTGTGTAAAATAATATTTTACCATGATTGTATGATTTCTGACTTTTAAAATTTTTCCCTTAATGAATACACCACATGTTATGGAATACAGAAGAAAAAACAAGTGATTACATAAAGACATTTTTGGGATTATATCAATTAATAAAAATGTAAAGTAATGAAAAATTAAAAAGCTAAACAAACTAGTCCTTGCTCAATGCCAGCAATTTGGACTTGGAGAAGAAGAAAATTAAAAAAATAAATTATTTAATGAAATTTGCGCTGGCCAGTGTGGTTGAAATATTGGCCTGCGCACAGAAGACTTGTAAATTCCATTCTAGGTCAAGGGTGCATTCCTTGGTTTCAGGTTTAATCCCTGGACCCAGTTGGGGCACATGTAGGAGATGGGAAACAGGAGGCAAACAATGTGTATCTCTCACATAGATGTTTCTCTCCCTCACTTTCTCTCTCCCCGTCCCTTCCACTCTCTAAAAAAATCAATGGGAAAAATATCCTCGGGTGAGGATTGCAAAAACAAAAGAATTTAATAAAATTTAACATCTACTCATAATCAAACTGATAAGTTTCTAAGAAAACATAACATAGAGGTAAAATTACTGGGCACCTATAGTGAATTTTACAAAGTTCTTACAGAAGAATTAATACTAACTTTTCACAAACTCTTCCAAAAAATAGACGAGGCAAGAACATTTCCAAACTCACCACCTTTACACTAGAGTCAGAGAAAGACATTACAGGAAAAAAAACTACAAGCTAATATCCCTTATGAATATAGTCATAACATTTTCCAACAAAATGCATGCAATCCCAAACTAGTAACATTGAAAAGAATTATACATCAAGACTAATTAGGTATTATCCAAAATAGCAAGGTTTGTTTAACATTCTAAAGTCAATAAATATATCTTAGAATACAATAAAGGGACAAAAAGCATGCTGCTTTCAATAGAAACCTCTCATATAATATACAACACCCATTCAGGATAAAAAAAAAAAAAAAATTAACACACTAAAAATAAAAGATAATTTCCTCAACTGAGAAAGATCATCCTTAACAAAAACATCATATTTAGTGGTGAAAAATGAAAATGTTTTCCCCCAACTCAATAATAAGAACAGATAATGATATCTACTCTGACCACTTCTATTCAAGATTATACTAAAGATTTTAGCTAGGAATATTATGTAAGAAAACTAAATATTTAAAAATTTATGTTGAAAAAGTAGAAGCAAATTATGGTTATTCACATGATCTTGAATATATAATATCCCAGGATATCCACTAAAAATCTACTAACACTAATATATAAATTCAGCAAGAATGCAGGATCCAATATCAATGTGCAAAAATCATTTGCTACACTAGAAGTATAAGATTTATATGTAAAACTAAAGACTTTGTTGAAAATAAACATCTATCTAAACAGAAGATATCTCATGTTCCTAGACTGAAAACTTAATATTATTAAGATGTCAATATTCCTCAAATTTATTTACTAATTTAATACATTCTCTGTATAAAGATCCATCTGACTTTTGAAAAAATATATTTTATTGATTTTTACAGAGAGAAAGGGAGAGTGATAGAGAGCTAGAAACATCAATGAGAGAGAAACATCGATCAGCTGCCTCCTGCACACCTCCTACTGGGGATGTGCCCGCAACCAAGGTACATGCCCTCGACCAGAATCGAACTTTGGATCCTTGAATCCACAGGCCGACGCTCTATCCACTGAGCCAAACCGGTTAGGGAAAGAGCCATCTGACTTTTTATAGAAATTTAAGAACTGTTTCCAAAATTTAAATGGCAACAAAAATGCCCAATCATCAAAACAATCATGAAAACAAAGAACAAAATTGGAAGGCTGTGAATTTCAAAACTTACTATAAAGCTATAATAATAAAAACAGTATAGTGCTGTGGCTGGTTTGGCTCAGTGGATAGAGCATCAGCCCTATGGACTGAAGGATCTTGGGTTCGATTGTGGTCAAATGCAAATACCCTGTTTGCAGGCTCGTCCCCAGCCCAGGTTTGGGCGAACATGTGGGAGGCAACCAATTGATGTGTCTCACATAGGTGTTTCTCTCTCTGTCTCTCCCCCTTTCTTCCTAAAAAGCAATAGAAAATTATCCTCTGGTGAGGATTAAGAAAAACAAACAAACAAATGGAATAGAATTGATAGTAGAGACATTAACTCTTATACTTACGATCAATCAGTTTTCAAGAAAAGTGTCAAGATAATTTCATTCAGCAGAAGACAGTCTATTTATCAAATGTATGAATTTGGATCCCTACCTCACACCATCTATCTATATAAAAGCCTAAGCGACCGTCGCAACTGAACAGACAACCGAACAGGCTGCATGGGGCGGCCAGGCTGGCAGGGGAGGGCAGTTGGGGGCAACCAGGCCGATAGCGGGGGGGGGGGGGGGCAATTGGGGGTGATCAGACTGGCAGGCAGAGGCAGTTAGGGGAGATCAGGCAGGCAGGCAGGTGAGCAGTTAGGAGCCAGCGGTGCAGGATTAGAGGGATGTCTGGTTTAGGCCCAGGATCAGGCCTAAACTGGCAGTTGGACATCCCCTGAGGGGTCCTGTATTGGAAAGGGTGCAGGCTGGGCTGAGGGGACCCTACCCCCCCATGCACAAATTTTGTGCACTGGGCCTCTAGTATTAAAAATATCTCAAAATGAATCTATGGATCTAATAATAACAGCTAAAACTATTAATGTTTTAGAAAATAATGTAGTAATAAATCTTTATTACCTTGGCTTAGGAAATTATTTTTCATATATAAAAAAAACCATATAAGTGACAAAAGACAAAATATGTAAATTTTACTACATTGAAATTTAAAATGTGCTGCAAATCTATAATAAAAGAGTAATATGCTAATTAGACTGGTCATTCTTCCATATGACCTTCCGGAAAAAGCCAGGGCTGTGAGGGAAGCCCAGGTTCCGGGTGCCAGAGGGAAGCTGGTGCTGGCAGCTGGGGGAAGGAAGGCCTACTCTTGCATGAATTTCATGCATTGGGCTTCTAGTTAACTATAAGAAAGCAAAAAGTCAATCCATAAAATAAGAGGAAATATTTGCAAATATCGATCCGACAGTGGGCTTATATCCAGGATATATGAAGAAATCTTACAACTCAACAATAAAAAAAACAAATAATTCAATTTATAAAAAGGGTATAGAAAATAGGAAGGCGTGATATCATCTATATGGTATAAAAAGAAGTCTCATCTCTTGTTCCCTCATGTGACACCAATTTGACAACAATATAAGGATTAAAATACCTCAATAACTCAATGAGATCATTATACTCATTTAAGAAAGTCTAGTACCCATAAGAGTGCTAAGAACAGCTGCACTGTGAAGAGTAAGAAGAGCAATTTCACTTTTTCCAAATCAGTCCCATCCCAAACTAATATAGCTCAGTGCCTGTAGAGATCTTGTCAGCCTGCACCTTCCCCTTGGGGAGAGAGAAATTAGATAAATGCCAAAAGTCCCTGGCCTTTCAGTGCGTTTCCAAAGATAACCGCTTCTGTCTTGCCTCACACTGAGCACTGAAGACCCAGCATAGCCTGGCACCTGGTTTGCTAGAAACAAAGAAAATGGGCTATCAGCTCCCTGTGGCTGGCATGACTGCGAGACTCCTCCAAGGTGCAGAGCTGAGTGAGGGATGAGTGGAACATGTCTCTGTCACACAGGTCTTGCAGTGCATTGCCTGATTAGCTGATTTCTGTTTTACCTCACACTGATAGAAGTCATAAACACCAGAGGAAGTAAGAGGTTATGAGATCCTGAAAAAAGAAAAAAAGACCTCCCCCCGTTTCTTCCCCCCCCCCCCCCCCACAAAAAAAGAGACTGGACAACTAGGAACATTTAGTTTCCCCATTTAATCCAGTCCATAAATATTAGGAGAGAAGGAGAGATGACTGTTTCTTCAAATGTGCAGACACCAACACAAAGCTACAAAGAACATGAAAATTCAAGAAATATGACATGATCAAAAGAACAAAATAAGCATCTACATATCTACCTTAAGAAATAGATACTTATGAATTACTGACAAAGAATTCAAAATAATTATCTTTAAAAAGTTTGGAGATTTACAAGAAAATACAGCTAGAAAGCTAAATAAAATCAGGAAAATGACACCTGAGCAAAATAAGAATATTAATGAAGAAAGAAACAATTAAAAAGAACAAAACAGAAATTCTAGTTAATATTTCATGAAATGGCAATCAAAAGAGAGCAGGGGTGACTATACTTATATTAAACAAAATAAACTTTAATCCAAAATTGCTACAAAAGATAAAGAAGATCATTTAAAGGGCCACTTCATCAGGAATGTAACAAATCATAAATATATACAAGTCCAACATCCAAGAACCTAAATATATAAAACAAGCATTTACAGATCTGAAGGAAGAAATAGACAATAATAACAAAATAGTAGGAGCCTATAACTCTACTTTCAACAGTAGATAGTACATCTGGATAGAAAATTAATAAGGAAACAGTGGATTTGAACAACACTGTAATACAGATGCAACTAAGAGACATAGGCACAACACTACTCAGTAACCACATTCTTCTCAAGTGCATATGGATCATCCTGTGATAGATTGATCACATGTTAGGTTACAAAACAAGTCTTAACAAATTTAAGAGTGTTGGAGACCAGGTGTAAACTGACACTGTCCTTGCACCTGAAGGGGCTAGCAAGCCTGGCCCCCTACCCACACAGTTTTCCCAGGCCTGTTTGGATGGCGGTTATCAGTAAAATGAGAGCAACCATTCATGGCTTACCAAGAAGTCTGTAATTATTACTGAGATTTGCTGTACTGAGAATCTGCCTGATTTACAGTACCGAGAATTTGTCCTTCTACTCTATCTCTCCCTTAGAGATTAAGAATACATTCCTCTTCACAGACCTCCTATTCAGTATTTGTGTATAAAAGGCATTACAGAGTTAATAAACAGACCGCAATCTCTCGAAGATTCGCCGCCCTCCCGACTCCCGCGTTCCTGTCTTTCTTTCTTTTCTCAGTCCCACCTCCCTACCTCAGCCCGGTTCAACCCATAAGGCTGGACCTGACATAAGAGGATTGAAATAATACCAAATTTCTTCTCTGAATGTAACTAGACATCAATAACAGAAGGAAAACTGGAAAATTCACATATATGTAGAAATTAACACACTCTTCCACAATTGAGTCAATGCAGCTCTGCCAACACCTTGATTGTAGTCACATCTCAGCTTTTTTTATTTCTAAACTGTAAGGTAATACAATTGTTCATTTTAGCCACAAAATCTGTGGCAATTTGTTACAGAAGTAATAAGAGGCTGATATAGAGCTATGAGCGTTTATTGTCACATTCCCATGTTATGGGAAATTTGGCCAGTAAATCTGGCATACTTTGGCATGCAGTCAGAAGTCTCTGTCATATGAAAACAGAGGAAGCTCCCATCATGTACTAGGTCCCCTTATGGAAGGATGGGATTTTCTATTCATCCAGGCATATATGCATAACCCATGGACATAGACAATAGTGTGGTGAAGGCCTTGGGCAGGTGGCAGGGGCAGGCTAGAAGGGGTCAATGCAGGGGAAAAGGAGACATATGTAATACTTTCAATAATAAAGATTCAAAAATTAATTAATTAACTAATTAATTAATTAATTTAAAAAGAATTTGAATGGAAAAATCTCCTATGTATTAGGAAAGAAAAACAACATTAAGATTCTTTATTCTAAAATACAATGTACCAGAGAGTGGAGAGCATAATTCTATGTTGCTAAATCCTGTAGCTATAGTACATTGGGCCATCCCACTAATTAATGAAAGAGGTCAGGGTGGACATTTTGGTATGCATATAGTACCTGAATATACTGAGAACCTCAGAAGCAGCTTTTGAAACCATCCAAATAAAAATCGATGGTCGTATATTTCATATTTAAGGCTCATTCCCAAGAACTTCACTCATATTTTTACCCATTCACTATTTGGCTTTGCAACTCGTGAAAAAGAAAAATGGAACTTTGTTTTGAGGATTTATAATTGCCCAGTGTTTTGAATGACAATTTCCTTTATAAGCCCATACCCAAACACAGGATTGCTGTAAAATAATGTATGGCATAACATGCTTTAGAAAATCATGAAACATGAGATAGCTAGAAAACCAGAGCAAGGTTCCTGCTGTATGTGAGATTTCCATTGCCAGGCTCCTGAGACTTGGACCCCTGCCTGACTCCCAGCAGCATCCACCACATATTAGCTTCCACCAGCAACCCTCTCAGAGTGCCTCTGTGCCTCTGGTAGGATAGATTCCCCTTGAGCTGCTTTCTGTAGCAACCTAGAATGTGAACTTGCATGAATTTCCACGGGCGTGGCACCACAGTGGCTTCCTGCCTTTCAGTGAGTCATGTTCGTGTCTTCACCATCACTGTCTAGATCGCATCTGGAATGGGGGCTGTTCCTTGGACTCTTCTAAGCCCTAGTGTAGTGAATGCTCGTTACATGTGCTGTTCCTGTAGTCTTCAGATTTCTCTTTCCTTCTGACTAGTCAATTCATTATTTCTCCAATCCCCTGTTAATGTTAACAATTCTTTATGTTAAACTTTCTTTGTCAAATTGCTGTGTAATGACCGTTTCAATTGGAATACAACTATTATGTTGCCCCAGTGCTTCACAACCCATAGGAGCTCAACTAATATTAGTTGAATGAGTAAATTGATGAGTGAAGAATGTTCACTAATTTTAAAAACCACCGGTGGAAGGCGGTGGCCAAAACAACAAAAATCTCTTGGGAATAATTAGGAATGGCTCATGATCAGTTTGGCCAATGTGGTATGTTGCACAAATTTAGTAGCTATTTCTAAACAGAACCAGGCAAAGCAGAGACTGAAAACATCATTGCTATATAATGATTCTTTTCAGCCAGTGTTGGCAATAATTTCTGTCAATTGAAAACCTGGCATGAAAAGATATACCTAGGGAAAGGTCATTTTTAGTTCTGGAATAAAACTATTACAATGCAATCACTGAAACTGAGCTGGGAGAAAAATTATTTAACTACACCCAACAAATTATGTTTGTATAAGTTTTTATTGATTTCCTTTTTTTTCCTTTCTGGGCTATTTGAAGTGCAATCTCAATTGCAGTTCAGAATTTTTGAAACATCCAGCCAGTTGCCTTTAACCACAAAACGATTATCTGGGCATCTCGATTCCTCTGGATATTTCCAAACGAATTGAGCACATTTGCACACTTATCCTCAGGCACTTTCACAGAGTTAATGCTTTGCTCTTCAGTGTCATTTTGCAGCATAACACATTTTGAAACTCTGTTGCTAGATGTATTGAACAGTGGTTGATCAAAGTATTTACACCAGTTCTTTATAAATATTTAAGGGAAAAATTTTTTAAATAAAGTCAAGCAAGGAAATAGAAGATAAAAGAGATAAGTAACTAGTGTACTGTGTATGAGAAATGAAGTCTTTTTAGCATATTAAAAGTTGATAGGTAATCCTATATAATAAAAGGCTAATATGCAAATAGACTGAACTACGGAACAACCGAACAACCAGTTGCTATGATGTGCGCTGACCACCAGGGGGTGCGTGCATAACATGGCGGGCATTGGACGCAGTGGAATGGTGGAGCAGGTGAGAGGGGGTACCAGACCAAGGTGGGGTGCCGGTCGCTGTCATCAGGACGAGCCTCTAGTGCAGTGATGGCGAACCTATGACACGTGTGTCAGCACTGACACTCGTAGCCATTTCTGATGACACGCGGTCGCTGAGGTGGCCGCATGCTGAGGATGAAACATTTGTGAAATAATGTTTTTTCCTTAAAGTGACACACTACCCGAGTTATGCTGTTTTTTGGCGAAGTTTGACACACCAAGCTCAAAAGGTTGCCCATCACTGCTCTAGTGGTTACTGAAAATTCTTTGCTCCCATGCTGTGGTCCTGCCTGGCGCTCCCACCCTCTGCTGGCTTGCACCCACTGCTCATACCCATTGGTGCCAGCCCCGATCGCTTGGAGCCATCAGTGGGTATGAGCAGCCGTTGATGGCCCCAATCACCCCTCAGGGCTTCTTCACCTCCCCGTGCTCCTGAGGGGTGATCGGGGCAGCAGCCACCACTCTGCTCACACCTGCTGCTGACACCGGTCCCAATCATCCTGTGCCATCAGCAGGTGCGAGCAGGGCAGGCGCCATCAGAACATGGGAGTGGCGGTGGCAGGAGTGGGGTTGCCGGCAGACAGGGGACCAGGGACCGTGGCGGGAGGGGCCAGGCGGGGGTGTGGAGGATGGGCCAAGACCCGCCTCTGTGCCCACCACAGCCTCACAGCCCACAATTCCTTTCAAGGTGCATGAATTCATGCACTGAGCCCCTAGTATTGATTATAAAATCATGTTTTTATTATAGAACAAATCAAGCAGTAATAAAAGAATGATTAAACTAGGCAAGGCCTTGTTTAATCATTGAAATTGTTGTTTTTATTTTACATCTTCCCCTTTACATTTTCAGATTTCTGTTAGCTTACAGTATAAAGATTGCTGTTTTCCATCATCTTAGGTCATTACTAATAGTTCAGTATGAAATATGGCATCTAATGATTAAAGGTTTCTGACGAGAATTCTAAGAAGAACAAATGAAAGATGTAAGGATGTAGAAAAAAAGAGAGATGAGAGAAAAGAGGGAAAACAATTGGGGTTATAAAAGGTAGGAAAATAATTGTATCTAACTGAGAGTTAATATTAAGCTGACACCATGAGGTATGCTTCAACAAAGACAAATTATCTAAAATCTATGCATACTTTCTTAAATTACATATTATAGATGTATGGAGAATCACCTGACATACTTTTAACAACTCTGAAGTAAACTGTTTTTCTTTATGTATAGATTCCTCATTCCCATTTAAGTGGAATATCTGAAATATTTTCTTTCAACCAAAAATGAACTATTTTCCCTGAGTTAACCAGAATTTGTATAAATTCAGAGTGGAGTGCATTTTCACTACTAGCAAATGTAAATATTACATTAATATTTTAGAGAAGCACTCAATATGTCAATCCAACAGTTATACTTTGAAAAGCTAAGGGCCATGACTTGATATTTATTCTTACAACATCAAAGAAAGAGGAAAATTACAAAGAAAAATATTATTATTCAAGTTGGCTGATGTCAGACCTAAGTAAGGTGTTAAATCCCTAGTATCATTTTTTCCCAATCATTACTTACAACTGTGATCATTAAGTTATTGATGACTCTCATATTCAATATTAAAAACAGTTCTGTTTACAAACCAATCTTATAGCTGATTTAATCATATGCACCCCACTACCACAGGCATATGCAGGCTAGTTTTTATAGCATCTGCAGTGGAGAGAGGGCATTGACCACTCTTTCATTTCTCCCCTCCCACCCTACCATCTTATAGGAAGAAGGAGGATATCAGGGTTCAATTATTTTCTTTATTGAAGCATATTTATTAAATTTATTGGGGTGACCAGTGCAGCCACAGTGGAAAGTAGTATGAAGTTACCTCAAAAAAATGTAATTGCCTTATGACCAGTGATTCAACTTCTAGAAATATATCCCAAGAAACCAGAAACACTAATTTGAAAGAATATGTGCACCCCTATGTTCCTTGCAGCATTATTTTCAACTAGTGGCCTGGTGCACAGATTTGTGCACATTAAAAGGAAATTAAATTAAAAGAAATATTCCACCCACGGCCAAAGGTGGAATCGTGGGGCCTCTTGAGGAATCAGGATCCCTCCTCTCTGGTTCCGGGGTGCGTCACCCAAGAACCACTGCTGCCAAGTCACTGCAGCTCGGCAGCTCCTGCGTTGATCGTCTGCCCTCTGGTGGTCAGTGCACATCATACCTACTGGCTGGTCAGACGGTCAGATGGTTGCTTAGCCTTTTATATATATAGACTTGAGGCCGATGCACAAAGATTCGTGCAAGAATGGGCCTTCCTTCCCCTGGCTGCCAGCTCTACCTTCGCTCTGGCCCAGAGCTGCCTTTCTGCCTTTGCTCCAGCCTGGAGCCACCTTTCCACCTTCCCACACTGCCCAGAGGCCCGGAGTGGCTGGGGGCGGTGTGGAATGCCTGCGTCATTGCCATGGCGATAACACAGGTGTCCTGCCTACCCCCGGCCACTTGGCATCTGTGTATGCAAATTAACCTGCCAGCTTTGTCAGGTTAATTTGCATACTCACTCCTGATTGGCTGGTGAGCATAGTGAAGGTACGGTCAATTTGCATCTTTCTCTTTTATTAGTGTAGATAGCCAAACTCCTGATGGGGAATCGGAAGCAGTCTAACTCCCCATCTGGAGGTGAATAGATATCATGGTCTGATTCTGGGATTGAGGCTGAGAAGAGCAATAGAAGAGGCAGGTAACTTCATTTATAATCTGTTCATGTTGCTTTGGTGAGAAAGAATCTTTAGGTCTTCACTTTGGTTTGCTCTTTTATGTCTCCTACTAGTGGCCTCAGATCACAATGTTCATGAGTTTCTGGGAAACATGTCTAGCTTTACTTCAGTTCCTTCTTTCTGTGAGGTGCTCTTCACAAAAGAGCAGCTCCGTCTCAGTGTGGCTCCAGCAGTGTTCTATTACGAACCACCTCTGGGCGAGGCATCACTGTAACTAGTGCAGCAGACCTTTGAGCCGTCCCAAGATCCTTCCCTAACCTTCATGTTTAAACAGGGAGCCAAATGAACCGCCGAGTGCTCCTTAGCATCTTCTTCCCAGGCATAGATGGCGCAGAGTCGTCTTGCTGCACTGGAAGCCAGACCCAGGAAAATGTGTCAAGTTGTCCAAAAATATAAGAGGAATTCTGGAATTCAGTGGCTCAGCAGGCTGCCAGTAAGAAAATGAAATACCAGCCTCCTATCTTGCAGAAACCCCAGTCTCTAGGGGTGGCTTTCTACATATAAGTTCTTACTCTGCTTGCTGAGAAAAAACATCATGCTTCTTTCCCAAACAGGCAGGGGAAGTAAAACAGTTTTATAACTAGCACTGATTTCCCCCTCCCTAGTTTTTATTTTTTATTATATAACCTAGTGGGGAGTGGAATGGAATAGGAGAGTGAGGGGAAAGGGAGCTCACTGTGAAAGGGAGGCTGGGTCCAATTTTGTAAGCCCCAGAAGGTAGTATGTGGCTCTATTTAGTATTCAACTTTTAAAAAATAGAAAGTTCCAGTCTTGATTGTTTATGACTGTGGACTGTAGTGCTATTTTGAAAGTTATCAGGAAAATTCTCCACTCAATATCCTTTCATGTATTTATCCCTTCAACGCATGCTTGGTTAAATGTTCTTAGTGTGACTTCTATTGTAACTGCTCCCTACACTGTCTTTTTTATCTTGATAAGAGGGAACTTCACTTTACAGTTTTTTACTGGCCAACTTGAAATGATCACTGATCCTTAAATATTATAATAATTAACTAGAGGCATGATGCATGAAATTCCTGCAAGAGTAGGTCTTCCCTCCCCCTGCTGCAGGCACCAGTTTCCCTCTGGCACCCGGGACCAGGGCTTCCCTTCGGCCACTGGCAGCCATCCCGGGACCCAGGCTTCCCTTGTAGCCCCGGCTTCGTCCAGAAGATCTCTGGAAGGACATCCGGCCTAATTAGCATATTACACTTTTATTATTATAGATATTCTACGATCAAAATTAGTCAGCAAATATTTTCAAATGTATCTTCAAAAATGCCCCAAACTGAAGATTTTTGACTTGGAACACCACTACTGCACTGGTTTAATCTCTTCTTTTTTTTTTAACAAAAATGGGGGTGCCGAAACTGGTTTGGTTCAGTGGATAGAGTGTCTGCCTGCGGACTGTAAGGTCCCAGGTTCAATTCCGGTCAAGGGCATGTACCTTGGTTGCGGGCACATCCCCAGTAGGGGGTGTGCAGGAGGCAGCTGATGATGTTTCTCTCTCATTGATGTTTCTGACTCTCTATCCCTCTCTCTTCCTCTCTGTAAAAATTCAATAAAATATATTTTTAAAAAAATGCTGGTGACATTGGTTAATATGTTCATATAGGTTTCAGGTGTGGGTTTCTATGTTACAAGATCTGTATATTGCACTGTGTGCCCACCACCCAAAGTCAAATATTCTCCCATCACCATGTATTAGGACTCCCTTCACCCAACCACCTCATTCCCTCTGGCAAACAGCACCCTGCTGTTTATGTCCATGAGTTTCAGTTTTATAGCCCACATCTGAGTGAAATCATATAATTTTTTAGCTTTTTCTGACTGACTTATTTCACTTAGCATAATATTTAATATATTCTTAACTGTCTTCTGAATTATTTAAATAGTCTGATTACTCTAGCTTTCCATCCTGCAGTCAATTTTCAACAAATCAGAATGCCATTTCAAAAATAAATTTCATATTTCATTTCTTGAATACATTTTTAAAATCCTCCATTGATTTCCAATGTAATTGATAGAGAATCTAGAATGTTTAGAGTCTGTCTTCCTACCCTACTTACCTCTTTGCTATTCCTTAGCTATGGTTAGCACATTCTAGCTGCAGGACTGCTGTACTTACTAATCTTCTAGCTTGGAATTAAGTCTCCACAGATATGTACTTGGCTCATTTCCCCAGCAACATCCAATATTCCCATCTTTATGAAGTCCTTATTGATTTTCTTCTTAAAATTTTAATTCAACCTTACCATCCTCATTGCAATCTCGTATCACTAGTTTATTTTTCTCTATAGAATTCATTATATCAAGGCTCTTTATTTACTTAGCAAATGGACTGCAATCTATTAATGATTGCTTAATAAACAGTCACCAAATTTCAGTGACATCTAACAACTACATTTTTAAAAATGTATCTGTGTGTCAGCTCCAAGTTGGCTCTGGCCTATTTTTTGTTTGCAGCTTGTGTTCTGATCTACTCTAAGTTTAAATTCTGGGTCCCACATCAGAGAGGCAATAACTACATAGAGTAAACTGTTCTCTACAATGGCAGGACCTAAGAGGGAATATTGACTTCAGAAACAGATTTCGAGCATCTATTTGCATAATACCTACTAACATCCCATTGTCCAAATTAACTCATATGGTTAAGCCCAAATTTAAGGGGTGTCGGTATGTATGGAGATGTGTATATTCTGTCCATGGAGATAAAAGAGTGTAAATAAAATTTTAATAATTATTGAATGTATCACATATATACAAATAAAATTTAATCAACTGTAATAGGTGATAATATTTAGATTGCACAATTACAGAAGTATTGTAACTTCTAATATACTTGCCAAATTGTATATAATTAAATAAGACAAATATAAAGAATTTCAAGTAGAAAATGGGACTCCCTCAGACCCTGCCATTGGTGTTTGGTGCTAAAGAATGCTATGGGATTTAGAATAATGAAAGAGAAGATAGAGGAGAGTCTCTGTAAGAAAGATAGTGAAGGAAAGTTCCAGAGGAAGGAAAATACCAAAGTTTTTCCAATAGTGTCTTAAGTTCTCCTTACTCTTTCTCAAACAATCCAGTCAAAAACCATTAGATAAGACTGGGTGGCACAGACCTTGCAGAAACCTCAATGAGGGGGAGAAGAATGTCTATACAGGAGAGAAAGGTCATATGTTAAGATTATTTTTGAGAATACTCCATCCTGTCTTCTTAATTCTAGCTTCTTACTATTTCTTCTTTCTCACCCATGTGTTTTGACTCACTTCAGTATGTTTACTGATAAATTCTGCTGTTGCATTTCACTATTTCATATATTTTCCAATTCATGGTTTCCTTTTAAGCTCCTTTGGAATATAAGAAAAGTTATCATTTTTTGTTGTTGTTGTTTGTTTGTTTCTAATATGAGACCCTAGGTGAACCCTTGACATTCTGAACATTCACCAAGAGCTCAGGGCTGAACAGCCACCCTCATTATGTGAGGATTTCAGAATGTGAGACTATATAATGTAAGACATGCTTGGTGCTAAGGAAGAGTGGGTAAATCTTCCATCGTTAAGCCTGTCTGTATCTGCTCCTTCTTCTGACTTCATAATGATTTAATTAACTCTTTCTCCACTATTCACATTTAAATTCTCTAACCAAAACATTCCATTAACTAAGCCGGTAACCATCTATGAGGCAACTCAATTGTAAAACTATTGTGTAAGCTGCTGGTCAGAGTAGAGGTAATTGTTTCAAGACCCAAGGACTTTTTCCTCGTTTAATCATTATGCTGTGTTAAAATAATTTGGTACAGACTGCATTATCCATTCATTGAAAAATCCTCAACCAAGAGTTGCAGGCAGAACAGATGGTCTGAGGCTTCTAAAGAAGGTAGGATAAGTGAAGGGTACATTTCCACCTTAGAACCTCAGCAAACAGACTCTCCATTGCCACATTCTACAATTCTTCTCTAACTCTGAAATATTTCCTGCTTCTCTTTCCCCACCCCAGGACTCCTTCCACACTCATTTTGTTTTTGTTGTTTAAATCATGGGTGCATCTCTTCTGAATGTATGAATTTAAACTTGTACTTTGTGTTTTAGTTTATTTTAGGTTGTATCCTAAACATCACACACTAAAAATTAAGATTCATTAATTCATATGTGAACATAGAAAAATAATTACCTTTTCCCAGAAATCCTACAAAGAGATCAAAAGTATATTATTTAGAGTTGTTTGACACTGATAATGAAACTTGGTTATATTTTACTTTTATAGGGACTTAATGAAATGTACTGAAGAGGACACAAGGAATGTTAATTTCAATTTTATCTCTGTCTCCAAAGAATCGATGTTTTAGGAATTGGAGAGCATTTTAAACTTTCTCATCTAATTTTTAAGTTTTATTTTATAATAAGGATCAGAGAGGATAAGTTACTTTCCCTAGAGTAACAAGGTAATTTTCTTGACTCAGACTTTCTACTAGGCCACTTATGTCATTAAATAGCTGTGTTTTCTTTTGGAAGTCATACTCCTGATATATAGCTTATAAGACAAATGTAATTTGATTTTTATTGTCTCTTCTTAAAGTATGTCATTCTATAAAGTTATTTTATTTAGCCCCTTCCCTAGGCCTCCACTGGACACATCTTTATTTGGATATTCAGTCCCTTTCCTCTCACATGGAGAAAAAGTGCACTGAAAAACCCCTAGAATCCATCTCAGCAAAGCTGCTATCACTGCACTGCCAGTTTCCTTGGTAACACTGGAGATTTGCTATACTTGACATCTTCCAAAAGCACATAAAGTACACCACTTCCTATAATTTGGTATAAATGAATCCTTATTGATTTTTCTGTGTGATGTGGTATCCCATTTGTGTCAGCTTTCTTAGGTGGCTTTATTTATTTCCTCTTCTCTTTGTCAATTTTCCCATGTAGAGAGAAAAGCGTTTCTGATCTCAGTTGGGAAACCTCTCCAGTAACACGTCTAACCCTGCCACTTTTCTTTAGATCTATTCCAATATTCTTATGTTTGTCATACCAAACATCATTCATAGCATCCTGGCTGTAGGAGCTTCTAAAGTAGCTATTGAATAAATACATAATTTAAAGATATGTTTTATCTTAATAGAAGTGAAGCAAGTAGCAGTATCAACTCACCTACATGTTCACAAACATTTTAATACCAAGCAAATGAAAGCAGTTATTTTAAATTATAATAAAGTTTTATACACAACCAAGTAAAACACTGTCACCTAAACTAAATGTTATTTCCTGACTAAATGCTCATCAATGGGGTTTCATAAATTAAATTTCATCCTGGTAAAAGTATTCATAAAACTATAGGTTGTAAAATGCTCTCCTTGCAATGCATAAGAGTATTTAGCAATAGGACAAAGCGATCTGTTGCCAGTCAGAGAAAAGACCCAGAGGTTTCTATCTCACTGTCCCTCAACAGAATTTCAAGACACACAAAAATTGGAGATTAATTGTAAATGTAAAATACTTGATATATTTTCCCAGTTTCTGTGTATTGTTTGAAGCATTTTATGATGAATATAGATAACATATATCCTATTAAAACAAAACAACAACAACATGATTTACTATAGAATGATTTGCAAACACAAAATCAAAATGCCTAAATCTTCTTTCTAACAAATTTAGTGGAAGAAAACAAGTCCAACTCTTCCCTTTGAGCTTACAGAAAATCTGTCCTACACTCACATTTCTGAAAAACATCATAATGTCTGTGACTCACCAATAAAAAATGCTATTAAACACACACACACGCACACACAACAACAACAACAACAACTTTTTCCCTGATAGGGTGGGTCAGTTGGTTGGAGCCTCATTCTCTGCACCAAAAGGGTTGTGGAGTCAATTCCCCTTCAGGGTGCAGGCCTGGTTACGGCTTCAATCCCCTGGTCAGGAGGCAACCAATGGTGTTTCTCTCTCACATCGATGTTTCTCTCTTCTCATTCCCTTCATCTCCTTCTAAAATAAAATCAATAAGCATAGCTTTGGGTGAGGATTAAAAAACAAAACCTTTTCAAGATATTCATGAATTGCTTCATAAACTTCAAACTTTATACCAATAATATTTTAATTACTTATGGAATAATTTGACAATTGGGGGTGTGCAATACAGATACTTTTGTTTCAAGCCAATTAATTATACTAATTGACTCATCAAGAATCAAACTACATGTTAAAACCCATAGTTAAATTTAATGTAGGGTTCTGTTATGTGCTAGGAAGAAGATAGCAAATACACATATAAAACATTTTTAAAAATTCAAAGCAGAGTTTTTAGATTTCATTTATTTCCATTGAACTTATTAAAAGCATAAAGCATAGAACCTATTCTTTTTGTTTTTATATCTAAAAGATAAATATAAAAGATAAAATAGCATGAAATATGATATTTTTTGGATGATAAATGTCATTGAAATAATTTATACATCCATTCATTCATGATTGTTTATTGAAATCTTCTATAAACACTAGAGTCTGATATTCATAGTGTGTGTGCACTATGGAATAGAAATGGGAGAAATTGAGTATATGTGGAGCGTAAATACGTGAGATATAGTCTAAAACCTAAAATAGCTTATGTTAAAGCGGGTAGGTTAAATAACTATGCAGATAATTAGAAGTCAAAGAGTAATACCTGAAATATGAGCTATAGTACAGTACACACTTTTTCAAAAATATAGAGAATAAAGAAGTCTTCTTCACACCAGTAGCAGTTCCAGAATTTCTATATAATAAGAACTTAGTGGTAAGACTATGCTTAGGAAAAATGATGAGGCAAAGGAGGGTTGGAGGCTTATCTTAAAGCTATGTTTGCTTCAGCAACAGTGGCAGGTATCTGAGGAAATGGTAGACATCTGAAGGAATGACAGAAGAATATGGTGATGGAAAACAAAAAGGTAATATCTTTGGAGAAATAAAAAATTTAATAGAGGGATAGAGTTACAAGAAATCTTCTAACAAAATAAATGAAGTTTCTTCTATTCTGGAAAAACATAAGAGACAGGCTTAGCCCTAACCTTTGCAGGGCCTTGGGCAAAACTACAAAAATAGACTCACATGTTATATGTCCAGATACATAAATCCAGAAAACTGTTAAGTAAAATAGATCCTGTTCCTATACATTGATAAATTTACCTGATACTTCATTAAAGTTTATTAGCTACATTTATTTATCTATTGGATTGACCCTCTTGTCCCATAGGGATCTCACATACTTGTGTGTAGTCATCCAGGCCCACATGGGTAAATTCCACCTATACCCTTACTGCTTAAGCTTAGGGATACCCATACCAGCAGCAATAATGGCTTTGGGGGAGGTGTATTTGTGGAAGAGAACCAAGCACAAGATGGAAATGACATCAGGCTGTTTGTAAAGTTCAGTTTTGTGGGATCTATTTAGGGTAGGCATGACCTCTTAGACTGTAGGTGGCATAGAATTCATATCTATAATTGCACATATTCTAGCTATGTGATATTGGAGAAGTGACACAAACTATGCACTGAAGACTATAACTATTCTTCACAATTAATTCTCTTGTTCTCTAGTAATAGTTGTGTAATAAAGGACATGACTAGACTATTTTTAATATTCTTCCTTGGAGTAATTATATATGGTCATGCAACTAATTCTTGCCAAACAACTGTGAAAAGGAAGAAATGCTATTTATTGTTCCCAGACTTTTAAAAAGCAATATTCTCTTCTACAACTTCACTTTGCCAACACATTGCAGGCAAAAATAAGGCCCTTGGGTGACACAACAAGGTAGAAGATGCTTCATCTGAATAACCCAGATGAGTTGACCTTCTGAGATGAAGAATTATCTAAGACTCTTATGTGGATAATATGTAAGTTGTTAACTTAATAAGTCATTATAATTGGGATTTATTTATTATAGTAATGGGTTTAAATAATACTCAGTATATATTTTTCAAATTCCTTATCTCATAAACCAGATTATGGTATTTATTAATTAGAATTACTGTCAAGCTTAAAATAAACTGTGATACATTAGCAAAATGTTCAATGATATTTATCATTCCGTAAATAATAATATTATTATTATTTTATAATAAAAATGTTACCAATATTATTTCCTCAAGAAAGGGAACAAAATTTGGATATAATTATTTTCAGTATTGAGATAGTAATACATTAGTTTTTATTTTGTTTTCTAAAAATACTTGAATAATACCTAAAAAAGAAGAAAAAGAAGAATGACAATCCAATAAAATAAAATACCCGCCATGCATTGGGATATTATCTTTGTGTCCTTGTTTACACATCAGGCAAGAGTATGTATCCAAGAGAACATTTTATCTACTTTATCTAAAATTATCCTTATTGCCCTAACCGGTTTGGCTCAGTGGATAGAGCGTCGGCCTGCAGACTGAAAGGTCCCGGGTTCGATTCCGGTCAAGGGCATGTACCTTGGTTGCGGGCACATCCCCAGTAGGAGGTGTGCAAGAGGCAGCTGATCGATGTTTCTCTCTCATCGATGTTTCTAACTCTCTATCCCTCTCTCTTCCTCTCTGTAAAAAATCAATAAAATATATATAAAATTATCCTTATTCAAATAAAGCATAACATTGTATATTTAAAAATCTACAGAAACTTACATGAAAACTATTAGGTTTAACTAGTAAGTTTAACAACTTTAAATTTACATGGTCAATATGTAAAATATTAATTGAATTCATATGTACACAGCAATAATCAATGAAAGCTAATTTTTAAAGTGTCACTTAGTGTAACATTGAAAAACATTAAATGCCTAGAAATGAACCTAATAAGAAAAGATGAATACTTAAACAAATTTAAAATTACTATTGAAAGAAATAAGTAAAAACCTACCTGGACAAATGGACATAAAATGTGGATGTCTTGAAAAGTCCAATGTTCTAAAAATATCATTTCTCACAAATTGAACAACAGAGTCTAAGCAATCACAATCAAAACCCAAAATCCCATCTTGCTTTGCTTTTTGTACGGTGCATCTGTGTGTGTCATGCATGTGTGTAAATTTACACATATATATCAAATTCATTTTCAAATGCTCAAAAAAAAGGCAGTCAAGATATGCTTATTTTATTTTTAATGGAACTCATTGGGCTGACATTGGTTAGCAAAACCATACAGGTTTCAGGTGTACAACTCAATAAAACGTCATCTGCACACAGCATAATGTACCCATCACAAGATAAGTCTCTTTCCAGCCCCCGTTTTCTTCACATTTGCCCACCTCCACCTATCCCACCCCCTTTCCCTCTGACTATCACCACACTCTTGTCTGTATCTGTGTCATGTACATATGTTTTTTTGGCTAATCCCTTCACATTCTTTCACCAGTTACCCCTCACCTCCCCTCTGACCAGCTGTCAGTCTGCTCCATGTATCCATTCCTCCATTAGATTCCACATATAAGTGAGATCATATGGTATGTGCCTTTCTATGACAGGCTTATTTTACTTAGCATAATAATCTCTAGGTCCATCGATGCTGTCTCAACAGGTGAGAGTTCTTTATTATGCCATGTTGTATTCTATTGTGTAAATGTACCACAGCTTTATTATCCTCTTATTTACTGACTAGAGGCCCGGTGCATGAAATTCGTGCACGGAGGAGGGTTGTCCCTCAGCCCAGCCTGTACCCTCTCCAATCTCGGACCCCTCAAAGGATGTCCGACTGCCCGTTTAGGCCCGATCCCTGGGATCGGGCCTAAACGGGCAGTCGGACATCCCTCTCATAATCCAGGACTGCTGGCTCCCAACTGCTTGCCTGTCTGCCTTCCTGATTGCCCCTAACTGCTTCTGCCTGCCAGCCTGATCACCCCCTAACCACTCCCATGCCAGCCTGTTTGCCCCCAACTTCCCTCCTCTGCTGGCCTGGTCACCCCTAACTGCCCTCTCCTGCAGGGTTGATCACCTCCAACTACCCTTCCTTGCAGGCCTGATCCCTCTCAACTGCCCTCCCTTGCAGGCCTGGTCCCTCTCAACTGCCCTCCCTTGCAGGCAGGGTGCCTCCCAACTGCCCTCCCTTGCAGGCCGGGTGCCTCCCAACTGCCCTCTCCTGCTGGCCATCTTGTGGTGGCCATCTTGTGTCCACATGGGGGCAGGATCTTTGACCACATGGGGGCAGCTATATTGTGTGTTGCAGTGATGATCAATCTGCATAGTTCTCTTTTATTAGATAGGATAGAGGCCTGGTACAGGGGTGGGGGCCAGCTGGTTTGCCCTGAAGGGTGTCCCTGATCAAGGTGGGGTTCCCTTGGGGCATGGGGCGGCCTGAGCGAGGGGCCTGTGGTGGTTTGCAGGTGGGCCACGCCCCCTGGGACGCAAGTGGAGACCCTGGTATCTGGAATTTATTTTCCTTCTACAACTGAAACTTTGTAGCCTGGAGCAGAGCCAAGCCTGGGGCTCCCTCCGAGGCCCGAATCCATTTGTGTTGGGGTTATAATTGAAACTTTGTTGCCTTAAGCGGGTGGGCCCGGCCAGGGTGTGCAGAAAGCTTTGTTTCCCCTGTTGCCAGCGGCAACCCTGGCCTGCTCTCTCAAGCTCCATTCTGCTGCCATTTGTTTGAATTTGTTTACCTTCTATAATTGAAACTTTGTAGCTTGAGTGGAGGCTTAGGCCTGCAATGGCTGGCAGAAAGCTTGGCTTCCTCTGTTACCTAGGGAACCTTGCTCTCTGTGGCTGTAGCCATCTTGGTTTGGGTTAATTTGCATACTCGCTCTGATTAGATGGTGGGCGTGGCTTGTGGGCGTGGCTTCTGGGTGTGTCGGAGGTATGGTCAATTTGCATATTTGTCTATTATTAGATTAGATGGGCACTTGTACTGTTACGAGATTTGGGCTATTGTAAATAACACTGCAATGAATATAGGGATGCATATATTCTTTTGAATTAGTGTTTCAGGATTCTTAAGATATATATTCCCAAAAGTGGGAACACAGAGTCTAAAGGCAGATCCTTTTTTTTTTTTTTTTTTTTTAGGAAACTCAATACTCTTCCCACAGTGGCAGCACCAGTCTGCATTCCTCCCAACAGTGCAATAGAGTTCTCTTTTCTTCACATCCTCACCAGCACTTGCTGTTTGTTGATTTATTGATTGTAACCATTTCCACAGGTGTGAGGTGACATCTCATTGTGGTTTTAATTTGAATTTCTCTGATGATTAGTGACCTTATAGTAATGGATCTAAATTATATACAGTATATATTTTTCAAATTCCTTATCTCAAAATATAAATTATGGCATTTATTAAATAGAATTACTGTCAAGCTTAAAATAAACTATGATGCACTTAGCACAATGAATTTTTCACATGTCTATTTGACCATCTGTATGTCCTCTTTGGAGAAGGGTCTATTCAGGTCCTTTATCCATTTTTTAATTGGGTTGTTTGTTTTCCTGGTGTTGAGCTGTATAAGTTCTTTATATATTTTGGAAATTAAGCCATTTTTGGATATATCATTGGCAAATATGTTTATCTACTCAGTGAGTTTTCTTTTCATTTTGTTGATGGTGTCTTTTGTTGTTGAAATGTTTTTTTAGTTTGATGTAGTCACATTTGTTTATTTATTTATTTTCTTCTCTTTGCCCAAGAAGATATATGGGCAAAAATGTGATTATGAGAGATGTCTGAGATTTTACTGCTTATCTTTTCTTCTAGGAATTTTATGGTTTGGTGACTTGCATTTAAGTCTTTTGCCTATTTTGAGTTTATTCTTGTGTATGGTGTAAGTTGGTGATCTACTTTCAGTTTTTTGCATATACCTGTCCAAATTTCCCCACATTTGAAGAGACTATCTTTACTCCACTGTATCCCCTTGGCCCCTTTGTCAAATATTATTTGACCATATAAGCATGGGTTTATTTCTGGGCTCTCTCTTCTATTCTATTGATTCATATGCCTGTTCTTATGCCAATACCAGGTTGTTTCTATTACAATGGCCTTGTAGTAAAGTTTGACATCAGGTATTATTCTACCTTCAACTTTGTTCTTCTTACTCAAGTTTGCTGTCTATCTATGGTCCTTTTTGGTTCCATAACTTTTAGAAATATTTGTTCTACATCTGTGAAATATGTCATTGGCTTTTTAATAGGAATGAAATTGGGTAGTATGGATATTTTAATGATTCTTCTAATCCATGAACACAGTATATGCTTCCACTTATCTGTATTTTCCTCTGTTTCTTTCTTCAATGTCCTATAGTTTGCTGAGTTCAGGTCTTTTACTTCTTTGGTTAAATTCCTTCCTAGGTACATTATTTTCTTGTTGTTAAAATAGTAAATGGGATTGTTTTCTTAGTTTCTCTTTCTGATAGTTCATTATTGGTGTATAAAAATGCCACTGATTTCTAAATATTAATTTTGTATCCTGCTACTTTGCCAAAATTATTTATTAGATTTAGTAGCTTTTTGATGAAGTCTTTAGTGTTTTCAAGGTACAATATCATGTCATCTGCAAATAATGACAGTTTTACTTCCTCCTTTCTAAATTGGGTGCTTTTTATTTCTTCTTGTCTGATTGCTGTAGCTAGGACTTTCAGTACTATGGTGAATAAGAGTGGTGAAATTGGACATCCCTGTCTTGTTTCTGTTCTTAAGGGAAATAATTTTAGTTTTTGCCCATTGAGGATGATGTTGGCTATATGCTAGCCACATATGGCCTTTATTATGTTGACATATGATTCCTCTATTCCCACTTAGCTGAGAGTTTTTATCATAAATGGGTGTTGGAATTTATCAAGTGCTTTTTCTGCATCTATTAATATGATCATGTGATTTGAAAGGAAAGTTCATAGCACTACAGGTCTACCTCAAGAAGCAAGAAAATCTTAAGCAATAACCCTATACCTAAAAGAACTAGAAAAAGAACAGCAAACCAAGCCCAGAGTTATTAGAAGGAAGGAAATAATAAAGATCAGAGTAGAAATAAATAACACAGAGACTAAGAAAACAACAAAAAAGATCAATGAAACCAATAGATAAACAAGTTTAATGAATTTTTAACCAGACTCATCAAGAAAAATAGAGAGGACCCAAATAAGTAAAATAAAAAATGAAAGAGGAAAAGTAACAATTGATATCGCAGAAATACAAAGGATTGTAAGAATATACTATGAACAACTATATACCAACAAATTGCACAACCTGGGCAAAATGGATAGATTCCTAGAAATATATAATCTTCTAAAACTGTTATCAGGAAACCTGAATAAACGGATTATAAATAATGAAATTGAATCATTAATTTTAAAAACTCTCTTCAAACAAAAGTCCTGGACCAGAAGGCTTCACAGGCAAATTTTACCAAATATTCAAAGAACAAATTACATCTATCCTGTTCAAATTATTCCAAAATATCCAAGAGGAGCGAAGACTATCAAGTTCTTTTTATGAGACCAGTATTATCCTAATTTCAAGACCAGATGAAGACACTACAAAGAAAAAATTATAAGCCAATATCTCTGGTAAACATAGATGCTACAATCCTCAACAAAATATTAGCAAACCAGATCCAGCAATACATTAAAAAGGTCATACACCATGATCAAGTGGGATTTACCCCAGAGATGCAAGTTTGGTATAATATTCACAAATCAATAAATGTAATACATCTCATAAGCAAAATGAATAATAAAATTACATGATCATATCAATAGATGTAGAAAGATATGATTTTAAAAAGAGGAAGAAGTGTGGAGGACTATTCAACCAGACATCAAGAATTATTATAAAGTATGTAAGAGTATGTAGATTGAAAAATACACAAAAAGAAATTTAAAGAAATTCCAGAAATAGACCTGCATGTTTTTGGACTCAGGATTTATTACTCAGTTGTCATTAAAGAACAGTAAAAAAAAAACACAGACTCTTCAAAACTTGGTCCAAAACCAATGAATATCCATATAAAAGAAAGTCAGTCACATCCTTTATTTTATAAGAATAAATAAGTTGCAAATAAACTGCAGATATAAATGAAAAAGTAGGACAATAAAGCATACATAACTAGAGAATATTATCCAAATTTGGAGAAAATGTATTACTTCAGGTAAGAGATTGATAAATTGGATTGATTACATTAAAATTAGGAAGTTCTATTCTATTCATCAGTATATATCCCCAAAGAGTGAAAAAGCAAATAACAGAATGCTAAAAAAAAATTCTTGCAGTATAATTAATCCAACAATGGACTATTTCCCAGAATATATAAAAATAACTTCTATAAATAAACTTAAAAAATTAAAATTGGTAACTGATTTTAAAGAAATAGCAAAAGATTCTAAATATTTCCCCAAAACGAATGCCCAATGTTTAAAATCATTGCCTCATTGCAAATTTAAATTGGCTAGTTGAAACAAGTGAATATTCTAGAAAAATTAATTGTACTGGACAAAAAGGTGTTCCTAAAGTGTCAACTAAAATTTTTATTGGTACTTCATCTCATGATAAAATTGTGTACCATATAATGAACCTAAAACAGTAATATTATAGTGCAAAAAATTAAAATTTAAAAGCCATCAAGACTACATTATAAAATTTTCAAAAGCCTCCTAACATTTAAATCAAAAAAGGAGGGGATAGTAGAGGAATATCATGTAAGGAAAAATATCCTGTAAGTAAATTACATCTAGAAAATTAATACTTTAGAAAATTAATCGTAAGGCTAAAAGCAAGACACCCATGAAAAACACACAAGGTGACAAAACAAGCCAGAGGAAAATCATTTGGGCAAAAATTGAAAAAGGATCCCCAGTCAAATTTATAGAAAATATTCCTTTATTAACTTTTGATCGAGAATATGTTTGTATATTTTCAGAAAACAACTCCGAGACCATGTGGATTCCAGCAAGAGAGGAATCGACAGGACTACTCCAGCCATGAAGACAGAAGAGAAGCAGTCCAGAGACGGAAGACTCTGATGTGGCCTTCCCATACTAGCAGTTAGCAGCTTTGCATCACTGCAGATTGCCCAGGACCAAACCAGAGAGAGTCGGACCTGCATTACCACCATTTGTCCACTATCCAGAACTGAAATGTCAGTGCTGACATGTACACATAAGTAACTGTTGGACATTGAAATCGGGTCTCAAAAGAACTGTTGGCCTAGAAAGAAACTCACTACACACTGATTCATTTGCCTGTCACCATAACCATTATTGCTTGTCTCATTTTCGGTTCTTATAAGTGTATTTCTAATAGCACATGATCTCACTCATCTAGGGGAAATAATGAACAACATAGACTGATGAACAAGAACAGACCCAGAAACAAGGAGGCATGGATCAGACTGTCAGGCCTCAGGGGGAGGGTAGGAAAGGGTGGGGGTAAAGGGGGAGATCAACCAAAGGACTTGTGTGCATGCATATGAGCCTAACCAGCGGTTAAGGACAACAGGAGGGTGGGGTCATGTGTGGGGAGGAGTGTGGGATGGGAATGGGGGGAAGAAGACAAATATGTGATACCTTAATCAATAAAGAAATTAAAAAAATAATAAAAAAATAAAATCATTGCCTCATTAATTATCAGTATAAAAAAAGAAGAAACTTAAAACCACCATGAGATAACACACTATGTACTCACCCACCAGATAGTTCATATTAAAATATAGACAATACAAATTATTGGTGAGGATTTGAAACTGAAACTTTCATACAGTGTGGTTAGGCCTATAAATTAGCATAACCAATTTGCAAACTACTAAACTTGATCATATTTATATCCAGAAATTGATCAAATAATCCTAATAAATATATGTACTTATGTAAAACCAAAACTTATATAAAAAATATAGCTGCTATAATTTTATTAACAAAAGCTGGAAGTAACATAAATGCCTATTAATAGTAAAATGAATACATCCATTGTGGTATATTTACAAAATATAATTTATTTGCAAGAAAAATGAAATAACTGTTGCTTCATATAATATCAATGTCTAGTATTAGAAACACATACACATATTGGGGAAAAGATGACAAACACAAAAGCATACATATCTATGGTTCTATTAATATTTCCAAAATATGGTTCCATTAATATTTCCAATCAAATGGTTTCATTAATATTCAAATAAAGGTAAAATTATATCAATATTATTAGAAATCTTAATAGTGGTTACCACCGAGGAAGTTGGGAGTGTTGATTAAAGGGCATACAGTGGGATTGCTAGAAATATTCTATTTCTAAATATAGGTCATAGTTACATGTCTGCTCACTTTTTAATAATTATTTGGAAACTAATAATATTTGCACTTCTGCATTTATGTTATATTTACCTCAAATATTTTTATGATCTATTTCTTTCAGTAAGGTCTTCTATCAAACTCTTAATTTATAGTTATATTTTTCCAGTAAGTGTGTCTTGCAAGATATACGTCTAGATCAAGCATGTCAAACTCAGGGCCCTTCCCACATGCGGCCCACAAGGAATATTTTTGCGGCCCAGCCAATATAACGGTATGTAAGAAACATTGTAATAAACATTTCGTAACTTAATTTTAACGATATCCTGTTATACATAATTATTAATAACAAACTACAACATCCGCTAATGACTACTATAACAGTGTTGCATTCATTTCCCTTACCCACCTTACGCACAGGCACACCATTTCTCTCCACTAATACCAGCAGCAGGTATTTTAGCAGCCGACTGCCACTTCATTAGTCTTGAACTGACTTGTTTGGTGTGCAGGAAATATTTCACTTACGGAGAACAAGAAAAATAGGCTTATTTGCGTTACTCTTATTAACTTGTGCAGTTATAACTGGTAAGTTAATGTTCAAGGAAAATATTAATTTTTATTAAATGTTCTCTCATTTTACGTTAAAGATTACTCATTTATTTCAGCCCTTTGTATTCAGCATGTCTCTATTGAAGTAAACCTACGTTTCTACGAAAATTGAAGCTTTTGGGTTTTTTTCAGCCCACATAATCTTAAACCTTGTTTATTTGGCCTATGTTAGCCTTTGAGTTTAACATTCTTGGTCTAGATGGAATCTCTGGTATATGTGACAAAAGTACATTGTTTCATATTGTATTTACATCAATATAATGATTATAATTAAGATGCAGATGCTGGTGAGGTGCCTACAAACACCCCTATGTGTGAAAGTAACACCAATTCATCAAAGACTTAGAAAAATGGGAATACCAAGAGAGAGGTGACACGTGCCAGTTATATGGTTTACATTTTTCTCTGATTCTTACTACAAAGCATTGCTGAGAGAGAGAGGGGAGGAGAGAGAGTCACCAGAGGAGAATTGCAAACTTGGCAGGTGACCTCCTCTGAATAGCCTAAAAGAGCCCTTTTCACCATTAGGCAGATCCTTGCACAGTTGGTCAGGTATATAGGTATAGCATCAAGTCCACTCAAATTTAATGATCAAATGCTGACTTGTTCTTTAATATTCACCATTATTCAAATGCTGAAAATTTCCCCAATGTAAATTATCCTCACTCAAATATGATCTTTTTCCAAAAATAGTTAACCTTAAAACACATTTTTGGTCAATTAAACCCATTTCACAAACTTCAAAAAATGTTGGTAATAGAATAAAAATTTTGTTGCCAAATTTAGTAATCATTAATGTGCCTCTATTTCTTTATAACATTTTTCCATTTAAATAATAGTTTAAAACATACTGTTGTTCTCAAATATATTATTTTATTTTTTTGGAATAACTATAACTACAAAAACAACTATTATGAAAAAAATATCTAAATAATAAACAAAACAAAAACAAAAAGGAAAGCTAACCCACATACATACTTATCAAATTACCATTGCCAACTCTATAAGCAATGGTCTGTCAAAGTGCCTAAAATTAAAGATTTCAAAGATTCATTATTTTAGGTAAAAGGATTTTGTTTCTAAGAGTTTAAAAATATTTTTAAATAATAGGCAATTTGAAAGCTTACTCCATATTTAACATGGTGAGTGGTATTTAATAATCTTGCTGTTCTCTAGGCTATTCTTTTATTTAAAACTTTTATATTGAGAACAGTGGCTTTGTAATACAGCTTGAAATCTGGTATTGAGATCCCACCTACTTTATTCTTCTTTCTGAGGATTGCTGAGGCTATTCGGGGTCTTTTTTTATTCCAGATGAATTTTTGGAGAGTTCTTTCTAGGTCTGTGAAATATGCTGTTGGTATTTTGATGGGGAGTGCATTGAATCTGTAGATTGCTTTGGGTAGTATGGACATTTTAATGATGTTGATTCTACCAATCCAGGAACATGGTATGTTCTTCCATCTGTTTACGTCTTCCTCTATCTCTTTTTTCAGTGTCCTGTAGTTTTCGGCGTATAGGTCTTTTACCTCCTTAGTTAAGTTTATTCCTAGGTATCTTAATTTTTTTGGTGCGATGGTAAATGAGATTGCTTTTTTAGTCTCTCTTTCTGTAAGTTCATTATTGGTGTATAGAAAAGCCATAGATTTCTTGGCATTAATTTTGTATCCCGCTACATTGCCGAATTCATTTATTAAGTCTATTAGTTTTTTGATGGAATCTTTTGGGTTTTTTATGTACAATATCATGTCATCTGCAAATAAGGACAGCTTCACTTCTTCTTTTCCAATTTGGATGCCTCTTATTTCTTCTTCTTGCCTAATTGCGATAGCTAATACTTCCAGTACTATGTCAAACAGGAGTGGTGAGAGTGGGCATCCCTGTCTTGTTCCTGTTCTTAGGGGAAATGGTTTTAGTTTTTGCCCATTGAGTATGATGTTTGCTGTGGGTTTATCATAAATAGCTTTTATTATGTTGAGGTATGAGCCTTCTATTCCCAACTTGTTGAGAGTTTTTATCAAGAAAGGGTGTTGGATTTTGTCAAATGCTTTTTCTGCATCTATTGATATGACTATGTGATTTTTATCTCTCAATTTGTTTATGTGATGTATCACGTTTATTGATTTGCGGATATTGTACCATCCTTGCATTCCTGGGATAAATCCTACTTGGTCATGG
This sequence comes from Eptesicus fuscus, assembly GCF_027574615.1. Classification (NCBI taxonomy): domain Eukaryota; kingdom Metazoa; phylum Chordata; class Mammalia; order Chiroptera; family Vespertilionidae; genus Eptesicus; species Eptesicus fuscus. The sequence continues at coordinate 11,622,251 of NC_072474.1, forward strand.
TGTATGATCTTTCTGATGTACTGCTGGAGCCGATTTGCTAGAATTTTGTTGAGGATTTTGGCATCAATGTTCATGAGGGATATTGGCCTGTAATTCTCTTTCATTGAGTTGTCTTTATCTGGTTTTGGTATTAGGGTGATGCTGGCTTCATAGAAGGAGCCTGGAAGTGTTCCTTCCTCTTGAATTTTTTGGAATAGTCTGAGGAGGATAGGTTTTAGTTCTTCCTTGAAAGTTTGATAAAACTCTCCTGTGAAGCCATCTGGCCCCGGGCTTTTGTTTGCCGGAAGCTTTTTGATGACTGCTTCAATTTCTTCCATAGTTACTGGCATGTTGAGCTGTTTAGAATCTTCCTGATTGAGTTTTGGAAGGTTGTATTTTTCTAGGAATATGTCGATTTCCTCTAGGTTGTCCAGTTTGTTGGAGTAGAGTTGTTCGTAGTATTTTGTAACAATCCTTTGTATTTCGTCAGGATCTGTTGTTATTTCACCTCTTTCATTTCTGATTTTGTTTATTTGGGTCCTCTCTCTTTGCTTCTTGGTGAGCCTGGCTAGAGGTCCATCAATCTTGTTAATATTTGACAAAGGAGGCAAGAACATACAATGGAGTCAAGACAGTCTCTTCAATAAATGGTGTTGGGAAAACTGGACAGATACATGCAAAAAAATGAAACTAGATCACCAACTTACACCATACACAAAAATAAACTCAAAATGGATACAGGACTTAAACATAAGACGGGAAACCATAAAAATACTAGAGGAATCCACAGGCAACAAAATCTCAGACAGAACATGGCGGCGGGAAGGGAGTGAGCAGTCTGCGCGGCCCCGCACCCGCAGGAAGAAATAGAGGGAGCAGCTGAAACGAGAGGAATCCAGCCCGAATTGGTGAAGGAGAAGTGGCTGGTGAGACAGTTTGCAGCTGGAAAGGGCAGAGATCTCCTGGAAAAAGGTAAAACAAGGTTCTGGGCATTAGAATCTGCCGGATCTCTAAACCCAGAAGGTCAGGGGAAAACTACACGGCGCCAAGCCGCGTCCCTGAGGACAGGCAAAGTGTCTGAACTTGAGGAAAAGGGTCCACGGGACTGCGGGAGGTAGTAGATTTTAGACCTTGGAGTCTGATTTGAGATCTGAGCTCAGAGGCAGCCCTGAAGAGCTAACTGCCCGACCGCGCAGTGCCGGCAAGAGAGGAGATTGCAAAGACACGGTCCGCTTCGCGCCGGGGCCTGCGTCTTTCTCCACTGAACCTAGTTCATAGGACCTTTCAGATACAGACACCTACCCGTGCTGAGGTGCAGGAGAAGGGGAGGAGTGGTGGAACCTGGGGAGAGTGGGCAGAGGTGGAAGCGTGTCTGGGGCTGAGTCACATCGGATCCCCGGTCGCCATTTTCTCCTAAGAGATAACCCCTCCCTCCAGTCTCCAGGCAACCATTATAGTCACACCCAGATACCACTCTGATTAACACTATAGGATTTGAATACTCCCTGAGGCCATAGGTACCGCCCAAAAGAAAAACCTTTAGTATCTATTAAGCAGTTATACTACCAGAGCTCCTCAGAGTGCTTCAGTGTGCCTCACTGGCAAACTTACCGAGGGTGCTCCTCTGAGCTGCCACTGGGAGTAAGCACCTATCCACCACAGGTACAGCATTAAAAGCTGAGTCTGCCCACCCCACAACTACAGAACTCTGGGCAACACAGTCACGCCTTTCCAGAGTGCAGGCCCCCCCCCGAGCCACATCACCCCAACAGACGGTTCCTTGGAGCCACTGTGAGTCCCCACTGGGCAAGTGTAACTTCAATTTAGGGTGCAAGACAGAAAAATTTGAATACTACCCTCCACGACTGCTGACCTCTAGACACTGCAGTTGTGCCTCTCAAACTCGCAGGCCTACATCAAGAGAACCCAAATAGTTCAAGTAGGGAACTACATTTGATTACCAAGCCCAGGAAAACTGAGAGATTATACCAGTAGCACCATCACCAAAAGATCCTGGGTAGCAAAGCAATTGGAACTACATTACAGGAAAACATGGGGAGACAGAAAGGAAATTCTCAAAGGAAGGAACAGGAAGAATCACCAGAAAGGGAATTAAATGAACTTGAGGCTAGCAGCTTAACAGAAAAAGAATTCAGAGTATTCGTTATAAGGATGTTTAAACGGATGGATGACAAATACACACAACTCAATGAGAACTATAAGGAGCTGAATGAAAACGTCACCAACATGAAAAGAAACCAAGAGGAGATGAAGAACGACATAGCTGCAATAAAGAACACAATGGAAGGCTTAAAGAGTAGAGTAGAAGAGGCTGAGGACCGCATCAGCGAATTAGAGGACAAGGTAGGAAAAAACACACAAACACAGCAGCAACTGGAAAGGAGACTTAAAAAGCAAGAGGAGAGCCTAAGGGAGCTTTGGGACGACAAAAAACGAAACAATATTCGAATAATGGGGATAAAAGAAGGAGAGGAAGAGAAGCAAGGACTAAAAAACCTGTTGGAAGAAATAATGACAGAAAATTTCCCTGATATTGACAAGAAAAAAACTATCCAAGTCCAAGAAGCATTCAGAGTCCCAAACAAGTTGAACCCCAAAAGACCGACATCAAGACACATCATAATTAAATTGACGAACACCAACGACAAAGCAAGAATCTTAAAGGCTGCAAGAGAGAGACAGAAAGTTACATACAAGGGATCTCCTATCAGAATATCAACTGATTTCTCAACAGAAACACACCAGGCCAGAAAGGAATGGACTGAAATATACAAAGTGATGCAAAACAAGGGACTGAATCCAAGAATACTATATCCAGCAAGGCTATCGTTCAAAATTGAAGGTGGAATCAGAAGCTTCACAGACAAAAAAGGGCTAAGAGAGTTCATCACTACCAAGCCGGCAATGAAAGAAATGCTAAAGGGGCTGCTGTAAAAAGAAGATAGAGAAAGGCAAGAAGAAACATAAACACTAAGGAAAAATATGTCAACAAACAGGTACTTATCAATAATAACATTAAATGTAAATGGATTAAATGCACCAATCAAAAGACATAGGGTAGCTGAATGGATAAGAAAACATGACCCATATATTTGCTGTCTACAAGAGACCCACCTTAGAGCAAAAGATTCACACAGACTGAGAGTGAAGGGATGGAAAAACATTTTTCAGGCAAATGGAAATGAGAAAAAAGCTGGGGTTGCGATACTTATATCAGATAAAATAGACCTCAAAGTAAAGGCCATAATAAGAGATAAGGAAGGCCACTACATAATACTAAAGGGAGCAATCCAGCAAGAAGATATAACTCTGGTAAACATTTATGCACCTAATGCAGGAGCGCCCAAATACATAAAAAATCTCCTGGAAGATATCAAGGGAGAGATCGACATTAATACAATCATAGTAGGGGACTTTAATACACCACTGACATCAATGGATAAATCCTCTGGACAAAAATTTAGCAAAGGAACAGCAATTCTAAATGACACACTAGATCAGATGGACTTAATTGACATCTTCAGAGTATTTCACCCCAAAGCCATGGAATATACGTTCTTCTCAAGTGCACATGGGACATTCTCAAAAATAGACCACATTTTGGGTAACAAGCAAAGTCTCCCCAAATTCAAAAAGATTGAAATCATATCAAGCATTTTCTCAGACCATAATGGCATAATATTAGAAATAAACTACAATAAAAACATTCATAAAAATTCAAACACTTGGAAACTGAATAGCATGCTACTAAACAATGATTGGGTTATCAATGAGATCAAAGAAGAAATTAAAAACATCCTGGAAATGAATGACAATGAAAACACAACATTGCAAATCCTATGGGACACAATGAAAGCAGTCCTGAGAGGGAAGTGTATAGCGCTACAGGCCTATCTCAAAAAACAAGAAAAAATGCTAATAGATCATCTAACTCAACAACTCAAAGAATTAGAAAGGGAGCAACAAGAAAAGCCCACAGTGAGCAGAAGAAAGGAAATAATAAAGATCAGAGCAGAAATGAATGACATAGAGACCAAAAAAACAATACACAAGATCAACAAAACCAAGAGCTGGTTCTTTGAAAGGATAAACAAGATTGATGAACCTCTAGCCAGGCTCACCAAGAAGCAAAGAGAGAGGACCCAAATAAACAAAATCAGAAATGAAAGAGGTGAAATAACAACAGACCCCAAAGAAATTCAAAGGATTGTCAAAAAATACTATGAACAACTCTATTCCAACAAACTAGACAACCTGGAGGAAATGGACACATTCCTAGAAAAACACAACCTTCCAAAACTTACTCAGGAAGAGACTAAAAATCTCAATAGGTTGATAACTATGGAAGAAATTGAAGCAGTCATCAAAAAACTTCCAGCAAACAAAAGTCCAGGGCCAGATGGGTTCACAGGGGAGTTTTACAAAACATTCAAGGAAGAGCTAAAACCTATCCTCCTCAGACTATTCCAAAAAATTCAAGAAGAAGGGACACTCCCAAGCTCCTTCTATGAAGCCAGCATCACCCTAATACCAAAACCAGATAAAGATAACAATGAAAGAGAATTACAGGCCAATATCCCTCATGAACATAGATGCCAAAATCCTCAACAAAATTCTAGCAAACCGAATCCAGCATTACATCAGAAAGATCATACACCCTGACCAAGTAGGATTTATCCCGGGGATGCAAGGATGGTACAATATTCGCAAATCAATAAACGTGATACATCACATAAACAAATTGAGAGATAAAAATCACATAGTCATATCAATTGATGCAGAAAAAGCATTTGACAAAATCCAACACCCTTTCTTGATAAAAACTCTCAGCAAGATGGGAATAGAAGGATCATACCTCAACATAATAAAAGCCATATATGACAAACCAACAGCCAACATCATACTCAATGGGCAAAAACAAAAACCATTTCCCTTAAGAACAGGAACAAGACAGGGATGCCCACTCTCACCACTCCTATTCAACATAGTGTTGGAAATACTAGCCATTGCAATCAGACAAGAAGAAGAAATAAAAGGCATCCAAATTGGAAAAGAAGAAGTAAAACTGTCCTTATTTGCAGATGACATGATACTGTACATAGAAAACCCTAAAGACTCCATCAAAAAATTATTAGACTTAATAAATGAATTTGGCAGAGTAGCAGGATACAAAATAAACGCTAAGAAATCTATGGCATTTATATACACCAATAATGATCTTACAGAAAGAGAGACTAAAAAAGCAATCCCATTTACCATCGCACCAAAAAAATTAAGATACCTAGGAATAAACTTAACTAAGGAGGTAAAAGACCTATACACGGAAAACTATACAACACTGAAAAAACAGATAGAGGAAGACATAAACAGATGGAGGAACATACCATGTTCATGGATTGGTAGAATCAACATCATCAAAATGTCCATACTACCCAAAGCAATCTATACTTTCAATGCACTTCCCATTAAAATTCCAATGGCATACTTCACAGACCTAGAACGAACTTTTCAAAAATTCATCTGGAATAAAAAAAGACCCCGAATAGCTACAGCAATCCTGAGCAAGAAGAATAAAGTAGGAGGGATCTCAATACCAGATTTCAAGCTATATTACAAAGCCACTGTTCTCAAAACTGCCTGGTATTGGCACAAGAACAGACATATAGACCAATGGAATAGAATAGAGAACCCAGAAATTGATCCAAATCGCTACGCTCAATTAATATTTGATAAAGGAGGCATGAACATACAATGGAGTCAAGACAGTCTCTTCAATAAATGGTGTTGGGAAAATTGGACAGATACATGCAAAAAAATGAAACTAGACCACCAACTTACACCATACACAAAAATAAACTCAAAATGGATCAAGGACTTAAACATAAGACAGGAAACCATAAAAATACTAGAGGAATCTACAGGCAGAAAAATCTCTGACATATGCCAAAAGAACTTCTTCGCTGATACTGCTCCTAGGGCAATAGAAGCTAAAGAGAAAATAAACAAATGGGATTACATCAAAATAAAAAGCTATTGCACAGCAACAGAAACCATCAATAAAACAACAAGAAAACCCACTGCATGGGAGAACATATTTGCCAATGATGTCAACGATAAGGGTTTAATCTCCAACATTTACAGGGAACTCATGCAGCTTAACAAAAAGAAGATAAACAACCCAATCAAAAAATGGGCAACTGATCTAAATAGAAACTTTTCGAAAGAAGACAGAAGGAAGGCCAAGAGACATATGAAAACCTGCTCTAAATCACTAATCATCAGAGAGATGCAAATCAAAACAACAATGCGGTACCATCTCACACCTGTCAGAATGGCCATTATCAACAAGTCAACAAATGACAAGTGCTGGAGAGGATGTGGCGAAAAAGGAACCCTCGTGCACTGCTGGTGGGAATGCAGACTGGTGCAGCCACTGTGGAGAACAGTATGGAGTTTCCTTAAAAAACTAAAAATAGAACTCCCATTTGACCCAGTGATCCCTCTTCTAGGAATATATCCTAAGAAACTGGAAACATCAATCAGAAAGGATATATGCACCCGTATGTTCATAGCAGCACAATTCACCATAGCTAAGATTTGGAAACAGCCTAAGTGCCCATCAGCAGATGAATGGATTAAAAAACTGTGGTACATCTACACAATGGAGTACTATGCTGCGGTAAAAAAGAAGGAGCTCTTGCCATTTACAACAATATGGATGGAGATGGAGAACATAATGCTTAGTGAAATAAGCCAGGCAGAGAAAGATAAATATCACATGATCTCACTCATTTGTGGAATATAATGAACAACATAAACTGATGGGGGGAAAATAGATCCAGAAACAGAGAAACATCAATCAGAATGTCAAACCTCAGGGAAGAAATTGTGAGGTAACCAGAAACCCAAGAATGCACGAGAACGCCTTTCCAGCCATGCTAGCAATCATCAGATGTAAGGTAATTTTACCCGGGACAATAGGTAAGTATTTTGGACTTATGCTCCTGACTCTTCATGGGTAAGACCACTCATATAGGCTGATCCCCTGACTAACGTAGTCACCAATAATACCAAACACCTTGGTTATCCAAGAGGTCCATGGGGGGGGGGGAGGGAAGGGGGCAAGAAAGTATAAATACACAGGGGTCTCCACCCAGCTTCCCTTTTGTATGACACAAAATCAAAACAATGCCCCTTTGTGTGTAAAATTAAAGAGAGGTTTCTGGCTTGTGTGGACACCAAAGAAAGGGTGTCACTACTATCACTACTTGCCCGTGGTAGAAGTGCAGAAAATGTAACCAAGACCTTGTCTATACAAAAAGAAATAGACAGCCAGTTTGAAAGGGTATTGCCATGGACTGGAACAAAGAATATCCTTACATGATATTATTCTACACTGTCATTAAAAATTTTCCCAGACTTGGATCACCCCCATTACATATAATAATTCCTCACACCCATGGGGTGGGGGGAATCATCTGTTTGGAGCTTGGAGACAAACGTAGCACATCTCTAGATATTTTAGAATTACAACAGCATATTATATAATAACCCCAAACAAACTTACAAACTAATTCTTTGAATGTCTGGCAGCAATTTTAAAAGGACATGAAAGGGTTTAATCCCTTCCACTATGTAGAGGGCCCCCTGGGAAGGCACCTGAGCATTCTAAATTGGCCCCTCTTGCCCATTTAGCCAAGAGGGACCTGCTTCTCACAATCCAATTGTCCACAGCTATTGCCTGAGCTTCTGTTCATGCCAAGGGTGAAACCTCATGATGGCTGGTACCATGGATGTGTCTCTCGCCCAGTGGGGTGAGCTGGGCCTCCCTGGAGAAGAAACCTGGGTTCCACAAGATATGTGATCAGTGCTGGGACCCTGCCAGCAGGCGAGGGGATCCCAAGACAGGTGCTGGGCGCGGAAGCCATGGGGGCATAGGCGACCAAGGAGACAGAACTAAACCTCACATCACCCTGCTTGGCCCCGGAGGATGGCTGGTTAGCCAGAGACGGGTAAGATTCCTCAGGGAAGGAACAACCTAAGACAGGCACAGTCGCACAGGGGCCATCAGGAGAGAACTTGGGGGTCAACAGAGGTGGGGCACAGACCTTCACCCCCCCAAGTTTGCAGGGGCCTGAACCCTCACCCCTGCTGAAGGAGATCTCCTGCCCCCATGGCTGCTCAGCTTCACATGCCCAGCTCAAATCGGGACCCAGGTAACAGAGACTTGGCCGACAGCAGATGCCCTCTCACCGCAACAAGACTTGATGGAGATGTCTTGCACCCATGATCCAGGGAACTGGGGTCTAGGATATCTAAATCCAACCTAGCACCAGGAATGCTCAGGGCCTACTCAAGAAGGCAAATAATCCTCTCCATTAATAATTACAGGGTAAAACAAGATGGTTGTTAGAATATTAAATTTGACAGTAAAATAGTAGTCAAGTTTTCAGACTAATTTAAATTGGCCAACCAAAATAAGCAAATACTCTAGAAAAATCAATTGTACTGGACAAAAAAGCTGTTACTAAAGTGTTAACTAAAATTTTTATTGGTAGTTCATCTCATGGTAAAATTGCATAACATATAATGAACCTAAAGCAGTCACATTTTAGTGCAAAAAAGTAAAATTTAAAAGCTATCAAGATTACAGCATAAAATTTCCAAAAGCCTCCCAATATTTAAACCAAAAAAGGGGGGATAGTAGAAGAATATCATGTAAGGAAAAATATCCTGCAAATAAATTACATCTAGAAAATTTTTACTTTAGAAAATTAACTTTCATTTGTAATGCTAACAGCAAGTCACCCAGGTAAAACATACATGGTGTCAAAACAAGCCAAAGGAAAATCATTTGGGCAAAAAAATGAAAAAGGATCGCAAATCAAATTCATAGAAAATGTTCCTTTATTAACTTTTGGTCGAGAGTGTGTTTGTATGTTTTCAGAGAACAGCTCCAAGACATGTGGATTTCTGCGATAGAGGGGAATTGACAGGAGTGCTCCAGCCATGAAGTCAGGGGAGAGACAGTCCAGAGATGGAAGACGCTGACGATGCCTTGCCATACTAGCAGTCAGCAGATGTGCGTCACTGCAGATTGCCCAGGACCAAACCGGAGAGGGTCGGACCTGCAATACCGCCGTTTGTCCACCATCCAGAACTGAAGTATCATTGCTGTTATGAACACATTAACAACTGTTGGACATAGAAACCGGGACTCAAAAGAACTGTTGGCCCAGAAAGAAACTCACTACAGACTGATTCATTTGCCTCTCAGCATAACCATTATTGCTTGTCTCATTTTCAGTTCCTATAAGTGTATTCCTAGTATCACATGAGCTCACTCATCTAGGGGAAAAGATGAACAACATAGACTGAAGAACAAGAACAGCATCCATCAGACTGTCAGACCTCAGAGGGAAAGTAGGGGAGGGTGGGGACAAGGGAGATAGATCAACCAAAGGACTTGTGTGCTTGCATATGAGCCTAACCAATGATCACGGACAACAGGGGGAGGGGGGCTTGTGTGTGGGGGGGATTGGGAAGGGAACGGGGGGAGGGGGTTGAGGACAAATATGTGATACCTTAATCAATAAAGTAATTAAAAAAAAAAAAAAATCTCAGACATATGCCACAAGAACTTCTTCACTGACACTGCCCCTAGGGCAATGGAAGCTAAAGAGAAAATTAACAAATGGGACTACATCAAAATAAAAAGCTTTTTTACAGCAAAAGAAACCATCAACAAAACAACAAGAAAGCCCACTGCATGGGAAAACATATTTGCAAATGCTATCACTGATAAAGGTTTAATCTCCAACATCTACAGGCAGCTTATGCAACTTAATAAGAGGAAGATAAATGATCCAATAAAAAAATGGGCAACAGACCTAAACAGAATATTTTCAAAAGAAGACAGAAGAAAGGCCAAGAGACACATGAAAACATGTTCAAAGTCACTTATTATCCGAGAGATGCAAATCAAAACAACAATGAGGTACCATCTCACACCTGTCAGAATGGCTATCATCAACAAATCAACAAACGACAAGTGTTGGCGAGGATGCGGAGAAAAAGGAACCCTCGTGCACTGCTGGTGGGAATGCAGACTGGTGCAGCCACTGTGGAGAACAGTATGGAGTTTCCTCAAAAAACTGAAAATGGAACTCCCATTTGACCCAGTAATCCCACTCCTGGGAATATATCCGAAACACCAATCAGAAAGGATATAAGAAACTAGAAACACCAATCAGAAAGGATATATGCACCACTATGTTCATAGCAGCACAATTTACAATAGCTAAGATTTGGAAACAGCCTAGGTGCCCATCAGCAGATGACTGGATCGGAAAACTATGGTACATCTACACAATGGAATACTATGCTGCCATAAAAAAGAAGGAATTCTCATCATTTGCAGCAACCTGGATGGAATTGGAGAACATTATGCTAAGTGAAATAAGCCAGTCAATGAAAGAACAATACCACATGATCTCACTCATTTAGGGATAGTAAAGAACATTATAAAGTGGTGAACAAAAAGATAGATACAGAGACAGTAAAGCATCAAACAGACTTTCAAATTACAGGGGGAAAGTTTGGGAAAGGTGGGGGAGTTTTGAAATCAAACGAAGGACTTGTATGCATGCATATAAGCATAAACAATGGACGCAAAACTCTGGGGGGGGGAGGGCATGTGTGGGTGTGGGGTGGGGGGGTAATAGTAAGATATGTACACATATAATACCTCAATAAAAATATTAAAAAAAAAACGTTTATGTTGTATTACATTGTTCCCCTCAGCACCTGTTTTTGCACGGACATTAGAGAGGGCAGCATAGCTGACACTTGCCTATGACCTTTGGTACTTATTTGCTTTACACCCATGTAAGTCAAACTAGATATTTAAAACTAAGAATCTTAATGTGTTTTTGTTTGTTTTGGTTCTTGTTGTGGCTAAATAACCTATGGAAATAAGATAAGTGCCACAAAAATATTCCTGTACTAAATACCAACATCTTAACTAACTTAAAAACAACCTGTTTTTTTAAAAGACTTAATTAAATGTAATTCTAACATAGACATTTAAGGAGCTTTTAATCTTCTCTTTTAAAAAAAGTAGTTTTAAGTATAGGAGAAAAAAATTAATTAATTAAAATATGTATTTCACTGTGCTCTCTTACAAAAGCATCCACTATCACTGCCAAGTGTAGAAGGAAGGATGGAGTAAGCTTTCAAGTTGCCTGTACTATTATTAGAAAATATTTTTAAAAATCATGAAATAAAATAAAAATTTACCAATGTAATTGAACTATAAGTAGGGATGGTAATTTAAAATCATGTGTAGGGATTCAGAATGAATCAGCCCAAGATATGTCTCTGTGGTATGTGGATTATTTTGAGATAAAGGCAATCAAAACCCGTAAGCACAAACGAAACTTCTGCCCCCCAACTCCCTACCCCGACAACTACCTGTAATAATTTAAATGAAAGGCCTTGTCCATAAGAGGTTATCAGAGATAACCTTTTTGACCTATTTAAATGGCAGTTCAAACTATTAGTTATTGAACATCTGCTCTTCTTATTATCCTGCAATGACATTTCTGTCTTCTGAATCCCTAAGGTGGCTTACCTCATTCTTAGCTCGGAATGCCATATACACTTTGACTTTCTGTACTTGAACTTCTCATGTCGGTGTGGCTCCGAAACGTACATATGTACTTTTAAATGCAGTTATTTTCTCTTATTAATCTGTCTCATGTACTTAATTATTAGACCCGACAAAAGGACCATGAAGGATAGAGAAAGTTCTCTCCTCCCCAACACATTACATGTATTAGTCACTTTCAATATGCCTAATTCTAGGCTAAACATTTTACAGTATTGATCCTCCCCCCCCCCCGCCCCCCCGCCACCCCCACACACACACTGCCAGCAATACCCTGGGAGATAAATTTATAGTATTATGCTGATTTCAGACATTAGGGAACTAAAGGTTTATTGTGCAAATAAACCTTTAGTTTTTTGTCAACTAAAGGTTTATAGTTGACAAATTGAAAAGGTAAGGTCTAAAGGCAGTATAGAAGAGTTTAATTGAAAAATGTGCATTTGCTTTCTATTGGCAAGTAAGTTACATTTTCATCATCTACATTGAATAAAAACCACACAAAATAATAATTTTGTTAGATAAGTATGTGAATGTGGTCCTATCACATTGTGTTGGTTTAACCTATAATATCCCAAGCTGTTTTCTTGACCTGTCATGATTTGTAAAATCAGCTTGGAAATAAGCATATTTTTTCCTGTTAATTTTATGTATTCACTGACTTGCAATGTAGAGTCATTAAATCATTTAGAAGAATTCACTGTGTATTTTAAATGAAATACCGACAGAAAATTCTTTCCTCTGAGAAGATCATAGCATTTGAAGTGCACTAGATGATGAGGTGCTAATTAAACATCTGGCATTCAACCTCACTGTTTCTCCATATCAAAATAACATTCTGCAAAGTGAATTGAGTACTTCAAAGACTGTGATGGGTAAAAGTAGTAACTAAAAACATGAGCATTTCAGTATAATGAAATTTTACTATAAATTTTGTTATCATTTTAATCAGATTAATTTGTGAAACTTCACCCTTCCTTATTCAAAAATATAAATATATTTTAAATAAAGAAATATATCATCATTTTTATATATTTGGATGCTCCTGTGTTGAGTGTATATATGTTTACTATAGTTACATCCTCCTGTTTTATCAATCCCTTTGGTATTATGCTACATATAATATCAATGTCTAGTATTAGAAAAACATACACATATGTCCCATAGATTTTGAATTGTGTGCTCACTTTCATTTGTTTCCAGGATATTTTTTATTTCTTCTTTGATCTCTTTGGTAATCCATTCATTGTTTAATAGCATGCTATTTAGCCTCCATTTATTTGAATGTTTTTATTGTAGTTTATTTCTAATTTTATGTCATTGAGAACCAAGACAATGCTTGATATGATTTCAATCTTCTTGAACTTGTAGAGACCTAGTTTGTGTCCTGACATGTGGTCTTTCTTTGAAAATGTCCCATGTGCACTTGAGAAGAATTCTGTAGCTTTGGGGTGAAATGTTCTGAAAATGTCAATTAATTATTTTCGATCTAGGATGTCATTCAGGATCGTTGTTTCCTTTTTTATTTTTTATTTTTTTGTCTAGAAGATATATCCAGTGATGTCAGTGTGGTGTTAAATTAATCTACTATGATTGTATTGCTGTTTATCTCTCCTTTGAAATCCTCCAGAAGTATTTTAATATATTTGGATGCTCCTGTGTTGACTGTATATATGTTCACTATAGTTACATCCTCCTGTTTTGTCAATCCCTTTAGTATTATGAAGTAACCTTCATTGTCTCTTGGTATGACCTTCACTTTGAAGTCTGTTTTGTCAGATATGAGTATAGCTACCCAACTTTTTTTTTTTTTTCATTGCCATTTGCCTGGAAAAATTTTTCCATTGCTTCACTTTCATTCTGTGAAGGTGAGTCTTTTGTAGGCATCATATGTATGGGTCATATTTTCTTACCCATTCAGCTACCCTATCTCTTTTGATTGGAGCATTTAAGCCATTTTACATTTAAGGTTATTATCAATATAAATGGCAATTATTTATTGCCATTCTTATTCTTTATGCATGTGTTGTTCTCTTTCTCTCTATTTCATCTTATTACAACAATCCCTTTAGCATTTCTTGCAGTGCTGGATTGGTGGCAATAATTTCTTTTAGCCTTTTTTGTATGTGAAGCTCTTTATTTCACCTTCAACTTTGAATGATAGCCTTGCTAGATAGAGAGTCTTGGGTTCAGTCAATTGGTTTTCATTACCTTGTATATGTCATTACATTTTCTTCTGACATGAAATTTTCTTTTGAGAAGTCAGCTGACAGTCTAATGGGAGCTACATTGTCTGTGTCTCTCTTGCAGCCTTTAATATACTTTCTTTACCTTTAATGTTTGCCATTTTAATAAAAAGGAACCCTTCCAAGCTCTTTCTATGAGGCCAGCATTACCCTAATCTCAAAACCAGATAAAGACTTTACAAAGAAAGAGAATTACAGGCCAATATCCCTGATGAACATAGATATTAAAATCTTCAACAAAGTATTAGCAAGTCAGATCTGGCAATACATTAAAAAGATAATACACGATGACCAAGTGGGATTTAATTTGGGGATGCAAGTCTGGTACAATATCCACAAATCAATAAATGTGATACATCACATAAACAGATGGCAGGATAAAAATCACATGATCATATCAATTGATGCAGAAAAAGCTTTCAACAAAATCCAACACCATTTCTTGATAAAAACTCTCAGCAAAATGGGAATAGAGGGATCATATATCAACATTATAAAGGCCATATATGACAGATTTACATCCAATGTCCTACTCAGTTTGCCAAAACTGAAACCACTTCCCCTAAGAACAGGAACAAGACTGGAATGCTCACTTTTAACACTTTTGTTCAGCATAGTACCACAAGTCCTAGTCATAGCGATCAGACAAGAAGAAGAAATAAAAGGCATCCAAATTGAAAAGAAGTAAAACTGTCATTATTTGCAGATGACATGATATTGTACATAGAAAGCCCTAAAGATTCCATCAAAAAACTACTAGATTTAATAAATGAATTTGTCAATGTAGCAGGATACAAATTAACACCCAGAAATCTATGGCTTTTTGAACTCACAGAAAGAGAAACATTAAAAAAAATCCCATTTACCATTGCACCAAAAAAAAAAATTAAGATACCTAGCAATAAAGTTAACTAATGAGGTAAAAGACCTGTACTCATAAAACTACAGGACATTGAAAAAAAGAGATAGAAGAAGATATAAACAAGTGGAAGAATATACTGTGTTCATGGATTGGTAGAATTAACATCATTAAAATGTCCACTCTTCTGAAAGCAATCTATAGATTCCATGCAATCCCCATTAAAATACCAATGGCATATTTCAAAGATGTAAAAATCTCTCCAAAAATTTATATGGAATAAAATAGACATGGAATAGCTCCAGCAATCTTGAGAAAGAAGGGCAAAGTCGGAGGGATCACAATGCCAGATATCAAGCTATATTACAAAGTCACTGTTCTCAAAACTGCCTGATACTGGCACAAGAACAGACATGTAGACCAATGGATAAAAACAGAGAACCCAGAAATTGACCCAAGCCATTATGCTCAGTTAATATTTGACAAAGGAGACAAGAGCATACAATGGAGTCAAGATACTCTCTTCAATAAATGGTGTTGGGGAAATTTGGTCAGATACATGCAAAAAAATAAAAATAGACCACCAACTTACATCATAGACAAAAATAAACTCAAAATGGATAAAGGACTTAAACATAAGACAAGGAACCATAAAAATCTTAAAAGATGCCATAGGTAACAAAATAGCAGACATATGTCATAGCAACATCTTTACCAATACAGCTCCTAGGACAATGGAAACTAAAGAGAAAATAAACACATGGGACTACATCAAAATAAAAAGCTTCTGCACAGCAAAAGAAACCACCAACAAAACAACAACAAAGCCCATTGTATGGGAGAAAATATTTGCCAATGTTATCTCCAATAAGGGTTTAATCTCCAAAATTTATAAGGAACTCATACAACTTAACAAAAGGAAGATAAACAATCCAATTAAAAAAAAAATGGGCAAAGGACCTAAATAGAGACTTTTCAAAAGAGGACACACAGAAGCCCAAGAGACATATCAAAGTCACTAATCAAAACAATGAGGTACTATCATCAACAAATCAACAAAGGACAAGTGCTGGTGAGGATGCTGAGGAACAGGAACCCTTGTGCACTGCTAGTGGGAATGCAGACTGGTGCAGCCACTGTGGAGAACAGTATGGAGTTTCCTCAAAAAACTAAAAATGGAACTGCATTTGACCCATTAATTCAACTTCTAGAAATATATCCCAAGAAACCAGAAACACAAAGCAGAAAGGATATATGCACCCCTATGTTCATAGCAACACAATTTACAATAGCTAGGATTTGGAAACAGCCTAAGTGCCCATCAGCAGAAGAGTAGATTAGAAAACTGTGGTACATCTACACAATGGAATACTATGCTTCTGAAAAAAAGAAGGAATTCTTATCATTTGCAACAGCATGGATGGAACTGGAGAGCATTATGCTAAGCAAAATAAGCCAGTCAGAGAAAGATAAATATCACATGATCTCACTCATATGTGTGATATAATGAACAACATAAACTGATGAACAAAAATAGATACAGAGACAGAGAAGCATCAAACAGACTGTCAAACTTTAGTGGGAAAGTGGGGGGAGGGTAAGAGACAAACAAAGGACTTGTATGCATACATATAAGCATAACCAATAGACACAGACAGTAGGGGAGTGAGGGCATGTGCTGGAGGGTAGGGGTGGATGGGAGGGGGTCAATGGTGGGAAAAGGAAGAATATGTAATACTATATGTAATACTTTAAACAATAAAAATTAAGAAAATTAAAAAACTCAAAATGGACAAAATACTTAAATGTAATAAGGAAACCATAAAAATCTTATTGGAATCCATCGGCAGCAAAATATCAGACTTATGTTATAGCAATATCTTTAACGATACAGCTCCTAGGACAATTGAAACTAAGGAAAATATAACAAATGGACTACATCAAAATAAAAAGCTTCTGCACACCAAAAGAAACCACCAACAAACAAGAGAGCCCACCGCATGGGAGAAAATATTTGCCAATGTTATATCCGATAAGGGTTATCCTCCAAATTTTATAGGGAACTCATATAACTTAACAAAAGGAAAATAAACAATCCAATAAAAAAATGGGCAAAGGACCTAAATAGACACTTTTTGAAAGTGGACATACAGAAAGCCAAGAGACATGTGAAAATATGCTTATAGTCACTAATTATCTGAGAGATGCAAATCAAACTGACAATGCGGTACCATCTCACACCTGTCAGAATGGCTATCATCAACAAATCAACCAATGATAAGTTTTGGCATGGATGTGGATAAAAGTGAACCCTCGTGCACTGCTGGTGGGAAAGCAGACTATTGCAGCCACTGTGTAAAACAGTATAAAGTTTCCTCAAAAAATTAAAATTGGAACTCCCATTTGACTCAGTGACCCCACTCTGGGAGTATATCATAAGAAATAAGAAACACCAATCAGAAAGAATATATGCACCCCTATGTTTATAGCAGCACAATTCACCATAGCTAAGATTTGGAAACAGCCAAAGTGCCCATCAGTAGATGAATAGATGAAAAAGCTGTGGTACATTTACACAAGGGAGTACTATGCATTTGTAAAAAAGAAAGGACTCTTACTATTTAAAACAGCATGGATGCACCTGAAGAGTATTATGCTAAATGAAATAAGCCTGTCAGAGAAAGATAAATATCCCATGATCTCACTCAGAAAGATAAATATCCCATGATCTCACTCATATGTGGAATCTAATGAACAAAATAAACTGATGAACAAAATAGACCCAGAGGCATAGAAGCTTGAAACAGACTATCAAACCTCAGAGGGAAGGAGGGGTAGTGTGTGTGGGTCGGAAGAGATCAATCAATGAACTTGTATGCATGTATTTTTTTTTAAATATATTTTATTGATTTTTCACAGAGAGAAAGGGAGAGGGATAGAGAGCTAGAAACATCGATGAGAGAGATACATCGACCAGCTGCCTCCTGCACACCCGCAACCAATGTACATGCCCTTGACTGGAATCGAACCTGGGACCTTTCAGTCCGCAGACCGACGTTCTATCCACTGAGCCAAACCGGTTTCGGCTGTATGCATGTATTTATAACCCATAGACACAGACAATTGGGTGGTATAGGCCTGGGGCATGGGGCGGGATCAACTAGAAGAGGTCAATGTGGAAAAAAAGGGGCATATATAATACTTTCAACAATAAAATTTTTTTAAAAAGTCAAATAAAAGAATATATAAAATGGAGCTGAATAATTTCTGTCACCTAGTAATTTCATTGCCATTATAATGTCACAACACAATGCATTACACACATACTGTTGTTTTAAATGCTGTACCGGTTTGTATAATCAGAGCTGTAGGGAAATAATCTGTCTTCCTAAAGGGTGTCCATTTGGCATAAGAAATATTTTAGACTGGTAAATTTTAAGAAACAGCCAACATGGGGGTAGTTCTAAAAACCAAGTAGACTTTGTAAAAGACTCTTGCATTTGTAAGGGAAATGTCCACTTCAAAGTATATTTCCCTGGCTATACCAGGAAGAAGGGGATGGCCTCATCCCTAGAAACTCTTATAATGCAGAACACAGGAATTTAAATCTACATAACAACCTTACTCTGGTTTACTGTGCTTGTCCTAACAACCTTCCACAACTAACTCCCTCCCACCAACAACTTATTTTGTGTTCAGCTGAAGATAATATTTAAGGTGGTGGCTCTTGCCAGTTTTGATGATTACTCAGTTTTCCTGGGTCTCTCCCATGTATACAGGAGGTATACATATTACTAAACTTTAGTTTCCCTTAGCTTTATTGTCTGGTATGTGATTTTAAATTGCTAATTCTTGGTTTTGAATCAAATGAAAACAGACAAAAGAGTCCAGAATGGTAGTTAAAACATAGGGATGAGTATGATATATCTTCACAGAATGCGCATAAGGTATCCATTTGGCCTTGCTCTATATGGCATAGGGTTTGCAAAGTTAAGCCCGTGCTAAATTATAGCCTTTAAGTGGCCTGTAGGCCAAATATCTTTGCGCAAGTTAAACTGACACAAAAATGTGTGACTGTGGCGTTCCCCTAAGGCCAGCATGAGATTTTACTACTCTCTACTCTTTGGTAAATGAACTTCTAGTACACCCACTGTTATTAATAGAAGAATTAGGAAAATACAAGGTTTCCCAGCAGTATAAGGAAGCTAGTGCTATCCTATCTAATAAAAGAGAAACATGCAAATTGACCACACCTCTGCTATGCCCACCAGCCAATAAGAGCGAGTATGCAAATTAACACAACCAAGATGGCAGCGGCCACGGGGCTGGAGTGAGCAGGAGGCTTGGGTTGCCCCCGGCGATGGAGGAAGTCAAGCTTCCCGCCCACCCTGGCTGGCCCTGGCCTCTGCTCAAGGCTACAAAGTTTTAATTATAGAAGATAAATAAATTCCAGATACCTGCTTCCAGGCAGCCCTGGCCTCTGCTCAAGGAGGTGCTGAAAAAAAAAGAAAAAAAGGAGGGGCTGGGAGCTTGGGTTGCCGGGAGCCATGGCCAGCCTGCAAACAGCCATCAGCCCCTCACCCAGGCTGGCCAGGCACCCCAGCAGGGACCCCCACACAGAAGGGGTGTGGCCAGCCCAGGTGAGGGGCTGAGGGCTGTTTTCAGGCTGGCCACACCCCCATGGAGTAACAGTCCCCACTGGGGGGCTTGGCCAGCCTGCAAACAGTCCTCAGCCCCTCACCCAGGCTGGCCAGGCATCCCAGCAGGATCCCCTCCCTGATCCAGGACACCCTTCAGGGCAAACCAGCCGGCTCCCACCCATGCACCAGGCCTCTATCTATACTAATAAAAGGGTAATATGCTAATTAGACTAGGAGACCTTCCAGGAGATCTTCCGGATGTTCTTCTGGACAAAGCCATAGTGGCAGGGCTGAGGTAGAGGCAGTTAGAGGCCAAGAGGGGAGGGCAGTTGTGGGTGATCAGGCCGGGATGGGATGGCAGTTGTGGGTGATCAGGCTGGTGGGGGGCGGGGCCGTTGGGGGTAAGCAGACCAGCAAGGGAGGCAGTTGGGGGTGAGCAGGCCAGCAGCAGGGGGCAGTTGGGGTTGAGCAGGCCAGCAGGCAGAGTGTTTAGGGGCAATCAGGCAGGCAGGCAGGCAGGTGAGCGGTTAGGAGCCAGCAGTCCCAGATTGCGAGAAGGATGTCTGACTGCTGGTTTAGGCCCGATCCCTGTAAATTGGCAGTAGGACATCCTTTGAGGGGTCCCAGATTGGAGAGGGTACAGGCCGGGCTGAGGAACACCTCTCTCCCCCCATGCACAAATTTTGTGCACCAGGCCACTCGTTGATAATAATAAAGAAAATAGCAAGACAGGTTTTTTGTTTTTGTTTTCAGGAAGGAAAGAGCTAGTTAATGAAATGAAAGAAGAGTCAGAAAGCAAAAGGTCAGTGGGTTTCATGCTCACTACAATTATAAATATTTCTCATATTTGGGGAGGACCAAGTTATGAATGTGAAGAAAAATTAAGGTAGATCACAATTTTTGAATATAGTTCCTTAAAGGGCAGTGCAATTAATCATATCTCTATAATAAAAATAATAGACATAAGAATCTATCTACCAGGAACAAGAGCATGCAAAAGGACAAAGTGACAAGATTTGCCTTTTAAAAAAGGTCATAGTTTCAGGTAAATAATATGTCTTTTGATTAAATAAAAAAAATGATTATCATTGCCAACTAGAGACAATTCATTTAAAATGAGCTATCTGGGAGAAAAAAGAAAAAGAAAAATTGCCAGGACAAAAATTTAGGTTAATCATTACTGACAAAATAATTTTATAGAAAGAATACTGGCCTTTCAACTTATATACTTGATAGCTAATAAATTATTCCTAAGAATTTTTTGCAAACTGATAAACCATCCTTATGGCATACACTTAATAAATATTGAGTGTGCATAAATGCTGCATTGAGTTTTGTGCTAGGCAATTCAAAGAAATGGCAGTCTTTGTCTTCAAAGAGCTTATATTCAAAGATAGGAAGACAAGTTGATAATTATTGGCAGATATCTTAAATGTTTTGATGGAAATTATGTATGGAAGGATATAAGTGGAGCACTTAATAGAAATTTGCTAATTTAGGTGGTTTTTATAAAAGATGGTATCTGCGGGGGCCTGATGCGGTGGGGATCTCCCTTTTCCCTGCCCAGCACGGAAAGAGAGATGAAATTGGTTCTTGGTAGAGGTGGCCGGGGATTGAGAAATAATGAAATAAAGAGAGTCGACACAGAAATAGATTCAAGCTGGGTCCCGCGTGGGTCGCTGACCTCTTCTGCTGGAGAGACAGACGACAGCTCTGAGCCACGCAGCACATTTATTTATTTTCCAATATACAAGGGGGTTTCACCGGAAAACTTAGGATCAAAGGAGCTTGGGAGGGCCCAGGTCCCACTCATTCCCTCCTTTCTGGTGCTAGACTGGTTTTACATCTCAAAGCCCTCTTCCGGAACCTGGACAAAGGTAAGTTAGAAACTGATAACACCCCCGGCATTCTTGGGGGGGGGGGCGGGGTGTAACCAACATCACTCTGTCAATGTCTCGGGCTCAGTTAACAACAATTTAAAGTGTCCATGTGTCTTCCCAGGGGACCCTCTACATCTCCCCCATTTTTAATTTTTAAAAAATCTTGCATTTACAGACCAGAAATAAACATATAAGAACAAAAAATGTTTGAGTCCCAATTTCAATGTCCAACAGTTCCTCATGTGTACATGTCAGCAGTGATATCTGGATGGTGGACAAATGGTGGCGATACAGGCCCCACCATCTCTGGTTTGGTCCTGGGCAACCTGCAGTGACGCACAGCTGCTGACTACAAGCTTGGCAAGGTGTCATCAGCGTCCTCCATCTCTGGATTGTTTTTCCTCTTGTCTTCATGGCTGGAGCATTCCTGTCAATTCCTCTCTTGCAGGAATCCACATGGTCTTGGAGGGTTTTTTTTCTGAAAATATGCAAACATACTCTAGACCAAAAGTTAGTAAAGCAATCCTTTCTATAAATTTGACTTGGGATCTTTTTCATTTTTTGCCCAAATGATTTTTCTTTGGCTTATTTTGACACCATGTATGTTTTTTCATGGGTGTCCTGCTGTATGAAAATTAATTTTCAAAGTAAAAAAGTTTTTTCTAGTTGTAATTTACTTACAGGATATTTTTTCTTACATGGTATTTTTCTACTATCCCCCTTTTTATTTAATTTTTTAGGAGGCTTTTGGAAAATTTTTATAATGCAATCTTGATAACCTTAAATTTTTGCACAAAAATATGACTGCTTTAGGTTCATTGCATGTTAAGCAATTTTACCATGAAATGAACTACCAATAGAAATTTTGGTTAATACTTTAGGGACAGTTTTTTGTACAATTGAATTTTCTTGAATATATGCTTATTTCATTTAGCCAATTTAAATTAATCTGAAAACTTGACTATTTTACTGTCAAATTTAATACTCTAACAACAATCTTAGTTTACCTAAGGATTATTTGCATCCTTGAGAAAGCCCTGAGCATTCTGAATTTAGGCTGGATTTAGATATAGGGCAGCTACCATGGGCCAACTCTCTGTTGCCTGGGTCCCAATCTAAGCTGGGCCAAGTCTCTTTCTGTTATCTGGGTCTCTTTCCAATTTGAGCTGGGCCAAGTCTCTGTATGTTGCCTGGGTCCCGATCTGAGCTGGGCATGAGAAGTGCGAAGCAGCCATGGGGCAGGAGACCTCCCTCAGAGGGGGCGAGTGTTCAAGCCCCTGTAATGTTGGGGGGGTGAGGATCTGTGCCCCACCTCTGTTGACCCCCAAGTTCTCTCCTGATGGCCCCTTTGCAACTGTGCCTGTCTTAGGTTGTTCCTCCCTTGAGGAATCTTACCCGTCTTTGGCTAACCAGCCATCCTCCAGGGCCAAGCAGGGTGATGTGAGGTTCAGTTCTGTCTCCTTGGTAGCCTATGCCCCTATGGCCTCCATGCCCAGCAGCTGCCTTTGGATCCCTTCACCGGCTGGCAGGGCCCCGGCACTGATCACATATCTTGGGGAACCCAGGTTTCTTCTTCATGGAGGGCCCAGCTCACGCCATTGGGCGAGAGACAGATCAATGGTACCAGCCACCACGAGGCTTCAACCTCAGCATGAACTGAAAACTCATGCAATAGCTGTGGGAGGGTCCTTCTTCGCAAAAAGGGCCAATATAGAATGCTCAAGTGCCTTCCCATTGGGCCTTCCACACAGTGGAAGTGATTAAATCCTTTCATGTCCTTTTTAAATTGCTGCCAAACATTCAAAGAATTAGTTTGTAAGTTTCTTTGAGATAATTGTACAATATGCTGTTGTAAAATATCAAAAATTATATGAAATTGTAGAATAATATCATGTAAGGATATTCTTTGCTCTAGGCCATGGACATCAATTTAGAGAATATCCATGTGCATTCCCAGGGGCCTTCAATGTTAGCAATGTTTGTGCCACCATAGGACGTCTTATTCTCTTGACCGAGCTGTAAACATCCTGAAGTTCCCCTTTGATAAGCAAATAGGGAGCTCCCCACTAAAGCCATTATCAGTATAATCACCTTGGGAAGGAGTTATATGCTTGTCGGAGCTCCCCCCGACCATATTGGTGTTGTTAGTAAATTCTGGCACTGAATCTCCAGTCCAGGTGGCTGGATTGGCCATAGGAGGGTCTGGAACATAAGTCCAGTAAGTTTCTGCTGCAGCCATACTTACCTGGCAGCTGACAAGTGCCATCATAGCAAGAAAAAGGTTGGAGGGGGTTACCATACCTGAACCCCCTATTCTTTCACCACTTGCTGGGCATCGGTGGTCAGCTTCTTCAGTTGACCCCATGTGGGGACACTAGCTTCTCGGGTGGTCTTAGCCTGCTGTATTACTCTTCTCTCCTTCTTTAGGGCTGGTGGCTGGACTGGCATCATCACCGGAGGTGTGATCTTCAGCTTCTTGAATGGTGGGATGAATTGTTTTTCCAGGTCCATGGTGGTGACACACTGCTCGCTCTGGTACCCAGATGGGGTTAGAAGCACCTTCTGGGAAGATACAAACGTGGCCTCTTCCCCACTTCATTATCGGATCTGGCCCTTTCCACTGTCCTGTTTGCAAATTCTTCCATCGTGCCATACCAGCAGATGCCACGGCACCAGGAGTTTGATGCCTCTCGGCTGCTGTGTGACCTTCATCGTCACAATTTAAAAAATTTAAAGTGTAAAGGGCATGATTTAACTGATTCTGTGGAGTATGATTATACCTCTCTCCCCCTTTTTGCTTTTGTAATTGAGTTTTTAAGGTTCGATTAGCTCTTTCTACAATTGCCTGTCCCTGGGGATTATAGGGAATTCCTTTTTTATGCATAATTTGGTATTGCTTACAAAATTGCTGAAAGGAGGAGCTAGTATATGCAGGTCCATTATCTGTTTTTATTTCTAGGGGCCGTCCCATGACTGGAAAAGCCGCTAGGCAGTGGTTAATTACATGCTTTGCACTTTCCCCTGTTCGGGGAGTAGCAAAAATGAAACGTGAGCATGTGTCTATAGCAGTGATGGGCAACCTTTTGAGCTTGGTGTGTCAAACTTCGCCAAAAAACTGAGCATAACTCTGGTAGTGTGTCACTTTGAGGAAAAAACATTATTTCACAAATGTTTCATCCTCAGGAGCAGCAAATGTTTCATCCTTGGCATGAGGCCGCCACAGCGGCCACGTGTCATCAGAAATGGCTATGCATGTCAGTGCTGACACGCGTGTCATAGGTTCGCCATCACTGGTATATAGAGACATGGACCCACCAAAATTTGCCAAATTCAGGCACATGAGTAACATCCATTTGCCAGATTTGATTAGGTTTAAGTCCTCAGGGATTTACCCCTAATGCTGGCACAGGGAGGTAGATAACACACTGAGGGCATTGCTTGACAATTTGGCGAGCCTGCTCTTGAAAAATATGGAATTCCTTGCACAAAGCAGAGGCATTTTGATGATGCAGGGCATGCGAGGCCTGTGCCATGGAAAATGGGGTGGTCTCCTCTACTGAGGCAACGAGACGATCTACTTCCTCATTACCTGCAGCCAAAGGACCTGGAAGGCCAGAATGGGATCTAATATGGCCAATAAAACACGGGAATTACCGTTTTTTAATAACTCTTTGCAAGGTGATAAACAGATGGAATAGCTCTTCAGAGTCTGTATGCCCAATGGTAGCAGTTTCAATAATTGTAGCCATTCCAACTACATAAGCATTATCACTGTAGATGTTGACAGGTTCAGAGGCAAAGTTTTCTAAAGCATAAATGAGAGCTTGGATTTCTACTCGTTGTGCAGAGGAGTAATTTGTCTGAATTACTTTAGAACATTTTACACTATGAAATCCGGCTTTCCCTGAGCTGGACCCATCAGTGAAGACGGTTAGTGCTTGGGGGAGAGGTTGTTGCTTAACTATTTTTGGAAAGATAAAAGTTGTAACAGACAAAAACTGTAATATCTTATTAGCAGGATAATGATTTCCAATTTGACCAGAATAGTTAGCAAGAGCTGTTTGCCAATTAATAGAGTATTGCCATAGCCAATTTTGCTGTGCTATGGTAAATGGCAATGTAATGAGGGGAGGTTCTTGCCCTACTAATTGAACTAGTCTGTACTGTGCTTTTGCTATGAGCTGAGAAACCAAATCATGAAAAGGTGTTAATACTTTGGTTGGAGAGTGGGCCAGGTGGAGCCATTCTATTACTCCTGGGTCCTGCCACATGACTCCGTGGGAGTGTGAGTAGTAGGGAAAATTAATACCTGAAGGGATTTAGTTAAATCTACTCTTGCAAGCTGAGCAGCTTGAAGGGCAGCTTCTACTTTGGTTAAAGCAATACCAGCTTCTGCAGTTAATTGTCTAGGAGAAGATGGTGAGGAATCTCCTCGAAGAATACCATACAAAGGAGCTAAATCTGCAGTAGTCAATTTTAAGGGTGGACGGACCCAATTAATGTTCACAAGTAGCTTTTGAAAATCATTTAAAGTTACTAATGAATCTGTCCAAATTTGTAAGCATTGAGGACGCACAGTACGTACGTCCTTCAATTAAACTGCCTAGATATTGAAAAGGAGAACTTTTCTGTACCTTTTCTGGTGCAACACACAGTCCCATAGTTAAGAGAGAGTGTTGTAAGTCTGCAAAAGCTTTATGAAGAGTGTCCACATTCTCATGAGCCAATAGGATGTCATCCATATAATAGATGATGTATGCCTGGGGGTGCTGCTGCCTTATGGGGCGGATAGCTACATCCACAAAATCCTGGCATAATGTAGGACTGTTACCCATTCCCTGCGGCAGCACTTTCCAGCAGTATCTCTTCGATGGCTCTTTAAAGTTTATTGCAGGGACACTAAATGCAAATCGTTTACAGTCATCTGGATGCAAAGGTATAGTGAAAAAACAATCCTTTAAATCTAGAATGAGTAGTTAGTTCATATTTAAGAGGAATAGCAGTAGGTGAGGGCAGCCCCGATTGAAGGGGGCCCATAACCTCCATGGTTTTATTTATTGCTCGGAGATCTTGCAAAAGTCTCCATCCACCTGTTTTTTTTCTTAATTATGAAAATAGGTGTATTCCAAGGACTATAAGTAGGTTCAACATGACCAGCTTCAAGCTGTTCTTGTACTAGAAGCTGTGCAGCTTGAAGCTTCTCTCCAGTTAAGGGCCATTGGTCAACCCAAACAGGATCGTTAGAGAGCCATGTAATTTTTGCAGCTGTCTTCTGCGTCCTTAATGAAAAGGCTGTGGCTCCCTGTACCCTAGCCCTCTTCTCCCTTGATGGGTGGACATGGGGATAGGAGATACTCTGCCTTGCTTCCTTTTGCCTAGTCCTTTAAAGGGACAAAATCCTTGATTTAACATTTGAGCTGTAACCACAGCATTGGGACTCATTAGTAATACTCCCATTTGCTCTAGAATGTCCCTTCCGCAGAGGTTAATAGGTAAATGATTAAGCACATAAGGTGTAAAATATCCTGTATTTCCTTCTAAATCTTCCCATTTGATGAGCTGCGCACTCTGTTGAGGCTGAGAGACTTGGCCAATGCCTTGTAGATTGGCAGTGGCTGTGCTAAGAGGCCATGCAGGGGGCCAGTGCCTGGAGGCAATCACAGAAACATCTGCCCCCGTATCTATTGTTCCTAGGAAAACGTTCCCATTTAATTTTAATTCTAGCTCTGGGCGCCCTCTTTTAACTAGCTGCGCCCAGTACATTTGATTAGAAGATCCAAATCCTCCTTCTCCCCGAAGCTCTGTGGAGAGAAGTTTCCCTGCTGTACAATATGGCAAAATTATAATCTGGGCTATCCTAGTTTCTGGAAAAATTTGAATTATGGTATTTGTTGTTTGTGCTATAACTTTAATTGCACCAGTATAGTCTTGATCTATTACACCTGGTAAAACCTGAAAACCTTCCATAGTTAAACTACTTCTCCCTAAAATAAGTCCCATGGTGCCCTTAGGTAATGGTCCATAAATCCCTGTAGGGATTGCTTGTGGCCCCATATCTGGAGTTAGTACATATTTGGTGGTGGGACAGAGGTCCAATCCTGCACTCCCTGGGGTGGCGTGGTAGAGTTCATTGACAGTGGGCCGATCGGCAGGCCGGTATGGTACGGCTGTGCCGGGGTGAGTGACAGTGCCCCTACTGTTTGGCGGGGCCGGGGTCGGCCCCACTTGCCGTTTCCCTGATGTGGGTCAATAGGCCGGCCATCAATGTCTGTCTGGGAGCGGCAGCCACTGGCCCAGTGTTTCCCCTTGCGGCAGCGAGGACAAAGACTTGGCTGCTGAGCAGGGAGACTCGGAGAACTTTCCTGTCTCCTTAAGGCAGCCCGTTGCCTGCAATTCTTTGCAAAGTGGCCTGGTCTCCCGCAAGTGAAACAAGTCCTTTTTTCTTTGCTCCCTGAATGGTCCCTCTGCAGAGACTCCTTCAATGCAGCAGCCAAAGTCACTCCCTGAACATAGGCAGGCCCCATATCAGCACAAATACGGATGAACTCAGAAATTGACCCCCTTTTTCTGTAGGGGCGTAGAGCCTCCTGACATGTTCTATTGGCATTCTCAAAAGCCAGTTGCTTCACTAGTAGGGATCCCGCATCGGGATCTCCAACCATTCTGTCTACTGCCTGAAGCAACCGTGCCACAAAGTCCTGATAGGGCTCCTCTGGCCCCTGTATAATGTTTGTAATGTCCATGGTCTTTTCTCCCTTAGTGGGCAACTCCCTCCAAGCCTTAGTGCCACAAACATTTACCTGCTGATAAGCTTGCAGAGGGAACATCATCTGAGCCTGTAAGCTGTGATATGCCCCGGTTCCTACTAACATTTCAAGAGTGAGAGGCACACCATGTTGTTGATTTCTAGCCGCCTGCTCTGCACTAAGTTCAGTCCAATTGGATTTCCACATTAAATAATCTCCGGGGGAAAGACATGCCTTCGCCAGTGTTTGCCAGTCGAGAGGAGGCAGAGCTTCACTAGTTACAGAGCCAAGCAAGCCCAAGACAAACGGAGAAGTGGGGCCATACATGGAAACAGAGATTTTAAACTCCTTGAGGGTTTTAAAAGGAATAGGCTCATGCACTCTCAGTATCTGCCCTGGGTTGGTAGGGTCTGGCCTTTCTACGACCGGATACATTGAAAGTCCTGTAATATCCTCTCCAGCTCGTCTTGCCTCCTGTAAGGTCAGCTGTAAAGGGGACAGTATTGGCGCAGAAGTTGAAGTTTTCACATTTGGCTGTGCACCTGCTTCTAGCCGTAAAGGCCGGGTGGCGAGGGCCATTTTTGCAAAACTGTGAGCAAGATCTTCCTCATCATCTGAATCATCCCGCTCACGGTGATGCTTGCCTCTCTTTTCCTCAAGCTCTGGCTCCCACTCATATTTGGGAGGTAAATCTTTGTTAGGCGGGCTCTTAACCATAAATGGCGAAACAGCGGCAGGAGCAGTGGGTGGAGGCGGGGAAGGTGGAGGAGGCGCAGAAGGTGGGGGTGAGTAGAGATCTCTTTCCTGAGACCCTGAGTTACCCATATTTTTACACCCGGTTGATTCAATTCTACAACAATCCACTCCATCTTACCTTAAGTCTGTGGTGCGCGCACACTTCTAGGAGCGATCCCCTGCCTCTTGTCTCTCATTGGGCGTCAAAATGCGGGGGCCTGATGCGGCAGGGACCTCCGTTTTCCATGGCCAGCACGGAAAGAGATGATATGGGTTCTTGGTAGAGGTGGCTGGGGATTGAGAAATAATGAAATAAAGAGAGTTGACATAGAGATAGATTCAAGCTGGGTCCCGGATGAGTCGCTGACCTTTTCTGCTGGAGAGACAGATGACAGCTCTGAGCCACGCAGCACATTTATTTATTTTCCAATATACAAGGGGGTTTCACCAGAAAACTTAGGATCAAAGGAGCTTGGGAGGGCCCAGGTCCCACTGATTCCCTCCTTTCCGGTGCTAGACTGGATTTACATCTCAAAGCCCTCTCCGGGTACTTGGACAAAGGTGAGTTAGGAACTGATAACCCCCCCCCCCCCCCTGCATTCTCGGGGGGGGGGGGGGGGAATGTAATGGACATGACTCTGTCAATGTCTCGGGCTCAGTTAACAACAATTTAAAGAGTGTCCATGTGTCTTCCCAGGGGGCCCTCTACAGGTATCTATGGTTATGAAGAGTAATTGGAAACTAGGCAGATAAAATAGAAAGCTAGAAAATATCTATCATGGATATATGCACACTGAGACAGAAAAGAGACTGGATAATATGGGAACATATTTCAGAATATCTCAAAGTAAATTGAGGAGAGGGCTTCAAGGATAATGTTTAAGAGAGTGGAGTCAGATTATGAAGTGTATTAATGTTCTATTTCAGAGTAAACACATATTACAAATATAGCAGTGTAAACAACACAAATTCACTATTATCTCAGTTCTATAAATCAGAAGTTTGGGTTGGTTCAACTGCTTTCTCTGCTGTGAGTTTTAACAAGTCAACGCCAAGGTGTTCGCATTTGGGACTCTTATCAAATGGCTCTAGGAAAATCTGCTTCTAAACTTATTCTGATTGGCAGAATCCAGTTTTTCTTGGCAGTAAAACTGAGGTTTCCATTTATTTGTTTGCTGTGTGTCATGCTTTATTCCTATAAACTGCCCGTATTCCTTCAGCAATGGAAAGTGTTTTTTTTCCCAAGCTTTGAATCTCTCTGATATCACCTTCTACCCCATCTCTATCACTGACTCCTCATATGCATCTCTCTCTGCCTCCTTTTCCTTTTAAAGCTCATATGAGCCAACCATTATAATATCCCTATTTTAAGGTAAAATGGTAACCAAGTCCCTTCACAGCAGTGTGTAGATTACTGTTTGATTGAATAGCCAGAAGATGATCTTGGGGGAATATCTTTACAATTCTGACTGCCACTGAAGGCAATTTTATTTATGTGAAGTTAAAGAAGTCAGCTTTATCTTGAAGCAAAATAATTCTTAGAAATTATTTTTTTTGCAAAGAAGTAACAGAACTAATGCCACATTTTAGAAAGATCACTCTAGAAATATAGCAGTGTACAGCTTGAAATATTAGTGAGGGAAGAGATTAAAAATAGTGGCAGAGTAAGTGGATGCTGCATGGACATGCTACCAGGAACAAGCTGGAATTACAAATGAAATATGGAAAGGCTTCCTGAATAATCAACAGAAAACTCACAGAATAGAACCCTGATATCCGAGGACTGCATAGAGGAGGGGTGGAGACATGAAAAGGCTGGCCAGGCACCCACAGACAGGAACTGAAGTCCCGGAGAGATAACTCAGCTGTCGGGGGTGCCACTGAGAACTCTGGGTTCTAATCCCCAAGCTGGGTTCCCCAGCAGAAAGCACCAAACTGAGAAGGGTATCCAATAACATCTAGCTATGAAAAGCAGTGGGGTGCTATATGCTAGGGAGTGGCAGCTGAAAGTTCAGGCATCCTCTTAAAGGGCCAACACACAACAATTCCCTGTGGAGCCACCCACCTTGTGCTCTGGCAGAGGGAGGGTGAAGTGGACTGGAGCTGTGAGAGCAGAGAATTTTAAAGGCAGAAAGAGAAAAGAAAACTGTTACCTACAAAGGAGTTCCCATAAGGCTGACACCTGATTTCTCATCAGAAACTCTACAGGCCAGAAGGGAATGGCATGATTACTCAACATAATGTAAAGCAAGGATCTGAGACCAAGATTATTATGTCCAGCAAGGCTATCATTCAAAATAGATGGTCAAATAAAGAGCTTACCAGACAAAAAAAAAAAAAAAAAGGCTAAAGGAATGCATCACCACCAAGCTAGCATTACAAGAAATGCTAAAGGGATGGCTGTAAGGGATTGCTGAGAAGAAGAAACAGAAAGAGAAACATAGCAATACATAATTAAAATGGCTATAAATAAGTACCTCTCTATAATAACGCTAAATGTAAATGGATTAAATGCTCCAGTCAAAAGGCATAGGGTAGAGGAACCAAGATGGCAGCAAAGTTAAACAACTAAATTGCCAGCCGCACACAACAATTTCAAAAATACAACTAAAAGAAAAAAACGTCTACCACCCAGAACCACAGGAAAGCTGGCTGAATGGTAGATTTACAACTAAGAAGGAAAAAGAAAGGAGAACAAACACGGAAAAGCTGAGGTACGGAGGCGCACATAGTGGGCTGGTGGCTGGCGATGGGGCACGTGGCTTTTTTTCAACCTGAAGGGAGACAAGCTCCCAATCACTCTGAAATCCAGTTTCTGGGGACACGCAGGGGACCCAGACACCTACGGGGAGAAGCTGGACGCTCGGCCATCAGGTTGGAAAGTGAGAGTGACTTTCTTGCAGAGGTGCGCCCAGCAATCAGTGTTTACTGCGCTGGAGCATGGGACGTGGGGACTTGGAAACGAGGAAAGGCAGAGATGGCTGATGGCAGCCATCGCCGTTTGCCACGCCCTAGCTTAATGATGCCCTGAGACCCCGCCCTGCCCTGAGACCCCACCCCACTCTGAGACCCGCCCTGCACATTCTACAAACCTGGCCAGGCTCCACACAGTGGCTTTTGCATATAAATGGCCTGCCTTGTGGCAGCTTAATGAAATAAACTGCAGCTCCAGTCAAACTGCTCCAAAACTGCCAAACCCCAAGCAAAGAGGAGAAAACTAGTTCTTGCTGTAGCTCCTGCTGGGGGGCCTCAGACAGTAGCTGACCTGCACCCCATTGGAGATCCAGAAACTAGGGCATCTAGTGGTTGGTGTGAAATGACACCAGATTTCAACCATGCTCGTAAGGGACACATTCAAGAGGCAGACTCAGTGAGCACCAAAGCCCTACTGGAACAAGTCCCAGCCCATAAACATGTCTCTAGCACAGCAATTCTTCCTTTATAGACAGAGCGGGTCCTCACAGCCAATTGGCCTGGAGGTCAATTCCTCCCAGTGACACCAACAACAATCAAGACTTATCTACAACAAGGCTGTACACACAGTCCACTAAGGGGTGCACCAAGAGCGTCCACCTCAGGTAACTGGGAGGCTGAGCCGTTAAACCAATAGGACACCTAGTACACAAAGCTATCCTAACCAACTCAGGGAAGCAGTGAAAATGAGGAGGCAAGGAAACAGATCCCAAAAGAAAAAAAATGGAGGAGAACAAATGAATGGACATAGAGTTCAAAACCACGATTATAAGGTTTTTCAAGAAATTCATAGAAAAGGCTGATAAACTTAATGAGACCCTCGAGGATATGAAAAAGGACCAACTAGAAATGAAACATACACTGGCTAAAATAAAAAAATATTAACAGAGACCCAAAAGAAGACTAGAGGAACGCAAGAATCAAGTCAAAGATTTGGAATACAAAGAGGCAAAGGACACGCCTCCAGAAAAGCAAGAAGAGAAGAGAATTCAGAAAGTTGAAGATAGTGTAAGAAACCTCTGGGACAACTTCAA
This sequence comes from Eptesicus fuscus, assembly GCF_027574615.1. Classification (NCBI taxonomy): domain Eukaryota; kingdom Metazoa; phylum Chordata; class Mammalia; order Chiroptera; family Vespertilionidae; genus Eptesicus; species Eptesicus fuscus. The sequence goes on from NC_072474.1 coordinate 11,655,029, forward strand.
GCGTACCAACATCAGAATTATGGGGGTGCCAGAAGAAGAGAGAGAGCAAGACACTGAAAACCTATTTGAAGAAATAATGACCGAAAACTTCCCCCACCTGGTGAAAGAAATAGACTTACAAGTCCAGGAAGCGCACAGAATCCAAAATAAAAGGAATCCAAAGAGGACCACACCAAGACACATCATAATTAAAATGCCCAGGGCAAAAGACAAAGAGAGAATCTTACAAGCAGCAAGAGAAAAACAGTTAGTTACTTACAAGGGAGCACCGATACATTTATCAGCTGATTTCTCAACAGAAACTATGCAGGCCAGACAGGAGTGGCAAGAAATATTCAAAGTGATGAATAGCAAGAACCTATGACCAAGATTACTCTACCCAGCAAAGTTATCATTTAGAATTGAAGGGCAGATAAAGAGCTTCAAAGATAAGAAAAAGCTAAAGGAGTTCATCACCACCAAACCAGTATTATATGAAAAGCTGAAAGGTATTATTTAAAAAGAGGAAAAAAGTAAAGATAAAAATTATGAACAACAAATACATACCTATCAACAAGTGAATCTAAAAGTCAAGTGAATTAAAAATCTGAAGAACAGAATAAACTGGTGAACATAATAGAATCAGGGGCATAGAATTGGAGTGAATTGATAATTCTCAGGGGGAAAGGGGTGTCTGCGTGGGGGGTATGGGAAGAGACTGGACAAAATCATACAACTATGGATGAGGACAGCAGCGGGGAGGTAAGGGCAGAGGGGGGGAGGGAACCAGGTAGAGGAGAGATATGGGGGGGGGAAGGAGAAATAATTGTAATAATCTGAACAATAAAGATTTATTAAATTAAAAAAAAGGCATAGGGTAGCTGAATATATACAAAAACATGATTCCACTATATGCTGTCTACGAGAGACCCACCTCAAAACAAAAGACACACACATGATGAAAGTGAAGGAATGGAAAAATTTTTTCCATGCAAATGGAAAAGAAAAAATAGCTGGAGTAGCAATACTCATATCTGACAAAACAGACTTTAAAATGATGGCCATCACAAGAGACAACAAAGGTTACTACATAATACTAAAGGGATCAATCCAACAAGAGGATATAACCCTGGTAAACATATATGCACCCAATACAGGTGCACCTAAATATATAAAAAAAAAAATTCTAGAGGACTTTAACAGAGAGAGTGACAACAATACAGTTCATAGTAGGGGGCTTTAAGACCCCTCTGACTTCACTAGATAGATCTTTCAGACAAAAACATAACAAGGAAACAGAGACTCTAAAGGACATACTGACTCAGATGGATTTAATAGACATTTATAGAACATTTTACCCCAATGTAGCAGAATATACTTTCTTTTCAAGTGCACGTGGATCATTCACAAAGATAGACCACATGTTAGGACACAAAACAAATCTCTACAAGTTCAAGAAGATTGAAATCATATCAAGCATCTTCTCAGATCACAGTGGAATGAAATTAGAAATCAACTACAGTAAAAACATTCAAACACATGGAGGCTAAATAGCATGTTCTTAAACAATGAACGGGTTACCTACAAGATCAAGAAAAAAATAAAAAACTTCCTGGAAAAAAATTGAAAATGAACACACAACAACCCAAAATTTCTGGAACATAGCAAAAGCAGTCCTGAGAGGGAAGTTCATTGCACTACAGGCATACATAAAAACAAACAAACAAAAAAAAACAACAACACACACACACAAGAAAAATCAGCAATAAACTAACCCTACAACTTAAAGAACTAGAAAGATAACAACAAGAAAAGCCCAGAGTAAGTAGAAGGAAGGAAATAATAAAGATTAGAGCATAAATAAATAACATACAGACTAAAAAGAATACAAAAAATCAATAAAACTAAGAGCTGGTTCTTTGAAAGGATAAATAAAATTGATAAACTATTAGCCAGAATCATCATGAAACTCAGAGAGAGCACCCAAATAAATGAAATCAGGAATGAAAGTGGAGAAGTAACCACAGACACCATAGAAATACAAAGGATTGTAAGAAAATACTATGAACAACTATATGCCAACAAGTTGAACAATATGGATGAAATAGACAAATTCCTAGAAAAATACAATCTCCCAAAACTGCATCAGGAAGAATAAAAAAATCTGAATAGGTCAATAACAACTGATGAAATAGAAGCAGTAATAAAAATAAAAATAAAAAAAAACTCCCACCAAACAAAAACCCAGGTCTGGATGGCTACACAAAGGAGTTTATCTAAATATTCAATGAAGAACTAACACCTATATTACTCAAACTATTTCAGAAAATCCAAGAGGAAGGAACACTTCCAAACTCTTTTTATGAGGACAGCATTATCCTAATTCCAAAACCAGATAAAGATACAACAAAGAAAGAGTATTATAGGCTAATATCCCTGATAAACATAGATACTAAAATCCTCAACAAAATATTAGCAAATTGCACCCAGCAATATATTAAAAAGATCATATACCATGATCAAGTGAGTTTTGTTCCAGCGATGCAAGGCTGGTAGAATATTCACAAATCAATAAATGTGATACATCACATAAACAAATTGAAAGACAAAAATCACATGATCAAATCAATAGATTAATAAAAAGCATTCGACAAAATCCAACACCCTTTTTGATAAAAACACTCAGCAAAGTTGGAATAGAGGGAGCATATCTCAACATGATAAAGGCCATATATGACAGAACTACAGCCAACATCATACTCAATGGGCAAAAACTAAAACCATTTCCCCTAAGAACAGGAATAAGACAGGGATGCACACTTCCACCACTCCTGTATGACATAGTGCTGGAAGTGCTAGTCATAGTTATCAGACAAGAAGAAGAAACAAAAGGCATCCAAATTGTAAAAGAAGTAAAATTGTCATTACTCGCAGTTGACATGATATTGTACATAGAAAACCCCAGAGTCCATAAAAAAACTACTAGATTTAGCCGAAACCGGTTTGGCTCAGTGGATAGAGCATCGGCCTGCGGACTCAAGGGTCCCGGGTTCGATTCCGGTCAAGGCATGTACCTTGGTTGCGGGCACATCCCCAGTAGGGGGTGTGCAAGAGGCAGCTGATCGATGTTTCTCTCTCATCGATGTTTCTGGCTCTCTATCCCTCTCTCTTCCTCTCTGTAAAAAAACCAATAAAATATATTAAAAAAAAAAAAAACTACTAGATTTAATAAGTGAATTTGGCAATGTTGCAGGATACAAAATTAACACCCAGAAATCTATGGCTTTTTTATATACCAATAATGAACCCACATAAAAAGAAACTAAAAAAATCAATCCCATTTACCATTGCACAAAAGAAATTAAGATACCTAGGAATAAACTTAACTAAGGAGGTAAAAGACTTATGCTCATAAAACTACAGGACATTGAAAAAAGAGATAGAGGAAGACATAAACAAATGGAAGAATATACTGTGTTCATGGATTGGTAGAATCAACATCATTAAAATGCCCAAAGCATTCTATAATTCAATGCAATCCCTATTAAAATACCAACGGAATATTTCACAAACCTAGAACAAACTCTCCAAAAATTCAAATGAATTAAAAAAGACCCCGAATAACTGCAGCAATACTGAGATAGAAGAACAAAGTGGGAGGGGTCACAATACCAGAAATCAAGCTATATTACAAAGCTCATAACTGTCTTGTATTGGCACAAGAATAGACATGTAGACCAATGGAACAGAACAGAGAACCCAGAAATCGACCCAAGCCATTATTCTCAATTAATATTTGACAAAGGAGGCAAGAGCATACAATGGAGTCAAGATACTCTCTTCAATAAATGGTGCTAGGAAAATTGGACAGATACATGCAAAAAAAGGAACTAGACCACCAACTTACACCATACACAAAAATAAACTCAAAATGGATAAAGGACTTAAAAGTAAGACAGGAAACCATAAAAATCTTAAAAGAAGCCATAGGTAGCAAAATAGCAGAGATATGTCGTAACAATATCTTTATCAATAAAGCTCTTAAGGCAATGAAACTAAAGAGAAAATTATCAAGTGGGACTACATCAAAATAAAAGTTTCTGCACAGCAAAAGAAACCATCAACCACACAACAAGAAAGCCCACTATCTGGGAGAACATATTTGCCAATGTTATATCTGATAAGGGTTTAATCTCCAAAATTATAGGGATCTCAAACAACTTAATAAAAGGAAGATAAACAATCTAATAAAAAAAAAAAATGGGCAAAGGGAGAGAAAGAAGAAGGCTGCCGACCAGAAGGCAGACTGCAAGATAGTGTGTGAGTGAGAAAACAAAGGGAGAGTGTGTGGTCACATGGGGATTGTTTGTTGGTGAGTTGAGGGACAGCTATACCCCAGGAGCCTGTGAGGGACTGATGGACAGGGCTCCCCTGGGTTACCTCCCGGAGCAACCTGCTCAGATGCTGAGACCGCGCCATCTTGAAGGGGAAAGTGGATGTTATCAGGAACCTGAAAAGCCCGGGGAATCTACAACTATGGCACCCACCAAACAGCTGCAAACCCGAAAACACCGGTTCCCGAATGGCTCAAGCAAGCAGATTCAGAGGAGCTCTCCACTCCACCACGGAAAGGTCAGATTTCCCCTGGGATAAGGTGAGGTCTCTGGTCCTGGCAGGAGAGAGAAACGCGCAAACTGCAGGAGCTGGACGACCTGAGGAAATCTGCGCTTAGGAAAATCCGTGGCTATTGGGGCTGGCGTGATCCGTGAATGTGGAAGGGGGTCCACAGAGCTGCTAACAGAAGGGAACTCGAAAAAGCAACCCTTTTGATCTGGATGCAAAAGGACAGCCTAAAAATGTTTAAAGTTTGTCCCAGCTGCTTAGACCCAAGGGGGAAAAAGACTGCACAGACTTGCTTGAAGCCCCGGAGTTCGCACACTTACTCTGGCTCTTTTTTTTTTCTCTTTAAATCCTTGCTTCTGATTACTAAGCCCAATACATAGGATCACCCAATTGGGGTCAGTTTAAGAGACTGCAGGAGAAAGTTGTTTTTCTGGAACTTGGGGATCAGAGCTGGGAAAAACCATCAGAGAACCAGCTCTGGGGCAACCCACTCCACCAAACCGGTATTAAGTGCCACAAGGAAAACAAATCTAAACACTAGCTAGAGAGGACCTATAGACCCGGAGGTCAATCTAGAAACACTGCCACCCAGCGGTGGAATCACAAATTGACTATTGTGTAAAAACAAATAAAGGAAAATAAGAAATAGAGACATACTGCCTGCTTAAAAATCAGGACTGGCTTACAACACTGAGGAGCAGTGGAATGCAGGGAACTTCAAAACTATCCTGACTAGGAAACAGGCGTGCCAAACAGAACAGTAGAGGAAGTGAATGACCTTCACTACTGCACTTTTTTATTTTTTTCATTTTTACTTAAGAAATTATTTTTTTATTTTTTTCCTCACTTGATTTTACCTTTTTAATTATTACATTTTTATTTTCAATCAATATTATTACTACTACTATTTCACCTTTTTTTTTAAGTGCCATTTTATTTTCTCTTTATTTTACTTTGGAATTAGTGTTCTACATTCTATTTTCATCTTTCCTTTAGCATCATTTTACTCTATCTCAACTTCACCTTTATGCCAACACTCTCTTCCTCACTTTCCCCCTTTTGCTGTCCTGTTTCACTTACCCCAGTGGTCGGCAAACTCACTAGTCAACAGATCCAAATATCAACAGTACAATGATTGAAATTTTTTTTGAGAGCCAAAATTTTTAAACTTAAACTTCTTCTAACGCCACTTCTTCAAAATAGACTCGCCCAGCCTGTGGTATTTTGTGGAAGAGCCACACTCAAGGGGCCAAAAAGCCACATGTGGCTCGCGAGCCGCAGTTTGCCGACCATGGTCTTACCCTATTCCTGCTTTAGATTTTCCCTACTCCTATTTTTTACCCCCTGTTAAAATTTCACCCTACTTATATATCTAATTTCCAATCCCCTGCTCCAAGTCCATACACACCTCTCTCTTCTCTTTCTTCACTATCCAAAATTTTTTTTCTCTCTGTCCTTTTGTTGTTGTTTGCTTGACTGTTGATTATGTTGACTTTTTTATGCTTATTTGTGAGATTGTTTTGCTTTTGCTTTTTGTTTTTTTTTGTTTTGTGTTTGTTTGTTTTTTGCTTCTGTTTTCCCTTACCTCACTTGATATTAGTTGTTGTTTGTAGTTTGCATTCATCTCCAGGTGCTTGTTGCTGGCATTTGTTGGGATTAGTGGCTGTCCTATTGGAGTTTTCTCCCCATATATACAGTTTTTTCCCCTCTTCTTTGTTATTCTCTCACTTTTCTCTATTACTTCTTTCCTCTTTTCCCAATTTCATTTGTTAACTCCTTTTTTCTTTTTTATTCTCTTCTTCTTTCTCTCCTATCCTCTAATTCACCTTTCTCTGGTGATCACCTTTATTTGGGGTTATTAATATCATGAATACATTTGTGTTCAGTGCCTTGTGTGTTGTACCTGGTTGTGTTGTATTTTGTGCCTTTCAATCAACGCAGGAGAGAGAGAACTACATAACCAGACACCTGGAGAAGAGAGATCATGGGGAGACAAAGAAACAGCCTGCATATGAAAGAAAAGCAGGCATCACCTGAAAAGGAAGTAAACAAAATGGAGGCAAGCAGACTGTCAGAGAAATAATTCAGAGAAATGGTCATAAGGTGGCTGAAAAGAATGGAAGACAAATTCAACAATATGTGTAAGAACCAAGAGGAAATGAAGAAGAACCAAGAAGAAATGAAAATGACATCGCTGCTGTAAAGAACTCAATAGAAAGCATCAAGAGTAAACTAGAAGAAGCAGAGGACAGCATCAGTGAGCTAGAATACAAGGTAGGAAAAAATACCCAAGTAGAGCAGTTTCTAGGAAAAAAAAAAAAAAAGCAGGAGGAGAGCCTAAGGGAACGTTGGGACAACATGAAACAAAACAACATCTGCATAATAGGGGTTCCAGAAGGAGAGGAAACTAAGCAAGGAATAGAAAACCTGTTTGAAGTAATAATGACAGAAAACTTCCCTGATATAGGGAAGAAAAAAATCCACACAAATCCAAGAAGCTCACAGAGTCCCCAGCAAAATGAACCCCAAAAGACCGATGCCAAGGCACATTACAATTAAACTGGCAAACACCAACGACAAAGTAAGAATCTTAAAAGCAGCCAGAGAGAGACAGAAAGTTACATTCAAAGGAACCCCCATCAGGCTAGCAACTGATTTCTCAACAGAAACACATCGGGCCAGAAGGGAATGGAATGAAATATACAAAGTCATGCAAAGGAAGGGTCTGAATCCAAAAATACTATACCCAGCAAGGCTATCAATCAAAATTGAAGGTGAAATCAGGAGCTTCACAGACAAAAAAGGACTAAGGGAGTTTATTACCACCAAACCAGCAATGCAAGAAATGCTAAAGGGTCTGCTGTAAAACAAACAAACAAACAAAACAACAACAACAACAAAACAGAAATAGGAATCGAAAAAGGAACACAGGGGTAAAGAATAAGAATGGCGACAAACAAGTACCTATCAATAATAACTTTAAATGTAAACGGATTAAATGCCCCAATCAAAAGACATAGGGTAACTGATTGGATAAGAAAACATGACCCATATATCTGCTGTCTACAAGAAACCCACCTCAGAAAAAAAGACACACACAAACTGATGGTGAAATGATGGAAAAAGGTTTTTCAGGTGAATGGAAATGAAAAAAAAAAAAAAGCTGAGGTAACAATACTTATATCTGACAAATTAGATCTCAAATTATGAGGGACATAAAAAGAGATAAGGAAGGCCACTTCATAATACTAAAGGGAGCAATTAAACAAGAAGATATAACTCTGGTAAACGTTGTGGAGCAAAGGAGAGTAAAGACCACTGGAGCCCAGAACAAATTAAAATTTAGGGAGCCTTTATTAGTGGGCCAGCTGACCAGGCGACTACTCTGCCATTCTCCATTCAGGGAGTCCAGAGAGCAGCAGCGACCCTTTGTGTAGGACCGCTTTTAAGCACATTAACCACATCCTGTTCTTGCAGAACAAGTAACACAAGACAAAACAGTTTTTCCCAAGCAACATCAGAGTCATGCCATTGATGACCATGTTATTCACAGGGTCATCCTGTTCTTCAGAAAGCTGACAGTGATCTATGAAAGAAGGCCTACATGCTCAGAAGGGGCCATGAGACCATATCTCAAGGTCTGGCCTGATGTCAGCACTGACAACTCTATCTGGGGCATAGTCCATGGCCTCTCTGAAGCATGCTCAAAAATTCCCTCTCTCTAACAATAAACATATATGCACCCAATACAGGAGCACCCAAATAAAAAAAAAAAAAAAGTTCTGGAGGATATCAAGGGAGAGATTGACAGCAATACAATCATAGTAGGAGACTTTAATACCCCAATATCACCATTGGACAAATCCTCTACACAAAAAATCAGCAAAGAAACATCAATCCTAAATGACTCACTTGACCAGATGAAATTAATAGGCATCTTCAGAACATTTCACCCCAAAGCCACAGAATATACATTCTTCTCAAGTGCACATCGGTCATTTTCAAAGATAGACCATATATTGGGTCACAGGCAAAGTCTCTTCAAATTCAAGAAGATAGAAATCTTATCAAGGATCTTCTCAGATCACAGTGGCATAAAACTGGAAATCAACTACAATAAAAACAATCCAAAAAAATCAAATACATGGAGACTAAATAGCATGCTATCAAACAATGACTGGGTTACGAGAGAGATCAAAGAAGAAGTAAAAAACATCATGGCAAAAAACAACAATGAAAACACAACAATCCAAAATCTATGGGCCACAGCAAAAGCAGTCTTGAGAGGGAAGTTCATAGCTCTACAAGCCTACTGCAAAAAACAAGAAACAATGGTAATAAAGTACCTAACCCTACAACTCAAAGAGTTAGAAAGAGAGCAACAAGAAAAGCCCCGTGTAAGCAGAAGGAACGAAATAATGAAGATCAGAGCATAGATAAATGACATAGAGACCAAAAAGACAATACAAAAGATCAACAAAACCAAGAGCTGGTTCTTTGAAAGGATAAACAAGATTGATGAACCTCTAGCCAGGCTCACCAAGAAGCAAAGAGAGAGGACCCAAGTAAACAAAATCATAAATGAAAGAGGCGAAATAACAACAGACCCCACAGAAATACAAAGGATTGTTTAAAAATACCATGAACAACTCTATTCCAAAAAAACTGGACAACCTGGAGGAAATGGACATTTTCTAGAAAAATACAACCTTCCAAAACTCAATCAGGAAGAATCTAAACAGCTCAATAGGCCAATAACTATGGAAGAAATTGAAGCAGTCAGCAAAAAGCTTCAGCAAACAAAAGCCCAGGGCCAGATGGCTTCACAGGGAAGTTTTACCAAACATTCAAGGAAGAACTAGAACCTATCCTCCTCAGACTATTCCAAAAAATTCAATAGGAAGGAACACTTCCAAGCTCCTTCTATGAAGCCAGCATCACCTTAATACCAAAACCAGATAAAGACAACACTATGAAAGAGAATTACAGGCCAATAACCCTCATGAACATAGATGCCAAAATCCTCAACAAAATTCTAGCAAATCGGATCCAGCAGTACATCAGAAAGATCATACACCATGACCAAGTAGGATTTATCCCAGGGATGCAAGGATGGTACAATATCCGCAAATCAATAAACGTGATACATCACATAAACAAATTGAGAAATAAAAATCACATAGTCATATCAATTGATGCAGAAAAAGCATTTGAGAAAATCCAACACCCTTTTTTGACAAAAACTCTCAGCAAGGTGGGAATAGAAGGATCATACCTCAACATAATAAAATCCATATATGAAAAACCCACAGCCAACATCATACTCAATGGGCAAAAATTAAAAACATTTCCCCTAAGAACAGGAGCAAGACAGGGATGACCACTCTTACCACTCCTGTTCAACATAGTAGTGGAAGTATTAGCCATTGTGATTAGACAAGAAGAAGAAATAAAAGGCATCCAAAATGGAAAAGAAGAAGTAAAGCTGTCCTTATTTGCAGATGACATAATATTGTACTAAAAAACCTGAAAGACTCCATCAAAAAACTATTAGACTTAATAAATGAATTCGGCAATGTAGCAGGATACAAAATTAATGCCAAGAAATCTATGGCATTTTTATACACCAATAGTGAACTTACAGAAAGAGAGACTAAAAAAGCAATCCCATTTACCATTGCACCAAAAAAATTAAGATACCTAGGAATAAACTTAACTAAGGAGGTAAAAGACCGTTATGCAGAAAACTACAGGACACTGAAAAAAGAGATAGAGGAAGCCGTAAACAGGTTGAAGAACATACCATATTCATTGATTGGTACAATCCACATCATTAAAATGTCCATACTACCCAAAGCAACCTATAGATTCAATGCACTCTCCATTAAAATACCAATGGCATATTTCATACACCTAGAAAGAACTCTCCAAAAATTCATCAGGAATAAAAAAAAAAAAAAACTCTGAATAGCCACAGCAAACCTGAGAAAGAAGAACAAAGTAGGTGGGATCTCAATACCAGATTTCAAGCTGTATTACAAAGCCACTGTTCTCAACACAGCCTGGTAATGGCACAAGAACAAGCATATAGACCAATGGAACAGAATAGAGAACCCAGATATCGACCCAAACCACTGTGCTCAATTAATATTTGACAAAGGAGTCATGAACATACAATGGAGTCAAGACAGTCTCTTCAATAAATGGTGTTGGGAAAATTGGACAGATACATGCAAAAAAATGAAACTAGACCACCAACTTACACCATACACAAAAACAAACTCAAAATGGATAAAGGACTTAAACATAAGACAAGAAACCATAAAAGTACTAGAGGAATCCACAGGCATCAAAATCTCAGACATATGCTGAAGCAATTTCTTTACTGATACCGCTCCTAGGGCAATGGAAGCTAAAGAGAAAATAAACAAATGGGACTACATCAAAATAAAAAGCTTTTGCAGAGCAAAAGAAAACCATCAATAAAACAACAAGAAAGCCCACTGTATGGGAGAATACATTTGCCAATGTTATCACCGATAAGGTTTAATCTCCAACATCTACAGGGAACTTATACAACTTAATAAAGGGAAGATAAATGATCCAATAAAAAAATGGGCAACGGACCTAAATAAAATCTTTTCGAAAGAAGACAGAAGCCAAGAGACATATGAAAACATGCTCAACGTCACTAATTATCCAAGAGATGCAAATCAAAACGACAATGCAGTACCATCTCACACCTGTCAGAATGGCAATCATCAACAAATCAACAAACGACAAGTGCTGGCGAGGATGCGGAGAAAAAGGAACCCTCATGCACTGCTGGTAGGAATGCAGACTGGTGCAGTCACTATGGAGAACAGTATGGAGTTTCCTCAAAAAATAAAAATGGAACTGCCATTTGACCCAGTAATCCCACTTCTAGGAATATATCCCAAGAAACTAGAGACACCAATCAGAAAGGATATATGCACCCCTATGTTCGTAGCAGTACAATTCACCATAGCTAAGATTTGGAAACAGCCTAAATGCCAATCAGTAGAAGAGTGGATTAGAAAACTATGGTATATCTACACAATGGAATACTATGCTGCGGTAAAAAAGAAGGAATTCTTACCATTTGCGGCAGCATGGATGGACCTGGAGAGCATTATGTTAAGTGAAATAAGCCAGGCAATGAAAGAAAAATACCACATGATTTCACTCATTTATGGAAAATAAAGAACATTATAACCTGATGAACAAAAAGATAGATACAGAGGCAGTAAAGCACCGAACAGACTGTCAAATTACAGCGGGAAGGCTGGGGAGTGTTGAGGAGCTGGGAGAAAGAGATCAACCAAAGGATTGTATGCATGCATATAATCACAACCAATGGACACAAGACACTAGGGGGTGGGATGAGTGCATGCGACAGGGGGTAGGGGTGGCTGGGGGAAGGTCAATGGGGGGAAAAAAAAGGAGATATAGGTACTACTATATGTAATACTTTAAACAATAAAAAAAAAGATGCAAAAAAAAAAAAAAGAAATAGGCAAAGGACCTAAATAGACACTTTTTGAAAGAGGACATAAAGAAGGCCAAGAGATATGTGAAAACATACTCAAAGTCACTAATCATCTGAGAGATGCAAATCAAAACAACAATGCAGTACCATCTCACACCTGTCAGAATGGCTATCATCAACATATCAATAAATGACAACTGCTGGTGAGGATGCAGAGATAAAGGAACCCTCGTGCACTGCTGGTGGGAATGCAGACTGATGCAGCCACTGTGGAGAACAATATGGAGTTTCCTCAAAAAATTGAAAATGGAACTCCCATTTGACCCAGTAATCCCACTCCAGGGAATATATCCCAAGAAACTAGAAACACCAATCAGAAAGAATATATGCACCCCTGTATTCATAGCAGCACAGTTTACCATAGCTAAAATTTGGAAACAGCCTAAGTGCCCATCTGCAAACGAATGAATTAAAAAACTGTGGTACATCTACACAATGGAATACTAAGCTTCTGTACAAAAGAAGGATCTCTTACCATTTGCAACAGCATGGATGGACCTGGAGAGCATCATGCTAAGTGAAATAAGCCAGTTGGAGAAAGACAAATATCAGATGATCTCACTTATTTGTGGAATATAATGAACACCATAAAATGATGAACAAAATTAGAGCCAGAGGGAAAAACGTATTTTAGAATATAATAGTAGTAATCCTATTTTTTTGTATATTTTTTAATATTTCCTGCAACTTTTGTGATATCATACTATGTTAGTACAGTTTTAGCATATTATTATACTTAAAATATTTTTATTCTCTAAATATTAATATTTATTGCATGTAATATTATTATATTTAAGAGTTTTTCTTAAAAATGCAATAATAATTAAAATCAAAACCTTAAAAAAGAAATATTAGTGGGGGAGACTTCCTGGATTCAGAAAGACCAATTAAAATACTCATTTAATTATTACATTCAGAGATAAATGAGCAGGGTAATAAGACAGTAAGGGTGAAGAAATTTCAGATGAGATAGGTTTTAACAGCACTAAAGAAGTAAAATTTGATGTACTTTCTTCCTGATTTGTTATAAGAGGATAGATTTAAGGATGACTCTTATTTCTGGTTTAGGTAAATAGATCAATAAGAGTAACATTTAGCAAATCATGAATAATATCCAGAAAAAGAACAGACTTGAGTAAAAAAAGTAAATATTATATTTAGGTTTAGAGAAAACTGATTCATCTTTGTTTAGAAATCTTGGTTCTTATATTCTTATTAGATTAGATAACTTCTAATGAGTAATCAGATACATAAGATTAAATATAAAAAGTTGATTGAACTGTCTACAGAGATTTGTAGTAATCGGTGATTGGTACTTCAGAAAATGTACATCCATTGAGATTAGAAATCAAAATTATAATTTCTAAAACTTTAACAGAAGAGTATGAAGAGAATGAGTAAAGAATGGTCATGGTAGACGATGGAAAGTAAAATCAGGAGAGTAGTTAATAAAGTATAGTATAGTTTGGAAATATTTTACAGACATTAGGAAACATTAGCTATTTTTACATCTAACATGACAATAAAGAGAGACAATTTAATTGAAAACATAAAATGTTCAACTGAGGGCAATATACTTATCTATTTTGGATGATAAGAAGGGGATTATATTACCATGCATGCATATATATTCATAATATACTTAACTCTATAGAGTGGGAAGAAGAGTCTTTTTAAACCAAAAACACAAGCACTCATATTAATTTCAAAATATTATAGCCCGGCCAGTGTGGCTCAGCAGTTGATCATCAACCCAGGAACCAAGAGGTCATAGGTTAGATTCCTGGTCAGGGCATTTACCAGGTTGCAGACTCATTCCCCAGTAGGGGTCGTGTGGGAGGCCACTGATAAACAATGTTTCCCTCATCAATGTTTCTATATCTCTATCCCTCTTCCTTTCTTTTTCTCTAAAAACCAATAAAATATTTTTGAAATGTTATAAAACAAGGAGAATATATGGCATACCCATATGGTGTATTCTCTATAGAAGTATTCATGTATTAAAATAATATTTGATAACGTGAAGTAAGTTCATGATCTATACTGATAATTGTATTGACAATATTATTTACAGTACATTGTGAACTTTATAAGATGTTATACTCACATACAGAAAATGCAAAACTGTTTTAAAATTATATTCCAATTTTTTTTATTCTTAAAATATAGTGCTTTTAAAAATAGGAAAAAAACACTAATCTTATTACCAAAAAATGAGGCAAATATATTCAATAGAAAATTATATAAAGGAGAGTTAAAATGGCTGAGAAAATGGGAGGAGTTGGGATTCAGACAACACTTGCTGTTATTGCTACCCAGAGGAATAAAATCTCCTGTACTGAAATTGGAAGGTAGTCTCTAAGAATGATTGATGATGCTGATAAGTTTAGACATGGAAGGCCTGGAAGCTATTATATTCTTTATTAAGTAGAACTCAAGGTATTCTGCTGAGTGTGATGGGGGAAATGACCAGGGCAAGGTCTTTGAGGAATCCTATATAATAAAGATCTAATATGCAAATGGTCATCACGCCCTCACACCATCACACCATAATGGCTCAGACACTCAACACTGCGGGGAGAGGAATGGGGACCAGCCAGGCTGCGGCCCGGGAGAGGGACAAGCCGCCCACCCCACAGTCCCAAGCACCTGTGGCTGCAGCCCAGCAAAGCCAGCTGCCCACGGTCTCGTGCAGCTGCGGCTGGCCCAGGAGAAGCCAGCCTGGGTCCTGGGTGCCTGTGGCCATCCAGAGGAAGGGAATCCTGGGTCCTGGTTGTGGGGCAGGCAGAGGCGATTAGGGAAGATCAGGCCATCAGGGGAGCAGTTAGGGGCGATTAGGCAGGCAGGCAGAGGTGGTTAGGGGCGATCAGGCAGGCAGAAGTGGTTAGGAGCCAGTGGTCCCGGATTGCGAGAGGCAGTCGGACATCCCCTGAGGGACATCCAGATTGGAGAGGGTGCAGGATGGGCTGAGGGACACCTCCCCATGCATGAATTTCGTGCACTGGGCCTCTAGTGTATAATAAATAATTAGAAATAGCTATTTTTTTATTAAAAGTATAGTGGTGATTGGTTAATAAAATTACATAGGTTTCAAGTGTATAGTTCTATGATACATCATCTGTATATTGCATTATGTTTACCACCCAAGTCAAATCTCCCATTACCATATACTTAACCCCCTTTTATCCTCTCTTATCCTTTTATACCCCCCATTCCCCTTCCCTCTGGTAACTACTGTACTGTATCTATGAGTTTGTTCATTTTTTGTTTGTTCATTTTTTGCTTTCAGTTTTATATCCCACATCTGTGTGAAGTCATATATTTTGTTTTGTTTTTTCACTTTTTCTGTCTAACTTATTTCTCTAAGCATGATATAGAAATAGCTATTGCATGGTTGGGAGAAGAAGGTGTTTAGAGGAAAATGACTAATCATCTTTTGAGAGTTTTATAAGTTTTCAAGAACCTTTATAGAGATATAATAATTAAGAAAGTAGAAAATGATGCAAGAATAGATCATTAAAGCAGTGGTACATAATAGAAAACCCAGAAACATACTTATAATCCCATACACAAAAGATTGCCTCTGTATGATAGGTAAGATTTGCTTTTTGATAAATGATATTTGGACAAGTAGCTATCCATACTTTAAAAAATGAAATTGGATCAATTTTAGGGATATCAAAATTTTAAATTTGTGGAGAAAGTTGTAAAATAATTTATTACTATAAATTATGGAAGAATAACTTCCTAACTTGAGTAGAAAATAATTTATTGTTTTAACTGAAGTATAATAACAGAAAATAAGCTGCACACATTTTAAGTGTTCAATATGCTTTTACTGTCATATATACCCAATGTAATCATCACAACAATCAAAGTATAGAATATTTTAATCACTGCAGAAAGTTATCTTGGCTGCCTTGCCTACCAATTTCCTACATCTACTCTGATTAGCAACTATAGTAGGTCCTCGGGTTATATCAGAGATCCATTCCTATGGTGCAGCATAACTCGATTTTTGCTGTAGGTCAGAACCCACCTATTAAGCACCTACATCACTCACATGGAGCACATACACAGCAGTAATGAAGTGAAACAGTAAAAAACAAATTAAAGAAATATAACAATACCTGACATTTACTTGTGGTAAATAAATAATAAAAAAACATAAAGCACATATGTACATACTTCGAAATGACGGAACTTTTTTTTTTAATAAATAAATGGGAGAAGGTGACGTAACCATGAAACGACGTATGTCGAGTCTATCGTAACCCAAGGACTCTCTGTACTTTTTCAGATCAATCATTACAGATTAGTTTGGCCTCTTTTTATCTATATGTATAAAAGCCTAAGCAACTGGCCGACCAGCCAATCAGCCAACCGGTAGCTATGATGTGCACTAACCATCAGGGGGGAAGATGCTCAACTCAGGAGCAGAAACCACAGGCATGGAAACATGGAATAGACTGATGAATCTCAGAAGGAAAGGGGGAGAGGGGAGGGTGAAAAGAGATTAACCACAGATCTTACATGCATATTAGAGGCCTGGTGCACAGATTCGTGCATGGAGGGATCCCTTGGCCTGACCTACAGGGATTGGGCCAAAACCCCCAAACCAGCTCTCCAACATCCCCTGAGGGGTCCTGGATTGTTAGAGGGTGCAGGCCAGACTGTGGGATCCCACCTGTGCACGAATCTGTGCACCAGACCTCTAGTATCCTACCTTATAATAGAGAAACATGCAAATTGACCGCATCTCCGTTACACCCATGATTGGGCCAGCGGAAGGCTGGGGGGCGGGACTCTGGGTGGCCTATCTGGCTGTTGAGAAGATCAAGATGGCGGTGCCCAGGCCTCTTAGTTCCGGGGGTCCCTGGGGAGATTGCTGCCCCGGGGAGGCGAGAACTGGCTGCCCAGCTGCTCCAAGGGCCCTGGGGAGATCGGCAACCCGGGGGGCATGGCCGGGCCCATCCAGCTGCTCCCGGGGGTCCCTGGGGAGATCGGCAACCCGGAGGGGCATGGCCGGGCCCATCCAGCTGCTCCTGGGGGTCCCTGGGGAGATCAGCAAAACGGGGGGCATGGCCGGGCCGGCCCAGCCTCTCCTGGGGGTCCCTAGGGAGATCGTCAACCTGGGGGGGGCGTGGCCCGGCCGCCCAGCCTCTCCCGGGGGTCCCTGGGGAGATCGGCAACCCGGGGGGGCATGGCCAGGTGCATCCAGCCGCTCCCGGGGGTCCCTGGGGAGATCAGCAAAACGGGGGGCATGGCCGAGCCCAACCAGACGCTCCCAGAGGTCCCTGGGGAGATCAGCACCCCGGGGAGGTGAGGCGGGACTCGCCCAGCCGCTACCAGGGTCCCTGGGAATATTGCATGCATGGGGTTGCTGAGACCCAGACCAGGCCTCTGGCCACAGATTCATAGCTTCCCGGAGACCTAGGGCAGGGATCTGCCTCATCTGCAGAGAGACAGAGGTTCTGCAGTGCCCCCAAGACGTGGGTGGGCCCAGCCAGGGATCAAGGGGCATGGAAGGACTCCTGGCAGAGGGGCAAGGACCCTCACACCTAAGGCGGGGGTTGAGGGGTGGAGCCACCTCAGTGAAGGGGTGCTGCACTGCAGGGTACTGGACTGACTGACATGATTCAGAGAAGCTCCCAGTGCTAATGGGCCTCGCTCAGGCGGCCTTCACACTTCAGAGGCAGTGACTACTGCTCGTGCCTTGACCCAAAAGCAAGCTCACGACACCCTGCCCCATGGCAGAGCATGCCTAGGCAGTGAGTGGGAAGCCTTCCACCTGCTTCGGAGAAGGGGGGGGGCAGTAAAGAATGAGGGGAGAGGAAAGAATGTGGAGCATCCACAATGAAGAGGTGCTTGAGAAAGAGGCTCGGAAGCCTGACTGGAAGGTTTGTTCTGTTTGCTGGGCCGCTGCCCCTTAGGAAATGCAAAGAGCATGGCTCTGAGGGCTTCCTGTGTGCTGAGTCAAGTTCCACAGCCAACTGGAATTGGCCTCAGTTTCCTGGTCTATAAAATGGATGAAGCGTGTCCCAGTGCCTTCACTGAGCTTTGATGGCCAATTGAGATACTATATTAAAAAAAATGAGAGAAGAAGTGAGAAAGAAAAGGAAGGATGAGCAACACAAAAGAAAGACTGAAAGGAACCTGTAAACCCATTGTCACTTAAATAGGGAATATAGTCAATAGTGTTGTAATGATGGTATGATGCCAGGTGGGTACTAGAAATATCTGGGAACACTTTGTAAAGTATATGATTGTCTAACCACTATTCTGTAACTAATATAAAACCTGAAACAAATACAAAATAATGTTTAATGTAAAGAAATGAAAATTGGAGTGAAATTTTTATAAATTTCAAAGTTTAAATAAAAGCTGTAAAGGAAGGAAGGGGAGAATAAAAAGTGTTTTTCATTTTACCACTTCATTAAAAAGACAGTTGTCTTTATATGGTGCTTTTATACTTTTCTAAGTCATTATCTCATTTTAATTTCTGGGCAACTTAAAGACAAGTATTCCCTCCACTATTCAAAGAAAGGAAATCTTGGTGTCTGGTCCTAATGATTCAATCGTCAAGCCCTTATTGTAAAGCAGGGTTAGTAAAATTTTCTGTGCAGGGTCATATCTATACTAATAAAAGCCTTGGGGGTGATCAGGCCAGCAGGGGAGGGTATTGGGGGGCAATCAGGCCTGCAGAGGAGCAGTTAGGAGGCAATCAGGCCAGCAAGGGAGCAGTTAGGGGGCAATCAGGCAGGTAGGTGAGCGGTTAGGAGCCAGCGGTCCCGGATTGTGAGAGGGATGTCCAACTGCAGGTTTAGGCCCGATTCCACAGGGATCGGGCCTAAACCTGCAGTTGGACATCTCCCGATGGGTCCCATATTAGAGAGGGTGCAAGCTGGGCTGAGAGACACCCTCCCCAGTGCACGAATTTCATGCACCGGGCCTCTAGTCTATACTAATAAAAGGGTAATGTGCAAATTGGTCAGGACACCCTCACAGTAATGACCAAACAGCAGGCTGAGTGGGGCAACAAGGTCAGCAGGGGGGTTAGTGAGGGGCAACCAAATGACTGAACAGCAGGCTGCATGTGGCGACCAGGCTGGCAGAGGGGACAATGAGGGGAGACCAGGCCAATAGAGGGGGGCAGTGAGGGGTGACCAGGCCAGCAGGGGGGGCAGTTGGGGGCAACCAGGCTGGCAAGGTGGGCAATTGGGGGCAACCAGGCTGGCAGGGGATACAGGCTAGCAGGGGGGTCGGTTAGGGGAAACCAGGCTGGCAAGGTGGGCAATTGGGGGCAACCAGGCTGGACAGGGGGGCATGAGAGGCAACCAGGCCAGGAGGGGGGGCAGTTGGGGGCAACCAGGCTGGCAGGGGGGGGCTGTAAGGGGCAAACAGGCTGGCAGGAGGGGCAGTTGGGGGCAACCAGGCCAGCATGGAGGCAGTTGGGAGTGACCAGGCCGACAGGGGAGGCAGTTAGTGGCAACCAGGCCAGCTGCGGGGGGGGGGGGTGGTCAGTGAGGGGCAACCAGGCTGGCGGGGAGGCAGTTGGGAGTGACCAGGCCAGCAGATAGAGGCGGTTAGAAGTGATCAGGCTGGTCGGGGGCAGTTAGGGGCAATCAGGCAGGTGAGCAGTTAGGAGCCAGTGGTCTTAGATTGTGAGAGGGATGTCCAACTGCTGGTTCAGGATTAGAAACTATCAGGCAGTTTTCAAAATGGATGTCAAGCTTATATTCACTAAAAACATATGAAATGTCTAGGTATTCTACATCCTTGCTAAAACTTGGCATTGCTATTTTTAAAATGTATCCTTTTTTGTTAGTTTATAACTATATCTCATTTTGCTTTTAATATGTATTTATTTGGCAGCATTGTTGATATCCTTTTGTGGGATATACAGTTGACTCTTGAATAGCACAGGGTTTAAGGGCAGCAATCCCCATGCAGTAAAAAATCCACGTATAACTTTTGACTCCCCTCAAATTTAGCTACTAATAACCTACTTTTGACTGAAACACTGACCAATAACATAAACAGTCGATTAACACATATTTTGTATTATGTACTGTATTTTTACAATAAGGTAAGCTAGAGAAAAGAAAATGTTAAGAAAATTATAAACAAGAGAAAATACAATATTTATTTAAAAAATCCACATATTAGTAGACCAGTGCAAATCAAACCCATGTTGTTTAATGGTCAACTGTACTAGTATATATAAAAAATGCATGACAATTATTTTTTCATATGGATTTTTAGTGGTACTTTCTATAATCTGAAGCTATATTTTTGAAAGGTACATATTGTAAGTATGTGACCTACCTTTTCATTTTATTAGCCTTGACCATTTTTCTAATGGCTTTATTTTTACATTTTACTATTGTTGTAAAATTCCTGTCAGATAATTTGGATTACTTCTAAGTGTCACTCTATTAACCCTTCTCTGAACTATGGTGTTCATTTTCTTGCCTTATTTTAGGTGTCTTATAACCTTTGATTATAAGAGGCATGTTTTATATAAAAATAGCAGTAGAGATGTTGGGAATAATATTTAACTCCACAAAATAGTATGCATTTTTCCTGTGAGGCTGCTATAGGGGGAGCTGAATATATAGGATCTGTAGATGAATTAAATATAAATTTGTGTTTTAGTTTTATTTAGCTTACCACAGGATTCAAATATAGGTTGTCCCCCCAAAAAATGTTTATACACATTTTAATAGCTAATAACTCAATATTCACTCCTTTTCAGGTTTAACTAACTTGAAATAATGGGCAAAGCCATACTAACCTTTAAACAAAGAAAATTTATCCTGAAGTGCCACTAAACATTTTTTTCTGGAGATGCATAAAAGATAAAGTTTACAGCAAAGCACAAAACTAGTGATTCCATTGCTTTGTATTATCAGCAGTGCCTGGACTAGAATGGTCATCAGTTTGAGAACAGGCATTAACCAAAAAGTTATTCATTTCTATAGATTCTTTCAAATTTATAAAATGAATTATATGTTAATAAACACTGACTTTATAATCACTCAAAGTGTGAATACATTTCTGGGGGACAGCCTGCATTTTGAGCAGGGAATCTGTACTTTCCATGGAATGGATCCTGGGGTTGGAGCACAAGTGACCAGCTTCATAGCTGAACCAGTAGCCTCTGGAACTTGGACCGTCTCTTCCTGCTTCAAAGACTGGTTACTAAGTTTGGGAATGGTAGGGGTTACTATGCTCCTCATTTGTACCCTCCATTTTCTGTACTTTGAAATATCATGTTCAGTTCTTTTCTCATTCCCTATCCTTTCAAGGCCCATCCTGCAGGTTTTGGGGAGTTTGAGAGGGACCCTGCTTGACTCAGGTGATGACTCACTTATTTGCTGTTCATGTTCAAGAAAAATCTGATGGCTTAGTACAGAGTTACTCTGTATGTGGGACGTCTCCACTTTTTCTGAAGTTTTGTTTATTTTGGGTTCTTAGTATCCTCAGATTTTTTTAATGGTTTTGACAAGTCTGACATTTAGATTAGGTTATCCTGTTTTGAATTTTATTTTTCAAAACTTTATTTGTTACATTGGTGATCTCTTTATTATTATTTTGAAATGTACATACATAGTATAAATTCTATATGAATATATATTTCATTTTGTAAAATGGATAATAGAAATTTCTAATTGAGTCTTTTGGATATTCATTAGCTGCACAAATATTAAATAAATGAAATTATAAGGGACATTCTTGCCCCCAAAAGAGAAATTCAATGTGTTTATAGAGAATTAATAAGAACATACCAGGTTCTTTAAGATATTTTGGCATTGCATTTTATTTTATCCATAACTTGAACCAAATGACATACATTTAACCCAAAAAGTACAGATTCATCATCAAGAACTCTTTGATAGTAATCAGGTATAGCTTTAAAACAATTTGAAAAATTTGTACTTTCTTTTAAGACCTGAGATCCTAATTAGACGCTATTAGTATTCTTTCTATCCTTGGACCATCCTCTTTGGTAAACTTCGTTTCATAAAGACAGCTATCCTGACCTAACTCCATTCC
The DNA here is from genome assembly GCF_027574615.1 of Eptesicus fuscus. NCBI lineage: Eukaryota > Metazoa > Chordata > Mammalia > Chiroptera > Vespertilionidae > Eptesicus > Eptesicus fuscus. The sequence goes on from NC_072474.1 coordinate 11,677,260, forward strand.
AGTTGCTGACATTCTTCATATACAAAATGTGTTTGTTGATGCTAAGTTTCTTCTTGTTTTCCTTCTGCAAATCAATTGCCAAATGATTCCCTATTTCTGTGCCCTTGGTTTTGTTACCAGCTTCAGGGCACTTAAATGTTAACTGCTTCACTAAACACACCCATGACGTGGGATTTCTTTTTAGAATGTGAAGGATGGTTATACCTCCCCTCTCATATTTTCAAAATCTTCTCATAGGATAGACTTAGTCAAAATTTAAGTTCCTATTTCTATTATCATCCATACCTCTTGCTTATTATTATTTTTTTGCAATGAATCTGATTATATTTAGCTTTGGTTGTCACTGAGTTGCTGGATTTCTGTACAAGAATTCAAAAATCTCTGTTCTAGTTTTTTTTTTATAGGGAGAAGTTTTATTTTTACTTTTAGCAGTTTGCACTGTTAAGTTTATGTCTGGAAATATAAAGATACCACAGATAATACAAGGCAGGATTGTATCTGTGCAGTCTAGGTGATACACTAATGAGTATACTTATTATCTATGTATGGAAGGATTAATGGCTTCTGCTGGCATTCAAAAAGAGGATATCTCTCAGCCAAAAGAAAATAAATTCTGTAGGTCTCTACCCTGTGTGTAAAATGACACAAAGAAGAGGAAATAATATTCATTGAGGGATCATCCTCATGTGCAGGACACTGTTAAAAGTCTTTTGATAGTTATCATCTCATTCTGTCCTGGTTAAAATATTATAGTCAATTTACTACATGCAAAGGGAAAAAAGATAATAGTAAGCAAATTCTGTTAGATTACATATGTAATCATTTAGCAGTATGGCTAGAAAAAGGGTGGCTAATAATTTAAGATGCTTTTTGGCCTGGTTTCAACAAGCTAACTTGGAGCCACAGCTGTCAATATGATGCTTATTCAGAAGCAATGTGGCTGAAATCTTTCTGGAAAATGAAAAATTGTAGACATTACAATTCAATATGGTATTTTTCATACACGTGCTAGAAGTCTGAACTCTCCCTTTCTTACCTAAGAGCTGATAATTATAATGCTTCCAGCAGAAGGATACAAGAGATGCTTTCACTTTTGCCACATAAGTTAGTTTTGCCATTTTAAAGGTTGGGAAGAGCCAGAGATGAGAGTCTAGAGTTATTTCAAACCTCTCCTTTCAATTTTGCTGAAATGAATCAAACAGTTTCTTATCATGTAAAGCTTGCAAATTATTTTTCCCTACATCTTTGGTAAAAAGAAAGGTGATAATGTTGATTGATACTGTCAACAAAAGTGATAATATCTTAATATTTTCCAGGTCATATTATTTAATTTCAAAATAGTTGTTCTAATTCAAAGTAACCAAAAATATATCTAGATTTAGACTATTACTATTTAATCTGTTCAGGTACTTTCGTAGCATAAAAATGCTATCTGAAGACTAAACCATTAGGATGGTTGAAGATGAATAACGGACCCTTAGGGGACTGAGCATGCTTTTTTTCTGACTTGAAAAAGTTCATTAACAAAATAATTTTGCCTCTGAATATAATATGTGAGTATTCATATTTATACCTGAATTTGTGCATCCCACAGTTTAAAAATTGTGTTCACTGCTGGGTAGGTAAATAATAATACACCATCTATCCACATGAGGCCTGATTAGGCTACTCAGGATATCCCACAGAAAAATGCTAAAAAAGGAAACCTAAGTGTGTAAATGACATCTGACTAAATAATCAGTTCTCTGGAACATCCATTATGGAAAGGTTCTTGTACATCTTGAACAGTTACTGCTATTTTAAAAAGCAAATGTGACTAAATGGAAACTTTTTAAATACCTTTTTTTTTTATATTATTGATGTTTACTAATTTAAACCACTTGCTCTTCTTAGCAAAAATAATGCAGTATTATGAGAAATATTGGTCTCACTTTACTTCATTTTTAGGCATTCCCTAGAAACTATCACTAACATAATGTTTCTAAGTCCTATATAATAAAAGGCTAATATGCAAATAACTGAATGTTGGAATGACAGGTCACTATGATGCACACTGACCACCAGGGGGCAGACACTCAACACAGAAGCTGCCCCCTGGTGGTTAGTGTGTTCCCACAGGGGGAGTGCCTCTCAGTCAGAAGCCAGGCTCAAGGCTGGCAAACACAGCGGCAGTGGTGGGAGCCTGTCCTGCCTCCATGGAAATGCTAACGATGTCCGACTGATGGCTTAGTGGGCCTAAGCCATCAGTCGGACATCCCCTCAGGGCTCCCGGACTGCACGAGGGCACAGGCCAGGCTGAGGGCCCCCCAGCAAGTGCACGAATTTTGTGCACCGGGCCTCTAGTATTTACATAATCAAAGACTTCTTACAGTTGTCTTGTTTAGATACCTCCAAATTAACCTAGATTGTACACTTTTGTTATTAAAGTATGATCTTTTGAAAAACAATAATTTCGTAATTGATGATAATTACTACACTGAAAACTCAAAATGCAAGCTACACAAGTTTAAAAACAACGTATGTACCTTGAACTGACTAGCAGATCAGAAGTTTCCAACCTTTCAGTGGTGGGATAGCATCTGATCATTTCAGTGCATGCTCTGTGTTGAGAACTACCATCTCTCCTGGCTCCTACTCTCATTTTTTTTTTTTTTCTACTCTCATTTTTAAAGCCACTTTAAATGACATTTTATTCTTTACAAGTCCTCTTTTTAAACTAAACTTCCCCAGGAAGGTCGTTACAACTCAACCATTTACTGCAAAAAGAAGAGATATGTTTATTTCTCTCCACTGCCCACCTAACTCTCCTGAATGGAGGAAGAAATCCTAGTATCATAGACCCTTGAACATGTGGAGAGTTCAGTGTGCATGTTAAAAGTTCACATATTTATCTCTCAGTTGTCTCTCATCTAAGAGGTTCTTTATTCTTTCTTCCTTTTGCTCCCCCTCAACTTCTTTATCTACCCACTTATGAGTTGTTCATCAATGGTTTGGCTATAGAGGAGTGTATAGTCTCACATAGAAAGTGGACCCAAGTTGTTTGGCTCAGTTCAACATTTAGCACTGGTGTATCTGTCATTGAAGAATTTTGTTTTCCTGTAGTTCTTTCTTGTGAGTAAAGATCTCTTAAGAAAATAATTGGTTAAGGTGCTTCTATTGTAGTTTTTGGTAGAAAATCAATACGACCAAATGTTTCACATTTTTCCTTCAAGTTCTCTCATGGTGCCTAGTATATGTGTATACTAGTATACACATATATGCTCCTCTAGAGTCTAAACAATGCACTGTTCTCTTTATTCCCTGTTGTATTAGATGACAAGCTATATTAGGATTTGAATTGTCAGTGAGTATGCCAATGTACAGAAAGTTTTGTTGTGGACAGGGCAAGGTATAGTCATTTCAGTGTTCCATTATGAAATATGGTAAAAATTCCACTAATTGCCTTGTCATATACAGGTTCTTCCACCACATATGGACAAAATCATATTCTTATTTATCTCATTGTGAAATGCATTCCTGGTTATGTGCGTCACAATGGAAATAACCCTCAGAGTCAGATTGTGCGTTTCAGTGCATTCAAGTACAGTGGGTATTTTAAATGAATGGATAAAGGAAAATGAGAGTTCTTATATAGAGGCCAATATCCTTTTCTCTGAAAAATATGGGAAATAAAGGCCTAAGTGGAAATATAATATTGAAGTAAATAATATACAAGAAAATGTTTCTAAAACATTCTAGCTCTATGAGTAGAACAAGAAAAACAGCTTTAAAAATTTTGCAGTTTAAAAGACAAGATTTGCCATATAAATGGAAAATTAAAGATGACTCCATGATAGAAGTCAAAGCTGGAAAAAGTCAAAGTAGAAATAGTCAATCTTTGAGACTATTTTTTTGTTTGGTTTTGTTTCCCAAACTTTATTTTTATTATTATAACTTGTTAAAAGCTTTTTAAAATAACTTTATTGCTCAAAGTATTACAAATATCTCCTTTTTCACCCATTAACCCCCCTCCATCCTACTCCTGCCCATCCACAGACTTTCCCCTCACTATTGTGTGTCCATGGGCTATGCATATATGCATATAACTTCTTTGTTTAGTCTCCTCTCATTCCCTCTGCCTTTTTTTTTACATCAGTCTGTTGTATGTTTCATTGTCTCTGGATCTGTTTTGTTCTTCAGTGTATTTTTTTCATTAGATTCTACATATAAGTGAGATCATATGATACTTGTTTTTCTCTGACTGCCTTATTTCACTTAACATAACACTCTCCAGGACCCTCCACACTGTCTCAAAGAGTGAGAGATCCTTCCTTTTTACAGTGGCATAGTATCCCATTGTATAAATGTACCACAGTTTTTTATCTACTCATATACTAGTACTGATGGACACTTCGGCTGTTTCCAGATCTTAGCTAATGTTCATTGTGCTGTGATGAATATAGGGATGCATGTATTCTTTCTGGTTGGTGTTTCAGGCTTCTTGGGACATATTCCTAGAAGTGAGAACACTGGGTCAACTGGCATCTCCATTTCTAATTTTTTAAGGAAATGTCACACTATTTTCTGCAGTGGCTATACCAGTCTGCATTCCCACCAGCAGTGCACTAGGGTTACTTTTTCTCCACATCCTTGCCAACACTTATTGTTTGTTCATTTACTAATGATAGCCATTGTGGCAGGTGTGAAGTGGTACCTCATTGTCACTTTAATTTGCATTTCTGCGATAATTACTAATGTTGAGGATTTTTTCATATGTCTCTTGGCCTTTTTTATATCCTCTTTAAAGAAGTGTCTATTTAGGTCTTCTGTCCATTTTTTAGAAACTAGTTTTTATTTCACATCACTTTTTAATCCAGTAACAACTGAAATATTTATCTACACTATGTCCATATTTAAACAGACTAGCAATGAAATGAATATACCTCTTTTTTTGTTTTCATACTCAATATTTAACTGATCTTAAAGATTGGGATAAGAAATGGGGTATTTTTCCCATTCACTTTAGATCATGGAGGGTTATGAGCACTTACAAAGCATTATGCAAGAAAGAATACACTAAGTGAAAATTTTGAATAAATTTCAGAAGGGGATTGGAATAAGAAAAATCAGTGAGTGGCATCCCTTAAAATGTGTAGGAAACAAACCAATAATTAGACAATTAAGGAAAGTCACTTTTCCTTCAACAACTAATCGTATAAAGAAAAATTAAGCATATTTGAAATAAACATATATGGAATTATATCATAAGAGGCTTTTAACCCTGGCCAATGTGGCTCAGTTGGTTGAAGAGTTATGCCCCGTACACCACATGGCCAGGCTGTGGGTTCCATGCTTGGTTGGGGTACATGTGAGAGACAGCCAATGAGTATTTCTCTCTCATGTCAATGTCTCTCTCCCTTTATATAGCTCCTTCTACCTCTTTCTCTCTCCAAGCTCCAACCTCTTTCTCTCTAAAAAAACAAAAACAAATAAACAAACAAAAAAGTATTTTAACATATAGGACATTATTTGATTTCTTATACCATACAGGAGGCTAAATATTGTTGATATTTACAATGAAGCAGCAACAATTATTTTTTTCTAGCATTGGCATTGACCCAGCTTTAAAAGGAAAATGCTATTTTTCTTTCCTCTTACTATTACATCTTTTTCTTCTTTTTGTTGAATTTATCAGGGGTGATACTGGTTAATAAAATTATACAAACTTCAGGTGTACAATTCTATAACACATCATCTGTATGCTGTATTGTGTGTTCACCACCCAAGTCAAGTCTCCTTTCATCACCATTTATCCCCCCATTCCCTCCTTCACTTCCCCCACATGCCTTTCCCCCACAGCAGTCACCACACTGTTGCCCATGTTCTGAGTTTTTCTATTTTTTTTAATGTTTGCTCAATCCCTCACCACCACCCCCCACGACCACCCCCAGCTCTTCCAACCCACCCTTCCCAAACAGCTGTCAGCCTGCTCTCTATCTATGAATCTGGCTCGCTTGTTATCTCATTTTGTTCAATAGATTCCACATGAGTGAAATCACATGGTACTTGTCTTTCTCTGACTGGCTTATTTCACTTAGCATTATACTCTCCAGGTTCATCCATGCTGTCACAGATGGTAAGATTTCCTTCTTTTAATATGGCCAAGTAGAATTCCGTTGTGTAAATGTACCACAGCTTTTATATATACTCATCTGCTGATGGACACTTGGACTGCTTCCAAATCTTGACTATTGTAAATAACACTGACTTAACATAAAGCTGTATATATAATTTTTTTGAATTAGTGTTTTGTATTTCTTCAAATAAATTCCCAGAAGTGGAATTGCAGGGTATCTGTAACTTCTATCAATATTTTATTGGGAATAATGAGGATGAGGAGGGGAAGATTATTGGAGGATTATCATTCACACTTTTGTTTGTTTGTTTGTTTCTAGCCAAATTCCATTAGAGCTTCGACAACAACTACCACCTTAATCACTGTCTTGCTGGATCAATCAGAATTCTTAGAATAAAATGGATTTCAAAGTAAATAGTTTACTTTTCCCATAATTTCAATTCAATCAAGACCATCACCAGAGCAATGAGCTGACTGACTTTGGACTGACTTACTTCCCTATATCTAAAAGGGAATATAAAAACAGGAATGAGATTACTCTGATTGATGTAGGATTGAGATCAAACCTAGCATCATAAAACTGCAATCAAATGTCACTTGCAATAAAGAGAAAGACACCATTACTAATGTTTTATCTCTAAGAGTTTTCAAGTCTTTAAATTTCCCTTTATCCTTTGCCCCACAACTGCACATCTGTGCAATCTGAAAGAAAAAGAAATTTTTTTTTAAAAAAAGCTAATTTTCCATTCTTCTCTTGACATCCCTTGAAAGTTCAAACCACATGAGTCCCAGTTCACTGGGGATACCTTCACCCACACTTCAAACACAATTAAAAATGCAAAACCACTTAATTATTTCCCCTGACTCTACGTAGACCCCACCCACACCTCACTCTCCTGTTATACTCCTGGTTGAACCTGAGCCCTTCCCTTTCGGTAATTCTTTTGTTATTTACTATGTGACAAATAGCTTCAGTTTACATCTGTTGGTATAAACGTGTCATTCAAATACCTCCATAAATTCCTGAAAAAAAATGGGAGGGACTTCCCAGCAACTAGATACCCAATAAAACACTGCTGTACCAAATAACAAAAATGAATAGATAGATGATTGCTTGGATGGATGGATGGACAGATGAATAGATGATTGGATAAGATAAAATATATATTTATATAAAAGAAAGAAGGGATATAAGTGTGTTACTGGAATGTAGACAGAAGAAACTAGAAACCTTACAATTATATAAGCCTAAATTATAACAGTATTCCAAATACATAAGTTTTAAGGTCAATTTGATTCACCTCTCTAGAAACCATACCACAAATAGACAGATTCTATGATAAATAATATTGTTGCAAAGTTTATTTTTCAGAACTTATCTTTAAAAATCTGTTTATCAATCCAACTATATGCACAGATACCATTTGGGAAAAGAGCTTTGCTGTCATGACAAAATGCTTATTTACAGGTAAGGAAATTCATTTTAAATAACAATAATTGAATTATGTTAAAAGTTATTGGCAGCTCACTTGGAAGAATAGCGTAAGATTTAAAAAAAAATGATAGAAAAGGAGATACCTAACAAATATATACATATTATATATAATGGAATACCTAACAAATATATAAATATTATATATAACCATATACATACACATGTATAAACACATATATATTTTATATAATCTCAGGTGTTTAATATAAACGTAAATATATAAAACATTTGAGATTATAAAATGTGAGTTTAGTTGCCTCTTCACAAAGCAACTGCATTGAGAACAATTAGAAAGCAAGAAACTCATCCTGTTAAAACTGGTGGGTTTTAATATGATTAGATTTTTAAATGATTAGGCTTTATAGTCTTTTAAATTTCACTTGTGTATATTTTACTTATTTTTTTTCATGTAGATATTTCCAGAACGGTAAGGGCTTTTTTCCCCAGCACTTTCCTTCTTAAGACATTGTTTAAAGCAACAGGGAACTGGCAAAATGCTTTTGGGAAGCCTTGGAGTTTAACTTTCTGGGTTGTGTATCAGGAAGGAGAGATGCTCAGCAGGACAATTTTTGAGAGCAATATGAAATCTTTGGTCTTTGAGATTTTCTTCCAGTACTGGCCCATAGACACAGTAAACATAAAGTGCAGAAACCCAATCGTCTTTACTACCTCCCATACCTTTGACCCCACACTGAACTAGTAAACTGTGTGAGGGCGCTATGTACTTCAGTATTTTGAACTTGTTAAAACTGAAGAAGAAGTAAAAACATGTTTTCAACCTCAAAAAGTGTTTGGGTGTAATAACACTGACTGTTTTCTGACATAACAGTAACTGTAATATTTGAATTGAGTTTCACAGTTGATTTTCCCCAGGCGTTCCACTTCTGCATTCATCATTTGGTGTTGTGCAGCATAAACAAATCCCAGCATTCAGAAGCATAAAGGGAAAGAAGCTGGCCTTGTAATAAAAATTTAAACAGAAACTGTCAACCAATTATTTGCAAATGTATTTCCCCCCCTGATTTGACATTGATTGAAGTTTAAAAATATTTTTCCCATAAGTTTTGACTTCACATATGCCACGATTACAGTTCTGATTTTGGTTTCTTTTCTTTTCTTTTTTTTAAGTTTAAAAACACAGAGGTAGAGATATATAGGTATAGAGATATTGGTGGAGGTGGATATAGAGATATATATATGGGCTCTTGCCCTCTTGTTAAAGGATCTTGGATTATGTACTCATATTCATGATTGATGTTAATATCATTCAGAAAATATAGATAATCCAGGAATGAAAAGTTTCTGGGCCTGATTTTTAATTCTATCTTTTTTTTTTTGTTTTGCTTTTTACCTGCCTGTGGGGAGGAGAGGAAGGAAATGCACAGGGTTGCTCCTCAGAGGGAGAGCAGGGGTCTTTGTATTCTACTGTAAACAATAAGGTATAAGTAAAGTTTGAATAGGAAAAGGTTATTATTACTCTAAGACTATGAGGTGTTAAAATTATTCTTTCACTAATGGCAGAGTTTTCCAAGTAGCACATGTTAAATAATACATATCATTTTGCACATTCTTTATCCTGCTCTGAAATGTAAGTCCTAAACCAATCAAATCAACCCATCATTATCCAATTATTACATAGTGAAAGAAATTAGTTTACAAGAAAAATAATCTTTTCAGATTTTACATATATGTGATGTACCAGGAATATCTTTACATGTTAAATATTTTAAACATTTTGAAAGTGGGTAAAACTATTTTATAATCATATACCTTTATAATCATTTTCAAATATATATTTTAGTGGAATTAAAGTATAGGTTTATAGATGTTTAACTATATTTTGCATTTCTTCCTTGGACTATAATAAAGATCCTTTGCAACTATATTTTACATTTATTCCTATATATGTAATACTTTTAACAGGATCCAGGAAATGCCCATGTGTAAATGAGCATAGATCTATTCAGACTAAATGGATCACAATATATTTTACTGAATAATTCAGGAAGAAAACTCTAAATTGGCTTGGGTCAAATCTAGTAGAGAGAGAGTGTAAGCACATATGGATGGAAAGAGAAAGAGAGGAGCAAGTAAGTGGAGGAGAGTTGGAAATATATATTTAATTTACTTGCACACTGAAATGTAATCCTCTCACTAGCTCCCTGTCCTCAATGAAACAATGATTACTTTTTCTCAATTATACATGCCCTTCCATGTAGAAATGCAATATTTTCCAAACCTGTTGAACTCAGGTATGGTCATGTGACTTGGTTTACTTCGGATAATGCAATATGAGCAAAATGTTGCATCATTTCTGACTAGAAATTATTAAAACCAAGATTTGCTTCACTCAGGTCTTTTCCCTTCTGTCACGGAAGTTTTGCAACTTATGAAATGGTAATTAGAGTCATTCTGAGTAGTAAAAGCCCTGATATTAAGATTAAGCTTAATATTATATATTAAAATATGTAGGTTACTAAAGGACTACTTAAAATAATTATTTCAGCCCTGACTGGTTTGGCTCAGTGGATAGAGTGTCAGCCTGTGGACTGAAAGGCCCCAGGTTCGATTCTGGTCAAAAGCATGTACCTTGGTTGCAGGCACATCCCCAGCAGGAGGCAGCTAATCGATGTTTCTCTCTCATTGATGTTTCTAACTCTCTATTCCTCTCCCTTCCTCTCTGTAAAAAATCAATAAAATAAATTTAAAAAAATTATTTCAACTCAATTTGGATGAGCATATATCTGATGTATCTCTAAAAGAAATCCTCAAAATTGAAATTTTGTATCCTTTTTCTTTCTGTATGATTATCTGATTATCTAAACAAACATGAGTGACTCTACCTTCACTCTTTGCAAAATTAGTGGTTCATAGTATTTGTCTGTTCCACTTGGTAGAATATTTGTGACAGATTTTCTTGGCATTGAGCCATAAACTGTGTTAGTTGTAGGATTTCATGTAAGATTACTAGAAAGGTTTTGGTGCATTAGTAAAGTGCAAAAGGTAAAATAAAAACAAAATAAATAATACTATGGCTAACCTACTTAGAAAGGAATTCTATAATTAGTTTTGATTATTTTTTACTTTGCAAAAAGGTTTTATAAAAATATAAGAATGACAAAAGTGGGATAGAGGAAGAAACCAAGATGGCGGCATAGGTAAGCATCTAAACTGCTGCCTCGCACAATAATTTCAAAACTACAACTAAAAGACAGAACAGACATCATCCAGAACCACAGGAAAGCTGGCTGAGTGAAAATTCTACAACTAGAAGGAAAGAGAAAAGCTCACAGAGAATCAGAGGAGCTGCAAAAGGCTGAGGTATGGAGACACGCGCGCAGAGAGGAATGGCGGCTGAGTGCCTGGCTGGCTTTCTTTGGTGAGAAGGAGAAGGAAGCTCCCGACTGCACTGAACCCCAGTTCCAACTGCACTGAACCCCAGTTCCGGGTGAGCCCCTGGGGACCCAGGCTCTTACGGGGGGAATCTAGACTGTCAGGCTGAAACTCAAGGGAGCCGCGAATGGCAGAGGTCTGGAGGCATGTGCACAAGTGCACGCAGAGAGGACTGACTGCTGAGTGTGCCGCTGGCTTTCTCTAGCGGGAAGGAATCGGAAGCTCCCAACTTCGCTGAACTCCACTTCCAGGCGAGAATCTGAGAATCCAGATTCATTGGGGAGAAACTGAAGTGTCTGGCAGCGAGTGAAACTCCAGGGCAGCTTTCTCTCAGAGGTGCTTGCAGTGATTACCAAGGGACACTGAGACTTAAGGGCCTCATAGGGCAGGGCTGACGGGAAGCCGAGACTGTCTGCTCAGCCCTGAGACTCTGCCCCATCCAAGCTGAGCACAGAGGCTTTTGCAATTTTGCAAGTCTTGTCTCATAAGGCTATCTCCAGCACAGAAGTTCTCCCGGCATAGATGCCCACAAAGGGGTGCACCAAGAGTGTCCACCTCAGGTAACTGGGGAGGCCTAGCCACTGGGCCATAAAGGACACCTAGCACACAAAGCTACCCTACCAACTCAGGGAAGCAGCGAAAATGCAGAGACAAAGAAACAGATCACAAACAAAAGAAATGGAAGAAAACAAACAACTGGATATAGAGTTCAAAACCACGGTTATAAGGTTTTTCAAAAATTTCCTAGAAAAGGCCAATAAATTTAGCGAGACCCTAGAGGATATGAAAAAGGACCAACTAGAAATTAAACATTCACTGACTGAAATAAAAAATATTATACAGAGTCCCAACAGCAGACTAGAGGAACGCAAGAATCAAATCAAAGATATGAAATACAAAGAAGCAAAAAACACTCAACTGGAAAAGCAAAAAGCAAAAAGAATCCAAAAATTTGAAGATAGTGTAAGAAGGCTCTGGGACAACTTCAAGTGTACCAACATCAGAATTAAGGGGGTGCCAGAAGAAGAGAGAGAACAAGATGCTTAAAACCTATTTGAAGAAATAATGACTGAAAACTTCCCCCACCTGGTGAAAGAAGTAGACTTATAAGTCCAAGAAGTGCACAGAACCCCAAAAAAAAGGAATCCAAAGAGGACCACACCAAGACACATCATAATTAAAATACCAAGAGCAAAAGACAAACAGAGAATATTAAAAGCAGCAAGAGAAAAACAGTTAATTACCTACAAGGGAGCACCCATACGATTGTTAGCTGATTTCTCTGAGAAGGCTAAAAGGACTAATTCCAATGTAACCCTGATATTCGGGGCTAGTGACCTGAATCCAAGCCAGCAAGCTCAGTGTACATTCCTGATAACCTATAATTAAGTCCCTTTCTCCTTCCCAGATACTGGTCTTGCAGAACCTGTTACTGTAAACAGTGCACTGCCCCAGAGGGAGGGTTATTAATGCTAGCACCAGGCCAGACCATCAGATATGGCCTGGAGACCCCCAACACCTGGGGGCCTTCTTGCAAGGCCCACGAAAAGGACTGGAAGCATAATCCATGTTTGTGGGACAAGGACCACAGGGAGATATAAGGGAGGGCCCCATGCATGTTCCTTCACTCAGATTTGGAAGGCTGTTCCCTGAGTCTGCTGGTGTATTAAACAGTGTCCCTCCTTTTTTCTCAGAAGCGTCTTTGGTTTTCTTTGGTCTTCTGCAACATCTCAACAGAAACTATGCAGGTCAGATGGGAGTGACAAGAAATATTCAAAGTGATGAATAGCAAGAACCTACAACCAAGATTACTCTACCCAGCAAAGTTATCATTCAGAATTGAAGGGCAGATAAAGAGCTTCACAGATAAGAAAAAGCTAAAGGAGTTCATTACCACCAAACCATTATTATATGAAATGCTGAAAGGTATTCTTTAAGAAGAGGAAGAAGAAGAAAAAGTAAAGATAAAAAATTATGAACAACAAATACATATCTATCAATAAGTGAATCTAAAAATCAAGTGAATAAAAAATCTGAGGAACAGAATAAACTGGTGAATATAGTAGAATCAGGGGCATAGAAAGGGAGTGGACTGATAATTCTCAGGGGGAAAGGGGTGTGGGGGGTGTGAGAAGAGACTGGGCAAAAATCGTACACCTATGGATGAGGACAGTGCGGGGGGGGGGGGCGGGTAAGGGCCGAGGGTGGGGTAGGAACTGGGTGGAGGGGAGCTATGGAGGGAAAAAGGAGAAACAATTGTAATAATCTGAACAATAAAGATTTATTAAATTAAAAAAAAAGTGAGATAGAAATCCAGGGAAATTTAGATATGCTATTAATAAAAGTTTTCTGTTATTATAATTTATTTTTTATTTGAGTTTTCATTGGTCTCACCTGTAAAAAGAAATTATATTTTAAATACCATATCAAATGGTAATATACACATTCTTTACAGTGATCTTTAAAGCACAAATAAAGATATGAATGGAAATATATAATATTTATAGCCAAGTACAAAGTTTAATTAAAATTAGATATAACTAGTGATAGGATGAATTCTTCTATATGAATTTTTTTACAAGAAATTGTAATTTTTTTTTTTTACTTTATAAAAGGTTTTATTTATTTATTTATTTTCTAAATAGAATATTTTCTTTGAAATTATAACTATTAAGCATACTCTATGCTATATCGTATTCTGGTTACATCTTCCACAAAGGAATGTGGCCCTAAAGAGATTTCACAGATAAAGGGGAGAAAATAAATAGACCAAGAGTAGTCTTTGAAATGCCTTAGCAAATTTTGGTGATAATTATGAATATGTCCACTTTATAATGAGCAAATGCATCTTTTCTGAGGACTGAATGTTATTTAGAAATATTAGGAAAAGGATACTTCATGACAAAGTAGATAAAAACATTCCAGAAAACAGAAGTGTTATAAAATAAGATTCAGATTTACATATAACCATCCAAATTAAGATGGAAACAATATAAGCAGAGAACTTCAAGAATGAGAGGTGAGTTAAAAATTAAGGCTTTGAAGGCTTGGGGTTGGGTAGGGGCTAGGTGGAAGGGGAAAAAGGGGGTAGAAATAGGGGAAACCAGTAATCCTATCTAATAATAGAGTAACATGTAAATTACCATCACTCCGCTACGCCCATGATTGGGCGGCAGGAGGCTGGGAGGCGGGACTCGGGGTGGCCTATCTGGCCATTGAGAGGCACGGATCCGAGGCCACTGAGGGGGGCAGCCCCCCTCAGTGGCCGTTGAGAGGTGCGCCTCTCAACAGCAGGGTAGCCCCCCTCAGCGGCCGTGGACCATCAAAAGCGTGGGAGCTGGGTGCCTGTCTGCTCCGGCACCAGCCGACAGGCACCCAGCTCCACCAAGAAAAGCGAAAGCATGTAGGAGACCCTACACGTGCATGATTCAATCATGCACTGGGCCTCTAGTACTGTCAATAATAAAATTAAACTTAAAGAGAAAGTTAGGCTTGAAATAATGGAAATCATTGAAGAAGGGATGAAGTGGGCAGCTTGATCACCATTTGGCTATTCATAACACATTTGTGTTTAACTCTAAGTATCCTCTTCTTCCTTATATCTTTCAATCTTATCTGAAAACTTCACCATCACCATTTCAATTGCTTCTCCAACAATAAAAGCTTGCCTTTCCAAGTAGAATGGTATTTTCAGTATCATATGATTTTCAAGGTTTGGTACAAAATGTGGCTCTGCCAGAATTCCATGGGGGCTAAAAATGGAACTTAATATTGATTTACCTTATGTGCTATAAGTAGCAATTAGTTTTGATTACAGAAAAGATTAACATTAATTCACCTGGATAACATAAATTAAAATTTATTGAGTATATCAACATATAAATTAATATCAAAATGCTTTTAGCAATATTACTTTTAAAATAAGCATTACCTTGTTATAAAATTTAAATAATTGCTATAAGAATTTGTACAATTTTCTATTCTTAATCGGCTGTAAGATAAATGTTAAATTTCAATGAAAAGTCACATTGGAAACAAATATATAGAATATTTAAACTGCAAATGCTTTTAAATTTCTGGTGCCATACATATTATACAATGTAGCTCTTAACTGAAGATCATTTCTATACTAACATTTCACATGTTTCCTGTATTACAATAAATTTAGAACAACCAGACCAGTAAATCATGGTGTAATTATTTAGTAAGATATTTCATTTGTTCATGTTAAATATATTTCTCTTATGTTTCTGCTCAGTTCTGTTTTGCAAGGAAAAGTACAGTATTTAAGAATTTATTAATTTTACTGGGGTTTTCTTATTATTGGGCTATGCAAAAATTTTACTCTACACTAAGCATCAAGCTCATAAATGTTTATACTTCCTCACATATCTGATATACACTTGGATTTCCTATGAATTTTCTGTAGTATAATCACTTATATGAAAACTACTTATCAAACCAGAACATCTGCAAGTTTCCTAAGTATAAATTTAAGTGCAAATTAAGTAACACAGAGATATTTCTTAACCTCATGAAGCATTTTGGAAACAAATTAGAAAAAAAATGTTCTCCCTTCTCTTAAGCATTTTCCTATATACTCACATTTTTAAAAAATTAATATTTTATTGTTGAAACTATTACACATGTACCCTTATTTCCCTATTGATCAACCACTTCCCCCCTCCCCAGGCCTTTACCACACTATTGTCTGTATCTATGAGTTATGCATCTATGCATATAAGTTCTTTAGCTAATATTTTCCCACTCCCCATCCAACTATACCCAACCTTCCCTCTGAGATTCATCAGTCTGTTCTATGCTTCTATGTCTCTGAATCTATTTTTTTCATCAGTTTATTTTTTTCATTAGCTTCTACATATGAGTGAGATCATGTGATACTTACCTTTTATGGACTGGCTTATTTTGCTTAGAATAATGCTCTTCAGGTCCCTCAATGCTGTCTCAAGGGTAAGAGATTCTTCTTCTTCTTCTTCTTCTTCTTTTTTTTTTTTTTAATGTTGCATAGTATTCAATTGTGTAAATGTACCACTGCTTTTTTTATCCACTCATCTACTGATGAGCACTTGGGCGATTTTCAAATCTTAGCTATTATAAATTGTGCTGCTATGATATTGGGGGTACATATATTCTTCCTGAATGGTGTTTTGAGATTCTTAGGATATTTTCCTAAAAGTAGGATCACTGTGTCAAATGGCAACCCCATTTTTAATTTTTTTTTCTATTTTTAATTTTTTAAAGAAACTTCATACTCTTTTCCACAGTGACTGAAACAGTCTGTATTCCCACCAGGTGTGTACTAGGGTTGCCTTTTATCCACATCCTAGACAGCATTTGTCATTAGTTGGTTTGTTGATGATAGCCATACTGACAGGTGTGAGGTGATATGTCCTAGTTGTTTTAATTTGCATCTCTCTGATGATTAGTGACTTTGACCATTTTTTCATATGTCTTTTGACCATCTTCATGTCCGCTTTGAAGAAGTTTCTATTTAGGTCCTGTTCCCATTTTTCTATTGGATTGTTTATATTCCTTTTATTAAGTTGTATGAGTTCTTTATAAATTGTGGAAATTAACCCGTATCAGATATGTCATTGACAAAGATGTTCTCCCATACAGTGGGCTCCCTTTTAACTTTGTTGATGGTTTCTTTTGCTGTGCAGAGGATTTATTTTGATGTAGTCCTATTTGTTTATTTTGTTTCTCTTGCCCTAGGAGCTGTATTGGCAGCCATATTGTTAAGAGAGATGTCTGACATTTTGCTTCCTATGGTTTCTTCTAGGATTTTACGGTTTTACTACTTACATTTAAGCATTTTAAAAATACATATTTTTATTGATTCCAGAGAAGAAGGAAGAGGGGGAGATAGAAACATCAGTGTTAAGAGAGAATCATTGATCATCTTCTTGTCCTAACATGTGGTCTATCTTTGAGAATGACCCATGTGCCCTTGAGAAGAATATATATTCTGTAGCTTTAGGGTGAAATGTGCTGCAAATATTATTTAAATGCATGTGATCAGGTGGGTAATTTAGAGTCACTGTTTTCTTTTTTTGTCTGGATGATATATCCAGTGAAGTCAACTGGGTATTAAAGTCCCCTACTCTGACTGTATTGCTGTTGATCTCTCCCTTAAAGTCTTCCAGAAGTTGTTATATATATATATATATATATATATATATATATATATATATATATATTGGTGCTCCTATATTGGGTGCATATATGTTTACTAGGGTTATGTCTTCTTGTTGGAGCGAGGCCTTTAGTACTATGTAGTGATTTTCATTGTCTCTTGGTATGGCCTTCACTTTGAAATCTATTTTGTCAAATATTAGTATTGCTACCACAGTTGTGTTTTTTTTGTTGTTGTTGTTGTTCTTTTTTTAAATTTTCATTTGCATGGAACATTTTTCCATCCCTTCACTTTCATCCTGTGTGAATCTTGTTCCGAGGTGGGTCTCTTTGTAGACAGCTTATATATGGGTCAAGTTTTCTTATCCATTCACCTATCTTATATCTTTTGATTGGAGTATTTAACCAAATTACATTTAAGGTTATTATTGATAGGTACTTATTTATTGCCATTTTAATTCTTTATGCCTATATATTCCTTCTTATTACTACAGCAGTCCCTTTAACATTTTTTGCAATGCTGGTTTGGTGGTGATGAACCCTTATAGCCTTTTTAAAAATTGTATGCGAAGTCTTTAGTTCACCATTTAGTTTGAATGATAGCCTTGCTGGATAGAATAGTCTTGGTTTCAGATTCTTGAACACTTCATGCCATTCCCTTCTGGCCTGTAGAGTTTCTGATGAGAAATCAGCTGACAGCCATACAAGAGCTCCTTTGTAGGTAACAAATTTGCCTTTCTTTTGCTGCCTTTAAGATGCTCTCTTTGGTTTTCAGGCTGGGTCTCCAGCAGATTGGTGATTCTCTCTCATCATTGATGTTTTTATCTCTCTTGCCCTCTCCCTTCCTGTCTATGAAATCAATAAAAACATGTATATATTTTAAAGGTTCTCTCTTTGTCTTTAATTTTTGGCATTTTAATAATGATATATCTAGGTGTGGGCCTCTTTGGGTTCTTCTTGCTTGGGATTCTCTGTGCTTCCTGAACTTGTGTGACTTTTTCCTTCACTAGGTTAGATAAGTTTTTGCCATTATTATTTCTTCAAATCAAATAGGTTCTCTATCTCTTACTCGCTTTCTTCTCCCGCTGGAGCTCCTAAGATGCTTATATTGATACATTTCATGTTGTCCCAGAGCTCCCTTAAACTGTCCTGTTTTGTAATTGCTTTATTAAACTGTCCTGTTTTGTAATTGTTTTATTTGTGTTTGGTTCACTGATTGAGTGTTATTTTTTCTGACCTATTTTCTAATTCATTGATATGATCCTTTGCTTCCTCTAATCTGCTGTTTATTCTTACAGTGTATTATTATTTCTGCTATGTCATTTTTCATTTCTGACTCATCATTTTTCATAGATCCTATATATTTTTTTCATGATGTTAAGCATCCTTATAAACATTGCTCTGAACTCTATATCTGAGATATTGCTTATCCCCATTTCACTTAGCTCTTCTTTTGGACAATACCATTGTTCTTTCATTTGGGGCCTGTTTCTTTGTCTCCACATCTTGGCTGCCTCTTTGGGTTTGTTTCTATGTTGTAGGTAGATCTGCTATGACTCCCATTCTTGGAAGGGTGGTCTTATGTAGTGAGTGACCTGTGGGTCCCAGCAGCACAGTCTCTTTGATCACCAGACCTGTGTGCTCTAATAATGTCCCTTGTGCATGTTGTGTGGGCCCACCTTTGCTAATTGAGTCTCAATTACTATTGGCTCATATTTGTGTGGGCTGGACTCTCAGATTGTCTGTCAGTGAGGCTCAACCCCCAACATAGCATGCAGTCTGCTGTGCAGTTCCTTATCACATGAAGCAGAATTCTCCTCTGAGGGTTTGGAGCTTGTCAACATATTTCTGTGGATATACTGCTTATGGAGCTTATTGGATCCTATCTGTTATTCTCTGAAGCTGACCATTGGGTTTATTGCTTTGGGGCCTCTTCAGAGGGTCTCTGGTACAGGCCAATGTCAGATGCCGTTTTTGACTGACCCTGAGTACTCTTTTTAGAGCTATCGGGGATCCACACCTTGTGGCTTTCTCTGCTAGGGCTAAATGCATGTGGCGAGGAGCAAGCTGTGAACCAAGGTCTGCTTTCCCTTGTCCAGGGCCCAGAAGCAGTGGAGGCAAAGACTCAAAGCACCCTGAGTTCCACCTCTGCCTGCAGGCTGATTGTTAGTCTCAGTCACTTAATGAGCCTCTAGTTATAGAGCTTGGCTGGGCATAAACTATGCAGGGTAGAGCCAGAGGGTATCCAATCAATGGAGCAATTTCTTCTCTCCAGGCAAAAGCTGCATTGATGGGAAAGCTCTGCCTGAGAAAGATACTTTCTACAGAATGGGGGAATGACTCCGCACAGCGGTTCCAATGGTTGTCTTCTCAGCTCTCTCCCTGCCAAGCTGCCTACCCCAGACTTTCCTCACACAGTTCTAGTCCACTCTGCCCTCCCACTGCTGGAGCCTAAATTAAGTGGCTGCGAATAAAATTTAGTGTGTTGGCTCTTTAAGATGGTATCTGCATATCTAGCTATCTGTCCCTGCTGGACAAAACCCCCAGTGCTTTTCACAGCCAGATGTTAGGTGTGCACCTTTCCCAGTTCTGGTGCACTGGGCAGGGGAGTCTCATTTGGGGTTTAGACTCCAGAATTTTCAGGGAGAACCCCCCACAGCTGATATACCTCCAGAACTCCAGTTGCTGCCTGTGGGAGCACAGCCAGCCCTCTTGAACCTCCAGTCTCTATGCAGTCTCTTCTTTATGTCCTTGGTTATCACACTTCTCTCCAACTAGTCTTCAGTTGCTTATTAAGGACAATTTTTCTATATTTTAGTTATAATTTCAGTTTGGTCCTGGGAGAATGTCAGGTAGTTCCCACTTAATCCACCGCCATCTTCCATGAATTCTACATACTTTTAATTTACATTTTGTTTTACCTCTGTTTTTCTTCTCCTCTTTGCCTATTCTCCTCCTGTGAAGTTATCATTTATAATTCTAAAGTTCTCCCTAAAGACCAGGATGAAAAAAACCTACTGCCAGATCATATAATTGCATTATCTTATTTAACTATTTATTTATCTCTCTTTAGCTAGAAACAGCTGGAAAGGAATGGTGGCAGCTATAGTGATCACACTTTAGTGCTATTAAAACTACATTATCTAAGGTGTGCTTGACCTTACTGTAATTGTCTGTTCCTATGGTTGAAATAGATGTTTGGGAGCATTGCTAAAAACGTCCTTTTGAATTTTCATTTGTTAAGTACATTGTTGGTGCAATTAGTTGCTGGCAAAGTCTGCAGTTCCTCAATAATTGTTTCCTCTCCTTTGTCCCAAATTCAGATAATAGTAGGACCTTGTGTTTTGTGTACACATGTATGACGTGAGTGCTAAAAGGCACACTCACAATAGAAAAGCTTACACATAAATGAGCCCTGCTAGAAACATTAATTTTTGTCTCCTCCTACTTTAAAAATACTTTACCAGGTCCAAAGGAATACATTGAGCCAGAGAGTAGGGGAGGGTGCTGGGTAATTTGACCCCAAAGTTTGTGGGTCAAAGTCTCTTTTTTGAGAACTTTTATATTTATGGACCCATGCATTTCAATGTTTGTTTTTGCTATAATATCTATAATTGATCATTCTTCTTTACCTCAGAGCCAAGATGCTTGTTAAGGTCCTAATGCTCTCTTATATAAGCTTATATACATTTGTGTTAACTAATTTGTCTTCTTGTTCTACATAGCTCCTCCTCTTCAATAGTAACAAAGAAGTCTGCCTTATGTATACATAAAATAGATTAATTATTCACAAGTTCAATGACAAAAAATACTTGAAAATCATAATAGAAAATGTGTGCCAGATAAGACAAAGTAGATACTGTAAAATAATGACATAATATAGTGAATTTGTTATATTTTATGAATATATAAATATAACTTTACAACTAGATATATAAAGTTATATCTATACATTTAAGTAACTATATGTGCATGTATATATAAAACAATAATATAAAGTAAGAAAAATAAGTTGCAAAACCTTTTATTATAATTTTGACATTTGAATTCACACATTTTTATCAATTCCAGTTTTTATCATAGGAAATAACTGTAATTTTCCTGAACAGTAATATGTTATTATATTTAAAATTAAATCTAAGCTGACATTTCAATGTATAAACCTTTGCAGGTGTTTATGGGGCATGCTGATCTCATTATGTCATGGGCACCTGTCACCAGACAGTATCAACAGCCAGAGTATACGGAGCCCTGACTGCTAAGCATGCGACTGCCAACCTAAACGCACTGTACCTCATGTCCAGAAGCCACCATCTGGGCAGGAAGAGCATGCCTCCACACTGTTAGTATTATCGACATTAACAGCCTCTTGAAATATAAACTGACTAAGTGGCAGGAAAATTAACCCCTGGGAGCAGGGGCAGGTGGCAACCATTTCCACCAAAGCATGTTGATAGAAGAAGTGCCTACATTCAAATAATTTCTGAATCTGAGCCAAGAACTGCCTGTTCCTTCTGCCAGCTAACCATTCACTATTCGGTCTCCTCACCTGCTTCATTCTCTTGGGACCTACACAAGCAATACTCACCAGCTGCCCTGCTAGAGACCGCTCTGTTGTGACACCAGAGAAAAGCTGGGCTGAGAAAGAGTGAGTGTGAACAAGCAGGTAAATCAGTGTAAAGTTAAACAAAGCCTTCTTTAGTATTTTTTTACACTCTTGTGGGGACACTGTTTAGAGTGCATCAGCTGGTCAAGGCTGCCCTGAGCCTGGGAACCATCATCAGCCACTGAGCCTGGGAATCGTAATCAGGCCAGGATACCAAGTGGCTGCAAGGACACACGGTGCACTGTGCCCTTCTGTAACCCAAATGGCTGGTGTCACCTTTGGCAGCTAGCCTTCTTTGTCTCTGAGTAATATACAGGCCACTGACCACAGGAAGAGCAGAGGCTGGAGAGAGCTCAGAGAAGAGAGGCGGCAGGCACGGAGAAGGCAGCTCCCATGTGTGGATAAGAGAGGCTAGAGAGCACAGATGTAGCTGCCATGTTAACCAGCCAGTGTGCTGGGCCGGGGAGACAGGAGAAGCTGCTGAGCCAGAGAGCTTAGGGCAGCTGCTGAGGCAGAGAGCTCAGGTGCCGCTGTAATGTAAGGTGGTGAGTCTGGGGCAGCATGCAGCTGCTCAGATAATAGCTGTGGGTACAGAGACTCAGACTGCTTTATGGAAAAGATATGTATGTACCGGCCAGTGTCTGGCTGCCTGCCTGTATGGACTTTGCTGTGAGGACTGTTCTTGTCTGATGGCTATGTGGCCACTGGCTTCTGCAATCAAGATTCATTCTTATACACCCACAACCTCTCATGGCTTCTCCATCTGCCCCATGCTGGGAATTGACCTGTGCTCTTGGACTGAGTTCCCAACAGTTAGTACAGTGGGCAGTGCTCGAGAAGGAACCTGCCCTGTGCTTGCCATAGTCGAATGGGAGATTTTAGAAGAATACATGGACTCAGAACAACTCAGAGCAGCAGTGCTGAGGACGGCTCCTGCTGTCGCTGACAATTCTTCTAGAAAGAACGAAATGTATGCATTGGATGTGAGCAAAAGTCTTTTAGAGCAGGACCTATTTTTCAGTAGTTTTACCATACATAAAAATATAGCAAAAGCAAATTAGAATAACTTAATCTCCACATATAGGAGACATTCAATAATAAATCAGTAAATGCAAAGACTAACACTGACCAGTTTTCTTTCAAGATTGTCCCGGTCTCTACTAGCCTTCCCTTCCCTTCCCTTTCCTTCCCTTCCCTTCCCTTCCCTTCCCTTCCCTTCCCTTCCCTTCCCTTCCCTTCCCTTCCCTTCCCTTCCCTTCCCTTCCCTTCCCTTTCCTTTCCTTTCCTTTCCTTTCCTTTCTTTTCCTTTCCCTTTCTTCCTGATTAAGATCGAGAGCTATTCTTCTTTCTCAGCAGCCTTCTCTGTTCTATTTCCTTGATACATAAAATATGGTTCATGGACCAACAGCAACAGCATTACCTGGGAACTGATCAGAAAATGCAAAATTTCACACCAACCATAGACCTACTGGATCAAAACCTGATAGTTATCAAGATGCCTTTTTCCCCCAATGCATGTTAATGTTGCTTAATACTGCTCAGTGAGTGATTCACAAAACTGGGATCACATTAGAATCACCTGAGGAAATTAAATACTACCAATGCCTGGGACTCACGGCCAGATTCTGACTTAATTAATCTGGAAAGTGCCTCAGAATCAGTGTTTTCCAAAGCTCCTGAGGTGGTTCTAACTCACATTTGAGAAACAAACAAAGCTATGCATGAGTTCCACAAATGTATTTTGAAAAGCTTAAATCTAGGCATACATTAGGGAATTCAGTTCATACAAAATTGTGAAAATATTGTCTGCCTCTAGAATAGAATTACAGAAAAGAGGGTACGAAAATACTTTTTGTAAATTACAGAAGAATTGGGTTTATAACTGACTATAAATAATACATTAAAAATCAACTAAGCTGTAAGACTTGAATTTTGAGAGGACATATGATTGAGTTGATCATAACTTTAAGTTAATAACTATAAAAAGAGTTTTTAAGCTAAACTTTTGTAGTGGTGAAAATTTCTTAAACAAATAATTTTTAGTAAAACATTGAACATTGTTCTGTTTTCTCATCTACCAGTTAATATATAAGACCACTGCCCTGTTTATTATAAAAAAAAAAAAAAGAAATGAGATCATTCACTCGACTAGGGAATAGAAAAAAGATGTCTATTTGAAATTGAATAGTTTTCCAAGAATCTGTTGAACTTCACTCTAAACAAGTAACAATGATATAATCATTCAAATTCGAAAAGAAGAATGTACAAAAATAAGTAGACAAAGACAAAATATAAAACAGTACCATTTTTCAAATCTTTTACTTTACCTTGTAATAATCTGGGTATTTTATAGAAAATGTAAGAGAATTACTAAACTATATCACTTTAAATTCATGTAAAAGAAAGTGTTTGCCCGAGATGGTGATACCGAATTTTTGGACTAGAACCTGGATTCTTTGTCCACCGGAATCGAAGAATGAATCCACGGACAGAGGGTAGTATAGCAAAGGTGGAGATTTATTGAAGAACAAGTACAGACTCCCACGTGGGGCGGGGAAAGATTCCTACAGAATGGATTCCCACGTGGGGAGGGGGAAAGGCAGCAGACCCTGGTGCCTTGATATCCCCTCTGATTGGTCACTATTCCCTTAGACTGGTTACTATAGTAACTCCTGGGCTCAAAGGTCGAACCTCACGTGGGACATGTGAGGTTCTCCCCCACTCCTTCCTTATTGTTTTCCTATTCCCTTTGGGCTTTCTTCTCCTCCTTCTGGATGAAGGGCTCCCTTCTCTTTATTTTGTAAATATAGACCTTTCTTGGCTACTTCCAGTTCCCTTGTCTTATGGAAATATTCCTGTTGCTGCTTCCTTGTCTTTTGGAGATGTAACTGCACCTGGCTTCCTTGTGCTATGGAAATGTACCTTCTCCCAGTCTGTGGCCCTGTGTTTTTCCATGGACCCCAAGTCTAAAAAATCCCTAAGCCTGCCTATGTTCCCCTAAAATTCCTGCTTCAATTGTTGTAGTGTAACCCCCATCTTGAAAAGGTCACCTCAAAAAGTCGAATTATTGAGTCATTTATTAAAAGCCGGCGGCATACAAGGGAGCAAAAGCGCTCCAGACCTCACAGCCCTGAACAGCTTGCCACATCTGGCTTATATTGGCAGAATATCACAAAGGTATCAATTACATCTTTGGGTCTGGAATGAGGAACCTGTTTCGTGAGCAAGTTTGTTATCTAAAGTATCTATGAATCACTGAATCAACAGAAACACATTATCTGGGACCACCGGGGCAATACTACCTAATGAAATGGTAATATGTAAATTACCATCACTCTGCTACGCCCAGGATTGGGCCAGAGGGAGACGCAGGGGGCGGGACTCGGGGTGGCCCAGGTAGCCGATTGGGCGTCTGCGCCATGGCTGTGCTGCGGAACAAAAGGGGCCTCTGGGGCAGCGAGCTCATGTCCCACCTGGGACCATCAAAAGCGGGGGAGCTGGGTGTCTGTCTGCTCTGGCACCAGGCCTTTCGGAAGCCTCCGCCGAGCCGGAGGCTTGTGAAAGGCCTGGTGCACCAGCAGACAGGCCAGCTCCCCTGCGATCGAAAGTGAAAGCGTGTAGGGGACCCTACACATGCATGATTCAATCATGCACTGGGCCTCTAGTTTAGAATAATTGTGCTGTCCAGATTCTGGGACCACTGAGTCAACCGGAATGCATTATCTGTAGCTACTGAGGCAATTTAGAATAATTGTGCTCTTCTGATTCCGGGACCACTGAGTGAACCGAAACTCAGTTATCTGTAGCTACTGAGACAATTTAGGATAATTGAGCTGTCCTGGTTCCCAGAGGAATGTGCTTCAATGACCAGTGAGATCACAATCAATGGGACATTCAAACCATCATCAATGGAGTATTGGGATAGCATACATAAGTTCAGAAAATCAAAATAACTTTCTATTGTTTTACCAAACAGCAGTTTCTACCTAAGATGATTGCTACCATACTTCACAATAGCAATATAGATATCAAAATTGTCTCCTTTTGTGACTCATTCATGAAGAAGAAAAAGACAACCAGAAAAACATAATGTTAGCATAAATGCTTTTAGGGCATATTTATTTCTTATTTAAATAAATTTAAAAACACATTAATCTCTACATAAACTTTATATATTTACAGGTACTGTTAATAGAATATTAAAATGGAATTGCAAATACAATTCCATAAACCAGTGTGGGTTTTAATAATAATATATTATTCCAAGAAAGTGATGACATTGGCCTACTAATTACATTATATAGAGAGAGGGTCTGCCAAAACTGTATACAAACACTTTGAATAATTATAAAGGCATTGTTTATTAAAATACATTTTATTTTCAAAATGGAGCTATTCGTGTGTATACATTTTTTTTGGGGGGGACACTCTGTAGTTGTTTAAAACTATATTATAACAACTTTCATACTTTATTTGAACTAAAAATCTTATCAATTGGTATTTTATAAAATAACTTTATTTTTAAAATTTCATGTATAAGAGGTTTGTCACAAAATGTGTAATTTTATTTATATAACCCCCTACTGTAGAGATGGTTGTATTTATAAATGCTATGATTTTAATATGTATGTAATGCTCAAAAACATGTATTAAAACTATAGCTAATTCCTGACAGGAAACATATTTTGCCAAGTAATTTGCAAGATTTATTATATTTTCTTTATTATATTTTTCAGCCTTTAATAGCACATTGGTCTCTTGAAACCCTCAGCATTTGACAGTTACTAATATAAAAATGGGTGGAAAATGAGAAGAGAAAATTAATGAAGATAATGCTTAGAAGAGCTACCTCTTAGCAAATCTGGTAATGCAGCTTTGTTAAAGCACTGAATCTATCTTGAGATTAATTTAACTCACTCAAAAGTATGGTGTTACTTACTGAGAAAATACTCTTTCCAGGAAATGTAGCAGCTTAGAACACAATTCTACTTAATTATAGGAAAAACAATAAAATTGTCATAAAACAAAACTATAGCTATAAGGCATTTGTACATGCATTCAAACAATAATTTTTACAAAACTACTTTGTGCCAAGTACTGTTCTAGGCAATTGATAAAAATAGAACAAGGTACAAATTCTAAGGAGCTGATATGTTCCAGAGAACTCAGAAAATTACATAAAGTGATAAATGAATGCTATGAAGAAAATAAGATAGGCAATAATGCTAACATGCTACCCATGTATTATAATAATGTTATGGTCATAAGAAAACCCCTCTAATGTATGAAATAATTATTGTGTGAAATGATTGCTGTATGGAAACCCCCAATACTCTGTAACTTCCAAAATTAATGAACACCCCACTATCTTGATGTAAAAGCTCTGAGCCCTTAAAGTGTAAACGCCCTGCTCCCAGCATAAGGCGCACCGTCTGGCCCACACTGATAAGGACACAAGCTCTTTACCGCGGTCTATATAACCCCGAGACCATCTTCAGTGGAGGTCTCCTGCCTGATAAGAGGAGGACTCCACGTCGCTCCGAGAGACAAGCCCCTGATTGCTCTGCTGTGTGAGCCTGAACCAACTGCAGCCGCCTGCCTGTCTCTGTTTTCATCGTCTGTCCTTCAGTGTGCATCGCCAGGTGGCCTTTGCTGGAGCCTAGGACCCACTAGGAGTAGGTAAATAAACCCTGTGTGATTGCATACTCATTCTGTCTTGTGTGTCATGTGTTCTGGTTCAGCTCAGCTGTCTAGACATTGAAGTACCAGGGGATAGGCCGTTATTGCTGACTCCTGGTCACCTGTGTTTGTCCCACTAAGTCTAGACAGATAATCAATTAATTGGGGCATAATTGGGACACCATGGATTTTATTTTGTGCATCTTTCATTATTTGATGAACATTTCAGTTGCTTCAGTGTTAGATTCTTACAAATAAAGCTGCTAATATTTGTGTGTATGTCTTTATATAGACCAGTGATGGCGAACCTATGACACGCGTGTCAGCACTGACACGCGTAGCCATTTCTGATGACACGCGGCCGCTGAGGCAGCCGCATGCCGAGGATGAAACATTTGCTGCTCCTGAGGATGAAACATTTGCGAAATAATGTTTTTTCCTCAAAGTGACACACGACCCGAGTTATGCTCAGTTTTTTGGTGAAGTTTGGCACACTAAGCTCAAAAGGTTGCCCATCACTGTATAGACACATGTTTTTCTTTCTTTTGGCTGAAAACATAGGAGCTGAGTTGTATGATTAGAGTAATTAATATAACTTGCCTTAAGGATTATACTCTCAAAAATGCATAGGCAAAGTCTGAAGACAAAACTTCAAATTAAGCTTGAGTGATTTGGTATAAATATCTATATATATAAAAGCCTAAGCGACCGTTACAACTGAACAACTGGAACGGCTAGTCAACCAGTCACTCTGATTCATGAGGCACACTGACCACCAGAGGGCAGATACTCAATAGAGGGACTGCCCCCTGGTGGTCAGTACACTCCCACAGCCAACCTCCTGTGGCCCCTCCCCTTGGCTGGCCAACCTCCCACAATCCCTCCTCCCCTGGCCGCCCCCCCCCCCCCCATCGGGCCCAATCAGGGGGCCATCTGGCCAACCTCCCATGTTGTCATTCAAACATGTTAGAGAACAAAGCATCATCTCTACCCTACAGAGTCATCTCAAGGTGAAAATGGTAAGTTCCTCTATAGCCGTGGTCAGCAAACTGCGGCTCACAAGCCACATGCAGCTCTTTGGCCCCTTGAATGTGGCTCTTCCACAAAATACCACAGCCTGGGCGAGTCTATTTTGAAGAAGTGGCATTAGAAGAAGTTTAAGTTTAAAAAAAATTGGCTCTCAAAAGAAATTTCAATCATTGTACTGTTGATATTTGGCTCTGTTGACTAATGAGTTTGCCAACCACTGCTCATAGTAATTATAACTATATATAGCAAATGTTATCTTTATTTTAGTTTTACTTTTGTATCAATTTATTTTAGTGACAGATAAAATATAAAAGATTTCACCATTTAAATTTTTTAAACCTTCAACTATGACTTTTCCTTGTCAAGAAAGTTATTAAGTGAACCACATTATTATTCTAATTCTTATTATATTATTAGTATTTTTATGTATCAGACATTATTTTTCTAAAGAGACACAATCTCCCCAAGTATTAAACAGAAGGAATAGACAGAATGGAATAGAGTTACCATTGTTGGTAACTTTCTACTGTATTTTGTGAAAAATTTTTGGTCTATTTATATGCATGTGAAAGATATCAAAACTATTTTAGAGGAAAAAGTAACAAAAAGCCTGGAGACCTCTTCTTGATGGAAGGGTTGCTGTCAAGAGGAGACTGTAGAACCTGTTTTATAACAAAAGAAAAAAGACTTTGGGCAGTCAGAGCAGACTTTTCCTTTCTTTAATTTAACCAGTATTGGAGTGTCCTGGGAAGTTATCTCATTAGGGAGTCCAATATTTTATTCTACATTCAACTTGATTTATTGAGTTTCTTGCATTCTAAGGAGTGCATACTTTCCCAATAGGAAAAAAAAAAAAGTTTTTCATGTTGACTTATTTCAGTTCTTACCTTTTTTTCTATAGGAAGAGTTCTTTAGCCAATTAGACCTACTTATATTATTGAGAAATATAACATATTGATTTTGCAAAATCCCTTGATAATCAAATCAATGTACATAAGCAATCATAACTGTTGTATAGATTTGAAGTTTGCTTCACTTTCCTATTGACATTTTTTTCCAATTACAATATTATTATACTACCAGCAGGGAATCTTAAAAAAAAACTGTCTGATTTTTTAAATAGACTTTCATTCCAAGATGTTTATAACACAGTATTAGCTCAGATCACTCTTTTTTTTTTTATTAATAAACAACAGTAAAAATACTTTTAAATATAATTGACTAGTGAATATGTAGCTTATGAAATTTTATCAATATGATGTGCAGAGAAAATAAACTTAAATATTGCTTACTCTATTGGAAAATGTATATTAAAAATTTCTTTGAAAATTTAATTTGGATATAATATGAATGTGGCTTTTACAAAAATAAAACTGGATAAAGCAATGTCAAATAAGATTATGGAGATCACATTAAATAGAGATAATTTTAGAATCATCTTACCTTATAATAGACAAATATGCAAATTGACCACACTTTCGCTACGCCCAAGCCACACCCACCAACCAAGCCACGCCCATCAACCACGCCCACCAGGAAACCGTTGCAGGGACCCGGCTGGGGTGCCGCGGAGCCCAAGGCCACCGCCCAGGGCCAAGCCGGGACCCTGAAAGAAGGTAGAAGGCGGTGGCCACAGCCAAGGCCTGGGTCCCAGGTGCCGGCAGAAAACTGGTGCAGGCAGCCAGGTGAATGAAGGTCTATTGCACGAATCTTCGTGCAAACGGGCTACTAGTTTTAACATAAAAATCAACAAAATTACTATGAATCATACTGGCTAAAAAATGAATACTTAATATATGAAGCATAAATGACTGAGATATCAATAAAGCTCCTGATAAAATTTATGATTCTCAGATGTAGCCCCAATTTGTGAAATGAGATTAAGAAGTTAATTTTGTTGGGATAAATTAGAAATAAGGAAATTGTATCTTAAAGTGTGATTTTCTGTGTTTGTCAGTTTAAATATAGAATTAGAAATTACAAGTTAGGTAAAATCTTTTACATTAATTTCATTATTGAGGAAAAATGATTAAATATATTAAATACTTTCAAAAATTAAATTGTGTTTAGGTGCAAGGCCAATAGCTCACAGAGCTAGAATGCATGGTTGGGAAGTGGGCCTCAATACTCTCCTTATAAATAAACGTATTTTAGAAGTCAGAATTCACATCTCAATATAGTTTCATTATTCTTTACATGTTATCACAGAATAGAGCCACCTATAAATTGATAAAAATAATGTTTTTCTCTAGCAAATAGTACAGGAGATAAAGTTTTCAAAATTACCTATCAAATATAAGAGGAAGAAAGACTGCTGAGAAAATATTGGTGTTTAGCCAGATGATATTTTTATATAGATTGAAGATGGAATGTCCTTAATTTCTTTGAAGTTATTTCAATGGTGACCTGAGTAAGTTCAGCATATGTTATTATTTTAAAATAATGAAAAGTATGAAGGGATCTACTAAATATGCAAATTAGTCACTAAGTAACAGATGAAACTTTAGTAAAAACTGAAAAAGTATTAATCATAAAATAAGAGTATATGCACATGGATACTTGAATCAGTATGACTGTGATTTTGGAAACAAAATACAAATCTTAGATAGACACTTCTATGAGCTTTCAGGCAGAGATGAGTCCACTGGTTAACATTATTTTGAGAAATTTAAATTTATTAAGACAGATATTTCTTCCAGTAAACTTAAAATATAAGGGAAATGGCATTAACTGACTATGTATTACAAAATTATTTCCAACAGATCTAAGCATACCTATAGGCAAGAAGGTTTATCTGTTAAAATAAATATTCAAATCAATGAAAATAGTCTTATGGAATGTAATGACTCTTTGAACATATATTAACCCTTTGCACTCGCTTGCTTTTTTCTCGATTCCTTTATTTTACTAGGGATTTAATTTTTTAAATACCCCAGATTTTACAAAGCACGGCAGTAGAATAAAAAACTGCAGTTTCTTTTCATACAAACTTATTTATTTGGATTTTTTTTATATTTCAAATTATTGATACATTCAAAGAGTATAAAAAGAGCTGCTACCGATGCTAACCGTGTCGAGTCACACTCGACATCCGAGTGCAAAAGGTTAATACAGGAGGGGAGGGTAATGTCAGGATTTAATTTGGCAAATGATATTTTCATCAGTTACAAACTATTAATTAAATGAAACATGCATGAAATAATATTGGACTTGGATCTCTACATGGTAAATTGTAGAGTATTATATTCATACAAGACAGCTACCAGTCATTTTTTTTTTTTTTTTTTCAGAAAGGACCTATGGTATGCATAAATCATCCCTTACTGGTACTTCTGACAAGTGAGAAAGTCAAAGAAGGAACACTGTGCCACCTGGGAGAAATCACCTGTGTTCTATGGCAGGCAACTTTCATTATTGTAAGGACAGAAAAAGGCCTTTCCTTTTCTTTGCTGTGGCCTCCCACAATTATAAGAAGCACCTGGAAATTAAACCCCAAGATTGTTGGTTCCTCTGATTCAAACAGCCCCTCTGTTCAAACTATGTAACAGGATAAGATAATCTCAAGGCTACATTCTTGCATCCCCCTCCTCCCTGCTGTTTTCTCAACTCAGGGATAATCTGCACCAAGGACTCTCTAGTTAGTAGAAAATTCTCTTTACCTTCCCCTTCAAACAAGCCCCTTTTTGAACTCTTCGTAACTTTTGTTCTAAGCATGTTTTACAGGCTTGGGAAAAATACTGATAAGGCACCCTCACCTGCTGCCAGCACCAGAGCTGGTCCCAATCACTCGGCACCGTCAGTGGTGCAAGCAGTGGCTGCTGGCCCTGATCTCCCCTCAGGGCTTCTCCATCTCCCCCTGCTCCTGAGGGATGATCGGGGCAGCAGTCACCTCTTGCACCTGCTACTGGTGATGGCCCCACTCACACCAACAGTCAGTGCCAGAGCTGCCGCTTGCACCCACTGCTGGCGCCCAGCACTGGTCCAGATCACTCGGCACCATCAGCAGGTGTGAGTGGTGGCTGCCGCCCCGATCAACCCTGAGGGCTTCTCCACCTACCCCTGCTCCTGAGGGGTGATCAGGGAAGCACCCACTGTTCACACCTGCTGCTGGCACCAGCCCCAATCAATCCACGCTGTCAGTGGGTGCGAGCAGGGCCAGCATCATCAGCACGTGGGAGTAGCAGCGGCAGGAGCAGGGCTGCCAGTAGAGAGGACCAGGAGGTCATGGAGAATGGGCCAAGACCTGCCCCTGTGCCCACTGCAGCCTC